>NW_026898181.1:0-454057 GCF_033153095.1 Gastrolobium bilobum
AGTTGAAATACAAGTATTCCATCTCATTGTTCATAGCTTGAGCAACACTTGATCAACAACATCTTCTAGTACATTATCGTAACTAGTAGGATCAATGTCACTCAACAAGAGACGACTTAAGAGTTAACAAGATTCTCTCCCGCTACGAATGTGCTGCACTAGTCCTTGTGTATTTATAGGTAAAACAAAGAGTGGGTCAAATGGTGGATCTTCAAATTCTTGAGGATCCAATTATTCTTGATATTGTTCCTCCACATGTGATACTAATATTTCTACTAGTTTCACTTATATATTATCATGTTGAATTTCCAATTACGGTTCCCTTGTTTGTTCACCTAGAGATATATTTATCCCCTATTGAACAATCAAATGAACGGATGAAGCTTCTAAAGATTCTGCAAATTCTTGTTCAGAGATAAATCTCATCAAGAATAACTTACTTAAGAGCTTATAATTTCTCATCTAGTCCTTCTTTAAGAAAATCATGTGAGTGCTCACTTAGATTATCTTGTCCTTAAGACTAAATAAGAAATCATCCCTCGTTCTCTTAGGGTAGCCAAAAGATATGCACTCTTCTATACAAGATTCCATCTTATTTGACTGTTGTTGTAGGACGTATGCTGTAGCACCCTAAATCCGAATATGGTTTGATCTGGGCTTGCACCCTCTCCATAATTTCTTAGGTGTCTTTACAACAAACTTTGATGGAACCAAGTTAAGAAGGTACATTTCCTTCTCTAGGCATCTCCCTTGAACAACATTGGCAAAGATGAATAACTGAACATGATCTTCACCAAGTCTAGATATGTTTGATTTTTGCATACTGCAACTTCATTCAACTAACGCGTTCCTAGAGTTGACAGTTACGAAAACTATCCCCTCTTAAATCAGGTAAGACCTGAACTTGCCAGACAGGTAGCCAACACTTTAGTCAGACCAAAGTATTTTGATTTGAACACCTAGATGTTTTTCTTCCTCAGACTTAAACCTCTTGGAATTTTCCAAAAGTTTTAGACTTATGGCGCACTAGGTTCATCTGTGCAAATCCAGAGTAAAAATTCATATAATAAAGTACTCATCACCTCTTCTGGCTTGAACGCTAATTGGTCCACATACATTAGCATGTACCAGTTCCAGTTGAATAGTTGCGCAAATATTTTTGGCCTTGTAGGATTGCTTGGCCATTTTACCTTCCAAATAGGACCAACATGTAGCTTTTAGTTAAAATATTCTTGAACTTTCAGTCCTTCTTTTAACTAAACCATGTTTCCTATTTGAGGTAATCTGACTCAATCATAAAATCCAAAAGTATGTTTCATTTGAAACTTTAATTTCTTTGGTGAAGGTTCTTGTTCATCATCCTTTCCATTCAACACAATAAATTTAGGGGTATAGGACAAAGGTAATAAAGACTATTTGAACAATGTACCGAAACAAACAAGACGAAGATGAACTCCGAAATGTAACTGAGGAATCAATTGCATTGTCAAACCATGTTTTAACCAAAATAACTAACAATAATTGAATTCCTCTTGAATTCTGGAACAAATAAACAGTCACCCAAAACCATAGTCTTATAAATAACTTGCTCTACTGTAAATGCAGACACAAGTTCCCATTTTCAAGCTTAAAATATCTATGTCCATTGCTGACGGGTATGCCATGTTTGAACTACTGCAAAGAGTAACAAACATAATCAGTGATTCCTGAATCAATAATTCATTCACTGATCAGGCCTTGATATGCCCATGTCTGGTTCTTTTCATCACCTCTGGACAATTTTTCTTTCAGTGTCCCTTTAATCTGCTCTTGAAGCACCTTCCTTGCGGCTTCTTCATAGCAACTGGTTTGACAACTTATCACCAAGTTATTTTGTTCTTGTTACCACCCTTGGGTTTTCCCTTGGATTTAACAAGACTTTTAGCAAAACTTGCGTTAACTGCATTCTGTTTAGCAGAGCTGCTAGACACAGCAAACATGTCATTAAGAGTTCGAAGCATCTCTACTCCACTCTTAACCATGTGCATTTACTTATGCAAGTATTTGAAAAAACTAACAAAGACTAATTGTGAACTACCATATTTGTCCTTTTCCAATCTGAGTATTGCGTCCTTAAACGCATCCTCTGCAGGTTGTTATGGCCCTTATACTGTCAGGACAAATTTTAGCTTTCATGTTTTAGAACAATATCAAAAAATTATTTTTCACTTAGTTGGTATCATCTAGAGATTTTTGACTCAAAATCATTTCTAAGATATTTTCTGAAAAATATATAAAGCACACAATTACAAACAAATAATGCAACAAACAAACGAAGTACAAGTAGATTATCGTAACTACTCTTGTTTATTGTTAACAATCTTTTAGTTTATCTTTACAAGGCTTACGTTGGGCAAGTCACTTGTAAAAATTAAAATTGTTATTTGGGCCTTCGGTGCCATTACCAGAGCCCTCGTTGAGAGGGTTAATAACTTTACCAAAGTTGAATGTAGTTAACCATTGTTTAATTTCAAAATTATCTTTAGTATCTAAGCATTGCCGACGTTGAGCCGTACAATATTTTACTAAAATTTTGAAATTATTAAGGTCCAATCAAATAAAATCCAGTTATGCTTATCTGTTGGGGCTTCACATGACCATTTTATTAATGGACCCACAAAAGGAGCCCACAGGTTTTAAAATTAATTAATTAATTTTAAAACCTTCACCCATTCAATATTTTTATTTTGAGAATTTTATAAGCTTAGTTGAATTTATTGTTTAATTTCAAAACTATCTTTAATAATTTAGTATTGTCGACGTTGGGCCGTACAATACTTTATTAAAATTTTAAAATTATTAAGATCCAATAAAATCCAATCATGTTTATCCGTTGGGGCTTCACATGAATATTTTATTGATAGGCCCACAATGCGCTTGGAGGTTAAATTAATTTCTTAATTTAAATCTCCTCCCTTAATTATTTAGGTCCAATCTAATAAAATCCAATCATGCTTATTCGATGAGACTTCACATGATTATTTTATTAATGGTCCTATAATGCGCTTGAAGGATAAATTAATTTTTTAATTTAAATCTCCTTCCATTCAACATAAGCAATTTTTCCAATTTCCAAGAATTATTTAATTGAGAGTATTCTTAGTTTGATTTCAAAAATTATTTAAGCAAGAGCGCCGATGAACGTGCATCACTTAGCTTATCTGAATTTTGAAATCATTAAGGTCCTAAAATCTGGTCATGATAGGCAGTGTGTGCTTCACACAATCATGATACATTATTGTGGTATGCAGCGTGTGTTTAACACATGACCATTTTAGAAGACCCACAAAAAACTCGCAAAATAAATTATTCTCTTAGGAAATTTGCTTAATTATTTTTCTAGATTTAAATCACCCAAATGACTGATTTAATTATTAATCTAAATTTTAGCAATCATAATAATTATCATTCATAAGGATAATTTGAAATCAAAATAATTTCCATAACGATTATTTGTCTTGATGTTAATTATCCAAAATTAATTAATTCAATTATTAATCTAGATTTTAAACAAAAATCATAATAATTATTAATTAATTTTTTTAGGATAATTTAAAATCAGAATAATCCCATAATAACTATCATACAATACTAGTCGCTGAAGACATAATAGCTATTATGCTCATGTAATCATGCAAGTTATGCAACAATATGGCACCACATATTCTATATGGCATGTTATCGCAATAAAGCATGTTATCAATCATATAAATCATCAAATCATACAATTAAGGCAATTAATTATAATAATAACCTTAATCCATGGTTTCCTAAAAAAATAAAATTACAGAGTAATCAAATAGGAAACTTTGCGGCTGATTGCTCCTTTCCTTATAGTCCATAGGTTCTATTTCAAGCCTCTTTATGGTAGCCATGGGCCCAAAGGCCCAAAATACCAACTTTTGGCGAGAAACCCTAAGTCAACATACAGGAACCCTAGCTGTCACGTCCACTGCGCCGTCACCCGAACTCATCTCAGCATGAAACTCCAGGGGAAGGACTGCCTTGAAAATACGATTGCACCGCCGCCAGAGCCACCCAAAAATGTGGTCGGACGCTCCCTCACGCTCTCATTCTTTTTTGGAGAGTGGCGGCCACTCTCAGCCGCTTGTGGAGGTGCGTGGAGGCTCCAGTGGCGGCTATTCACCGACCGTTGCGTTCGTCTTTCCGTCCTCTTTCCAACCATATATAGATATCCTCATTCTGAGATCGGGAAGTCCTCGAAAAGTCTCTGACAGTGCTGAATGCGCATCTTCCTCGCGGTTTCTCGGTCTTAAACTTTTACAAAATTTGAAAAAATACACAGAAATTCTGCAAAAATAAATAAAAACATCAAGGAGGAAACCTAATCATATGGGATTATCCTCCTTGTTACAACCCAAGAAAATACAAGGAAATTTCTACCATGGATTAAAGCCAAAACCATATAAAGAATAGATTTTTAATGAAAAGAATACTCGTGCAAATAATTGAATAACAAATATAGAATCCTAGGTGCCATATTTTACGAAGCAAAACTAATTACACGAATAGTGAAACTAGATTCACATACCAATGTACCGCCAAGGCTATGATACCAATTGTAGGAACTATTGAATTTATGCGGAAGCGGATTAGGACCTAGTACACTAAGTCCTAGGTAACTCTTTAGCAATGTCCTCCGGAAGATCAAAAACAGCTCCTTGAACCTGATATTGGGATTAGCAACGTTCAAGTAAATTGAATAGTGTGATGATTATCTTAATAGGACTGAAGTTCCTAACAAGAAAATTACACACCAGAATTAAACAATACTATTGAGATACAAAGTTACGAACCCTTTCATCTGCAATTAAGCATATTTTTCCAACTTCATCAGCAGCTGGAGAATAAACATCAGAAAGAAACCCAGTGACTGATCTTGCAGAAAGAAATCCCCTAGATGTAACTGGATCTCGAGTCAGTTATAACGTAATCCATCCCTGCAACACTAGCATTTTAATGAGCAAACCAGATAACACTTGCACAAAAACAGCATTAGGATGTAAGATCATCTATGAATGAGAGAAATACAGAACTTTAAAATAAAATAAAAACTAATTAATTTAGAACCACCTTGTCTGATATTTTTTACAGACTAATTTCACCTTATAAATTAATCAAATACGAAGTACGAACTGGTTTTTTGAAATCTTAACTGATTAACCAACATAAAATATTAAACCAAATATACCAAGTTTTCTGGTTTTTTGAGTTTGGTAGACACCTAATAAAATTTAATGATATTATCCTGCAACCGCTATTCTGCCAGAGCAAAATTTGCATTTTCTTGTTCAAACAGATTTTCTATTAGACGCACATGGCACAACCTTTACACATGTTCATGAAGTATAAATCATTACCTATAATCCAGAAAGAATTAGGGAAACAATAACTACTTTAGAAAATTTTAAGACTTGAACTTCAATTGGAAATATAAGTTTCTACATTACCTGTTCATGGTTGATAAGAGATCGAGATGATGGAGGTCGAGAGAATCCACTCAGCTGTGCTAAAAGACATAGTAACATTCAGCAAAATTATTGAACTGCCCTCTCTTATCTTCAAGAGTAACTTAAAGTACATTTGGAAACATAAAATTAACTGATTTTAATACATATTTGAATTTGCAGCAGCAAAATGAGTTTTTGAGAATGCACAGTAATAGTATCACACAACCAACTCTTCCATAAGCTTAAATCATTGGGTGAAGGCATATGAATTGTTTTACTGTATCTATTAACACAGCCATAAGTTGGTGTCTAGGTATTCAACGTGAATTACATATCCCACTATGAAAATGATGATAAAAAGCTTGCTTGCTCAGTGTACAAGACTGCTACACCATGGATTTCTTTAAACAGTTGGTAACCTGCTTCCTTCAATTATCTCAAAAAATTGCTGAACAAGTTTCTATTGTATTAGTATTTGAAATGACTTTTGGTTTCCATAACTAATAATAACAGTAGTATAACTCAACATATATACTAAAATAACACTCAGAAATGCAAACTGCAGAGATTACAAAACATCAAGCCAAGATTGTAAAAAATATCTGCAAACTCACGGATATAAGATCAGAAAGGATTGTCCGCTTTGAAGTGGCAGTGGCTGATATAGCATAAAGTTTGATCCCTTCAGCAAGCTTTTCTTCTTCTTCACCGACCTTGTTTAAAGAAAACAGAAAAGCATCATAACCATTTTTTTTATTTTGGAATTAAAATGCATTATAATCATGATTAAAATAACTTAAACATTAGTTAGCAGTAGCACAATTCCAGCCGTATGATAGAAAAAATTAGAAGAAAAAGTGAAATAGATACACTTGTAGTCCAAATAAACCGGTTTTACTAAATGAGTTTTCTATACCATTCTGCTTTCGAGAATATAAATTAAAAAAAAAATGATTCCGAGAAGATTGTCATGCACACCCTTAATAATATTAATGTTCATTTGTATATTCCTCGTATAGAAAACGTAAGATAGACAAAAAATAAATAAATAAATAAGTAAAAGTTTTATCCTTTCTTCCTCTGAGTCAGTCTCGAAATCAAATCAAACCATTTGGATGGGGGCCTATGAGCCACCCTGCCCAACTATATGAAAAGATTTATTACATGGTTTCTTCATCCGAATTTTCTGGAAGGATTAGACACTAGACTGAGGGTTTGTTTGACCATTGAAGCCTTTCACTAATAAAAAATAACGATCTTGTCCTCGTTTATAAACTATTTCAAAAATTTAACCTTATCAACAAACACAACACCATTCTACCGACTTTTTGACAACTGTAGCCTTAATTTAATAATTAATTACTAATTCGTCCTTCATCCAAAACATATCACTCATCTGCCCCTGTTTATGTAAAATACCCGGGTAGGAAGGGGGATACTCGGGTATAATTTGAAAATTTCTCCCTACCCGGGTAGTCAAGGGGATACCGGGGTATTGTTCGTAATCTGAAAAATGATTGAATTATTTACCTGAGTAGGGAGGGGATACTCGGGTATTGTTCATAATCTAAAAAAATGCTTGAATTATTTACCCGAGTAAATAGGGGAATACCCGAGTAATCTGGAAAACACTGAAACAAAAAAAGAGAGGGATTTCCTTCTTTTTAACTAGTGGCTGAGAGTTAGCACCTAAAAGCCTTCCTTCAATAGATTTCACCGCTTCTCCAAGATATGCATTCGTGGTTTCTGTTGATTCTCCACTGAAAAAGACTTAAACTCTGATGAATCTGATTTGTGCTTTTCCTTCATATGCCCTCATATTCTGTCCTGAACACCTTCTAATGCCGAAGCAGTAACCTATTGGTTAAGCAGAAAGAAGAAGGAAACAAGGATTGTGAGAAAATACTATTTCTCTTTTCTTAATTTTCTTTAACCAAAAACAATCAAATAACAATAGGGTTCTCCAAGCCTTAAATAGGCAAAAATAAAATAAAAAAGAAGTAAATAACTATAATCATGCGCAATCAAAGGAGATAACGCACAATCAACGCACATTCAAACATAATCTAAAATAACAAAAAGGAAATAACTAGCAATTATTAAAATTCTCTAAATAAAGAAATAAATTATGGAAAAACCCAATCCAAGCGAGTCACCCAGGTGCATCATTCTCCCCTGCCAAAAGAAGATTCATCCTCGAATCTAACGGATAAAGAGACAAGTCAGCAACATTGAAAGTACTAGAAATATTGTATTCCCCAAGAAGTTCAATCTTGTAAGCATTGTTATTGATCTTCCCGAGCACCTTGAAGGGACCATTAGCTCTAGGTAGTTTAACAATCCTGCTAGCCAGAAAATGTTCCTTCCTAAGGTGGATCTATACCATATCGCCTTCCTTGAAAATGGCTTGATTTCTATAACTGTCAGCTTGCTGTTTATATTTCACATTCTGCTTTTGAATATGATCATGAACCTGTGAATGTAACTCTTTTTGCTCCCCAGTGCCCATCTTATATGTAGCTTTGTCCGGAATAACAGCTCCTGGCACAAGGTCAATACAATACTGGATGTCTATTATAGGTGGCAATTCCAATAGCATCTCCTCAAGAACCACATCAACGAAGTCCTCTAGCAATGGCTTAACCTGCAAAGGAATGTCAGAAGCACTAGAATTTTTTTCTATCACCACACAAGCACATATGTCAATGGCATTGGTAGATTCCTCTTGGGAACCTACTCTGGACAACATAGTGTTCTTCGCCTCCTCCTTCAATTCAGATGGACCCAAGGTAATAGTTAGTCCGTCCTTCTTGAAAGTGTAAGTCTTTTTGAAGTCATCGTGCTTCGTCTTCCTATCAAATTGCCATAGCCTCCCCAACAAGATATGACTCACGTCCATCGGAATCACATCGCACCACACCTCATCAGTGTACCTTTTACCGATAGAAAACTGTACGAGACACCTCTTGTTCATCTTCACCTCACTTCCTTTCTTCAGCCAAGCAAGCTTGTATGGTTGTGGGTTGTAAGAACCCGCACCGTTAATTAAGGAATTTAATTAATAAATTGTGAGAAAATAGGAAATGATTCCATAATTGACCCTAATAATTATTATGAGGCTTTAAAAATTATAGTAAGTGAGTAATAATGCTGAAAGTCGCTTTTCGGAAGAAAAGTGCAGATACCGGTTCTGCTAGTCGGTATAAATGAGTACCGAAAAAGTATCCCGAAAAATTAATGTAAGTGCATGATAATTACTAGAATGATATGTAGGACTTGTAAAACGAGTTTCAAGTCCAAATAATGAGAACTGGTGCTAGAAACCGGTACTGGCTTGGAAAAGCGCGTACCGGAAAAGTGCTCAGAAAATTATAAGAAAAATATGATAATTCTTGGAAAAATGTGTAGTTTCAGATTCCAAAGTTTGGGATTAAAATGCTAAGCGTAGCAATTAAAGTTAATACTGTGTGTTTAAGTGCGTTTGGGCTATAAATACCCTCTTTAAGGGCACTCAACCCTAGAAAATAGAATTTTGAGCGTGAGAGTGGCTGACCAGAACTTTGAAACACTGTTCCATAGGCTTATCTTCTCCTTCTTGAGACTTGAAGCCATTTTCTTCACACTTTCTTCTTGTAGATACTTTGAGTGAGTAGGAAACACTATGGTGAGTGTGTTGGGAACATCATTCTGAGTTTTTACCTCTGTTGGAGGGTCCTTGTTTGCTGAATTTGGGGGTTGAGAGTGTTGAGCCTTTGTGGTGGCATTTTGGAGCTCAAAGGAGCTTCCTTGTGATGTAAAAGAACCACCTTTGTGCACTATTTTCGTGTACAGTGAGAGACAGAACCTTGGAGCTGTTGTGTGAGCTCCAAGAGCACCCTTTTTCTGAGTTTGAGCTTGGTAAGCTTCACCACCTTTGATCTTGAGTTTTTGAGCTTAAAAATGGAACATTGATGCATGTAAAGGTTAAAGGATGATAACTTAATGTTGGGGTTGGTCAAACACACCTAGAAATGCATGTTTAGGTGTTTAAAATCGGTAAAAACCCAACCTTGGAAGGATATCTTCACGAAATGCAGTTTCTGCATTCTGTCGTGAAATATCCGGATATCTGCCCGAAAAATATCCGGATATGGGATTCTGGATATCCGGATATTGCATATCCGGATATGTCCAGTGAGATATCCGAATATTGCATATCCGGATATGGTCCCGAGAAATATCCGGATATTCTGGGATTTCGAAGAACAATAGCTGTGCGGTGTGTACAGTAGGCTATTGGGGGTTTGTTGACCCTAGATTGATGAAGTGGAACTTCTGTAATTAATGAACTAAGTCAAAATCGTTGTGATTAAGGGCTTATGGCTTGGTATGGAGCCTTAAGACGTAAAACGTAAGGAAATGCGTTGTCTTTAATTTATATGCTTGTGTTGCATTATTATTGATACAGAATTGGTCCATAACATATTGTGAATCTGCTGTGTTTGGACTTTGAGCTGTGGACTCTTGGCCTTGGGTGTTAGCTTGCAAGGTAAGATTTCGTGTCCTCGGTTTAGCCATGTTGTGGTTCCACCATGTCCCATGGGGGTGTGGTTGTAAGCATGTTGTGTTACATGCTTTGAATATTTGAAATGTTGTTGAGCTCTATGTGTAATGGCTTTTAATATGCATGTGTTGTTTCATCTTGACGGTAATCCTGAGTATGTGGCGTCATACGATATGGTGATCCGGGGTGAATGCAAGTGGCGTCTTGCACTAGTGTGGGTATTTGGCGTATGTAAATCCTGTATTTCTCTGGCCAGTAGAATAGTATTGACACACATGACATGATTATCTGCTGCATTACACTGTTTTGGAAATGATATTGATGAACTATTTTTAAACTTATATTGCACATGTAAGTGAGCTTGGGGTGGAAGATCCTTGAGGACCCCTTGTCTTACTGAGATTTCTTGTTTAGAGATCTCACCCCACGTTTGGGGAATGCTTATTTCAGGTTCCGATAGTTTGGTAACTGATGCCTCTGGCGGCAGGAGGCCAGAGCTTAGTTGATGTTATTATGCTGTTTTGCTGCCATGACTGGATATGGATGTTGTTTATGTTTTCTGCTATTTATGCTTATGTTGTTGTTGAGACTGATGTTGGGCGTGTTGCCTTATTTGAGTGAGCATGGGGATTGTCCATGACACTTTATGTTAGTGCTTTAGATTGGAGTTGTATAAACTGTTAGATGGTCCGGTCTACGTTGTTGTAGTTCCATGACTAGAGCCACACTTTTATTATCTATGATTATGAGGTATTTCAGTTAGCTGTTTTATTGCAATTACGTACAATAGATGTTTTATTAATTGATTAATAAGCAAGTTGGTAATGATAATGAGATCATAATTGAAAAGAAAAAGATATTCCGCATTTTTAATTAAGCGCTGCTTAATACGATAGTATGATAACATTACCAGATATATACGGGGTGTTACATGGGTGTTCCTCTGTTTTCAATTCTAACTTCTCGACCATGGTATTAGAGACTACATTCTCGCATCTCCCTCCAACAATGATCATATTACACACCTTACCGCCGCTGGTGCACTTGGTGCGGAATATATTGTGTCGAAGCCACGACTCATTATCAATGATGTCAACATTCAACACCTTTCGGACAACCAAGGCTTCGCCTGAATCACCAAAAATAATCTCACATTCTTCAGACCCTCCATCCACCTCATGTTCTTCATACTCATCATAGGTAGGGCCTATATCATGGGCTTGAGTATCCGCAAGAGTAATATACTATCAGTTTGGACAATCAGCGGTGAAGTGTCCTAAACCCTGACACTTGAAACACCTCTTTGTCGTAGTCCTTATCTTGCTTGCTTCACCATTGATCGATCCCCCCTTGCTCACTAGCTTCGGGTTATAAGGTTCCATCCCCGCACTAGTGTTGGCTGTCGAGCTTGATAATTGTCCTTTGTCACAAAATCTGGGTTGGAATTTTGAAGTACCTCCTCTTCTTTTACACTGCTCCTCTACCTTCAAAGCTAGTCGACATACGTCCTCATATGACCAATATTGGTGCAGGTATACAACATCTGATATCTCAGTTCGCAGTCCTCCTAGGTAACGAGCAACCAGTTGTTCGTCCTCCTCTGCAATATCACAGTGCATCCGTAAACGATCAAACTCAGTTGTATACTGTTCAACTGATAGTTCTCGCTGCTTGAGATTATGGTACTCAATAAATGCCTCCTGCCAGTAGCGAATGGGTAAGAATTTTTGTTGTAACAGTTTCTTCATCTTATCCCAACTTCTGATCTTTGACTTCCCTTCTTTGTTTCGCTGCTTCTTAATATGTTCCCACCAAATTGAGGCATGCTTCCTCAATTTGATAGCGACCAGTTTGACCTTCTGGTCTTCTGTCAAGTCTCTGATATCAAAGACTCTTTCGACGGTGTGTAACCAGTCGATGAACTCATCTGGATGAGTGGTGCCCTCGGATTTCGGGATCTCAATCTTCACCCCAATATTGGCAAAAAAGGATTGATTTCCAGGTTGACTTCGTCCTCGTCGCTCCTATTTCCAGTTCCAGAATGGGTTTTCGTTCCTTTCCTCCTCATGAGATGATCTTTCAGATTCCCTTCCTTCATTTAACTCGTCCAACTGTGTTTGGGCAAACCGTTGTTCGAGCTCCTGAATTGGTCTACCTTGTTCTGCCATTGTAGCAGTCATTGCTACCGTTGTGGCGTCTCGCGCGTCGATGTATGGTTGTTCATCGTCGCCAAGAAGGGTGTTACCACGCTCTCTACCGCCGCCATCGCCTCGACCCCGTCGTCCACGACCTCGACCGCCGTTGTTCTGTTCAGCCATTTAAGTTACAACCAGAGCTCTGATTACCAAATAATGCCGAAGCAGTAACCTATTGGCTAAACAGAAAGAAGAACGAAACAAAGATTGTGAGAAAACACTATTTCTCTTTTCTTAATTTTATTTAACCAAAAACAACCAAATAACAATAGGGTTCTCCAAGTCTTAAATAAGCAAAAATAAAATAAAAAAGAAGTAAATAACTATAATCATGCGCAATCAAAGGAGATAACGCACAATCAACGCACACTCAAACATAATCTAAAATAACAAAAAGGAAATAACTAGCAATTATTAAAATTTCCTAAATAAAGAAATAAATTATGGAAAAACTCCTTCCAAGTGAGTCACCCCGGTGCATCACCTTTTGTGGTAATGAACTTTCTTTCTCATGGTAATAAGATTTGTCGTTGTTCACCCGATTCTTTCCTTTTGAAAATGAACTTTCTTAACCATGGTAATAAAATTTGTTTTGGATGCAAGACTTATCAATCTTTTTTTAACTTATCTTTAACTCACGGGCTTCCTTCAATTTTTTTCTGTTCATCGATTTTCTCCATAAAATTCCATCTGTTTTTTTTTCATCCCTGTGCTTGAAAATATTCGCTGCATGCTCAGTCCTTCAAATATTATTGAACAGGCTCTCTTACTATTTGTGAAGTTGGCTGAACCTGTAAAACTACCAAAATGAACAGGTTGGTACCGATTGCTTCCATATAATTTTTTTTTTGCTCTGTTTCATCGACCATTTTGTCTATGCTATATATATTGGACTGACGTTTTCCCCTATTTTGAGTGATTGAATCATATTTTGATTTGGCTGAAAAAGCATGACATTTCATGTATGAAAAAGAATGACATTTCGATTTTGCTGAAGATATCCCTGCCATATATATTGATGTATCCAGTATCCCCCTCACTACCCGGGTAAATAATTGCATACCCGGGCATCCCCTTACTTACTCGGGTAAATATTCAACATATGTAAGAACAGATTTATTTCGCGAAATATACCCGGGTAGGGAGGAGGATATCCGAGTATCTTAATGGTCAACGGTCAAATAGGGGCAAATTGGTGTTATGTTTGTTGAAAATGTTAAACTTTTAAAATAATTTATAAACGAGGGCAAGATGATAATTTTTTACTAGTAAAAGGTTACAATGATCAAAAAGCCCCAATCTACCCATGTTTGACCGTTGACCACCCATTTACCCGGGTAGACCACCCAGTTACCCGGGTAGAAAATTATTTACCCGAGTACACACCCGGTTACCCTAATACATATCCTTATTTACCTTAGTACACACCTGGTTACCCTGGTACATATCCTTATTTATCCTGGTACACACCTGGTTACCCTGGTACATGTCCTTTTTTACCCTGGTACACTCCCAGTTACTTTGATACATATCCTTATTTTCAAAGCTCAATCGTGAATCCTGCTCAAATCCATCAATGAAGAAAACGTGGTTAAATGTGTTACTTCACATTAAAAACCGTGAATCTCGCTAATATTAAAGCTTTTAAATTTTATAAAAATTTAGTCTTACTTCACATTAATTTTAAAATATATACATAATTTCACTCTTATTCACAAAAAATTATGGATATGCAATGAAATCTTTATGCCTTATAGACTAGGGACTCAATGTGCATACCTCACTAACACTCGCTCTAGCTAAAGGGGATGTTTTCTTGACAAATTTTTCATATAAATTACAAACACATTTAACCACGTTTTCTTGATTTGAGTGGGATTCACGGTTGGGCTTTGAAAATAAGGATATATATCAGAGTAACTGGGTGTATACCAGGATAAATAAGGACATGTACCAGGGTAACCTAGGTGTGTACCAGGCTAAATAAGGATGCATGTACCGGGTAAATGGGTGATCAACGGTCAAACAAGGGTAGATCGATGTTATATTTGTTGAGAAAGTTAAATTTTTAAAATAGTTTATAAACGAGGGTAAGATGGTAATTTTTTATTAGTGGTCAAAAAGCCCTGGACTAGCCTCTCTTCTTCTTCTTTTCTTGCTATTGCTAGAAATTGGGCACCAAAGTCCTAAATCACACGAGGACAAGGCGTCGAGGCTAGAGAGTATCAATCAATGGCTTTCTATAGCAGAGGCACAATCACAACAATATCTCGCGCTTTATTTTTCACCTCTAACTCTAACAGCTACGCTTCACCCTTTATCCGCACCTGCCTCCAATGTAGATTTCCCACATCACTGTTACCTCTTTCATCTGCACCCATTTCAACATACCCTTCTGATTCTCTCAAAGTTTCCAACTTTAATGCCATTCAACGGCATTTCAGCTCCACCAAGAAGAGCATAGACACCAAGGTCAATTTCTCTCTCTCCGATTCCGAGACTGATGATGAAAATACCCCGAAAGAGATTGACAAGAATAAGAAGCTACCACCACCCCCTTACGACCCCTTTAGCAAGAAGCCAGCGATAGAAGAGCCAAATGACCCCAAGGATTTGCAAGAGATTTTTCACAACATGAGGGGCGGTGACGGGTTGTTCAACCATGCAGTCAAGATGTTCGACGCTTTGTCCAAAGAGGGTCTCACTCACGAAGCATTGGAACTCTTCCGCCAGATCAAAGACAAAGGTCAAATGCCCGACGTGGTGGCCCACACGGCCATCCTCGAGGCCTATGCCAATGCTCGACAACCAAAGGAGGTTCTCAAGGTTTACATGCGCATGCTTGCTTCTGGGGTCTCTCCTAATGCTTACACCTACGCCGTTCTCATCAAGGGACTTGCTACTGCTTCTGATGCCAAGTTTTTGAGGGACGCCAACAAGTTTGTTTTGGAAATGATGGACAAGGGGATGAGACCCAATGCTGAGACTTACACCTCACTATTTGAGGCATTGGTCAGAGAGGAGAAGCTTGATGAGGCTGCACAGTTACTGGAGCAAATGAAGGCCAAGGGGTTTGTTCCTGACGAGCAGGCTGTTCGTGAGGTTCTCAAGAATAAAAGGGGCCTTCTTTTCAGAACTGTCTTCAACATTCTTTTTGGCAAGTAGCTAGAAGCTACTCCACTCTTAAGCATAGTGTGGATGGTTTAGAACATGTAATTTTGGGGGACAAATGGAATACTGAAATGACATGTGCATCTTGTTTGTGTCTTTGATTTTATATATATGGTTTTTGTTGGCTATGAATTTACATTTCCTTTTGGTCCACATGAATGGTAAATTGGTGTTACTAACAATAATCACAAAATTAGAAATCAGATTGGAATTTTGGAGAAGCTTGATTGAAAGGAAAATAATAGCGAAGGACCAACTCATGATATATATTAGCAATATCAGGAGCAATTGGAAACATATTCGACATATAAGGCTATTCCTTCTTTTCACTGAAACAAATTAAGGTTCAAGCGAATCATAAACATGACGGTTAAGCAGACAAAACAGCACCATACATTTACTGTTCTTGCTAACTATAATTGCCGCAATACAAATGATAAATAAATTTTACATTAAGAAAGGGTAAAGAAAAAAAAAAAAAAAAACTACGACCAAAAGTGGAGGGAAGCATATTTCAATTTCTTGAATCCATTAGACAATCACCAGTGGCAGCTCAATTCTGGGACAAGGTGGCGCCAAAATTGAAGACGCGCAAACTAGAAAAAGTCTCTTTTTTTGGGACAATCTGATGCCCGATGCCCAGCTTGTCCACAATTAAAACAGGCCCCTCCATTGCCGCCTCTGCAATGCAGATTAAGATGTCATGAGTTATACGTAAACCTATATATACACAGATGAATCTTACTATAACTCGCATAGGAAGAAAATTAACAAATATAAGTAAAACAGTTACTATAACCTGTTTGATGATGAATGCCTGCTGGATCGTCCACCTCCAGTTAGCCAGTCATCCCCGCTGCTTCTTCCCATTGGAGACCTGCTGTTGCCAGATCCATAACTTCTACGACCTCTCCCAAATGTATCACCAAAGACATCATCAGAATCTTGACCCCCTCCCCATCCCCGTCCTCTCAAATCCCTAGAACCTCCTCTCTGATCCCTAGAACCTCTTCGGTTAGTTCGATCTCTGTTAGAGAACTTCCCATAGTAATCACTGGCAGGCTCATCGTCTTGCAAAGGAGGTAACTGCCAATAAAAAGTAACATGAGAAATCACATTTATCAAATTAGTAATCCAATAAACTAATACCAAAATATGGTGTTTTGGTTGGGGAAGAAAACCAGCACAGACACACATAATCCACAGAGAATTACAAAACAAAAAATATTAACCAAACATTGTGATTTTACCTTGGTGATCTTGGAAATTGTGTTGCCAGGGGGTATGTTCTTATTGAGTAACTCTTTAGCAATGTCCTCCGGAAGATCAAAAACAGCTCCTTGAACCTGATATTGGGATTAGCAACGTTCAAGTAAATTGAATAGTGTGATGATTATCTTAATAGGACTGAAGTTCCTAACAAGAAAATTACACAACAGAATTAAACAATACTATTCAGATACAAAGTTACGAACCCTTCCATCTTCAATTAAGCATATTTTTCCAACTTCATCAGCAGCTGGAGAATAAACATCAGAAAGAAACCCAGTGACTGATCTTGCAGAAAGAAATCCCCTAGATGTAACTGGATCTCGAGTCAGTTGTAACGTAATCCATCCCTGCAACACTAGCATTTTAATGAGCAAACCAGATAACACTTGCACAAAAACAGCATTAGTATGTAAGATCATCTATGAATGAGAGAAATACAGAACTTTAAAATAAATAAAAACTAATTAATTTAGAACCACCTTGTCTAATATTTTTTGCAGACTAATTTCACCTTATAAATTAATCAAATACGAAGTATGAACTGGTTTTTCGAAATCTTAACTGATTAACCAACATAAAATATTAAACCAAATATACCAAGTTTTCTGGTTTTTTGAGTTTGGTAGACACCTAATAAAATTGAATGATATTATCCTGCAACTGCTATTCTTCCAGAGCAAAATTTGCATTTTCTTGTTCAAACAGATTTTCTTTTAGACGCACATGGCACAACCTTACAAATGTTCATGAAGTATAAATCATTACCTATAATCCAGAAAGAATTAGGGAAACAATAACTACTTTAGAAAATTTTAAGACTTGAACTTCAATTGGAAATATAAGTTTCTACATTACCTGTTCATGGTTGATAAGAGATCGAGATGATGGAGGTCGAGAGAATCCACTCAGCTGTGCTAGTGCAGCTGCAAGGGCACTTGCTCCTTGTTCTTCAACCAGCTTTTGTGCAGTTGCCGCGAAATACTTCACAGACTCAGGATGAACTCTATTAAGTGTAGCGACAACTTGCTCGGCAGATGAGTCCAAAATTTCTTCCATAGCTGGCGGACTAATAAATTCAAATTTGCAGCCTACATCACGCGCAATGGATCCAACTGTTCTTCTCTGGCTACTAGTGTACATCAGAATGGCAGTACCCGCTTTTCCTGCACGCCCAGTACGACCAGAGCGATGTACAAAAGTCTCAGAATCATTGGGAAGTTCATAATGTATAACCTGAAGAAAACAATGTAATGCCAACAAGCTTTTCAATACGTTGAGAACAGACAGAGATTCAGTAATAGACCAAAGCAAAAAAACCTTTTAATTCAAACATAGATCTTAAACTTCTCTGGTGGTAACCAGAATTTAGATTGAGACAAATTAATTAATCAACCTATTGTTTACACAAACATTTTATAAAATATAAAATTCTAATTACCAAGTCAAATTAGATAGAGTACAGTGCTAAAGATTCAATAATAAGGTCAGATGCAGCAGAAATATCTTTTATATCAAAACAGATAATTCAAATTTAGAAACCCAAAACCTTAAACCCTAAACAATGACAAGCAACCCAAACTTGATTGAGAAATCCTAATCCAGAATAGGCAATAAAGTCCTAGGTATAGGATATCTAACAACCCAAATTTCTGGACCCCATGCTTCCAACAATGAGTTAAAACCTATATCTTCAATTAAAAACCCTAATTTCCAAATTAAAACAATCTGAGTGGTTGGGTTCATTCCTTCTGCCTCAATTGGTATTAAATATAAAATGCATGATAAGAACTTCAAAACTGCTAGAATTCAAGACGATTCTTACAGAACCAAGACTGGAGATGGGATGTTTAGTCGTGGACCTAAAAGCATCACTTTGAACTTACCAAATCAACATTGGGAATATCAAGTCCACGAGCTGCAACATCAGTGGCAACAAGCACTGTGAATTTCCCTTGCCGAAAACCGTTCAATGTTCTCTCTCTCTGAGGCTGAGATATATCACCATGCAGTGCTTCAGAAGTTATACTACTTGTTAATGCCAATGATACTTCGTCAGCATCTTTTTTTGTCTGAGTGAAAACAATAGTCTTCCCACCCTTTGCATAGACCTAAAAGACATAGTAACATTCAGCAAAATTATTGAACTGCCCTCTCTTATCTTCAAGAGTAACTTAAAGTACATTTGGAAACATAAAATTAACTGATTTAATATATATTTTGAATTTGCAGCAGCAAAATGAGTTTTTGACAATGCACAGTATCACACAACCAACTCTTCCAAAAGCTTAAATCATTGGGTGAAGGCACATGAATTGTTTTACTGTATCTATTAACACAGCCATAAGTTGGTGTCTAGGTATTCAACGTGAATTACATCCCACTATGAAAATGATGATAAAAAGCTTGCTTGCTCAGTATACATGACTGCTACACCATGGATTTCTTTAAACAGTTGGTAACCTGCTTCCTTCAATTATCTCAAAAAATTGCTGAACAAGTTTCTATTGTATTAGTATTTGAAATGACTTTTGGTTTCCATAACTAATAATAACAGTAGAGTAACTCAACATATATACTAAAATAACACTCAGAAATGCAAACTGCAGAGATTACAAAACATCAAGCCAAGATTGTAAAAAATATCTGCAAACTCACCGATATAAGATCAGAAAGGATTGTCCGCTTTGAAGTGGCAGTGGCTGATATAGCATAAAGTTTGATCCCTTCAGCAAGCTTTTCTTCTTCTTTACCGACCTTGTTTAAAGAAAACAGAAAAGCATCATAAACATTTTATTTTATTTTGGAATTAAAATGCATTATAATCATGATTAAAATAACTTAAACATTAGTTAGCACAATTCCAGCCGTATGATAGAAAAAATTAGAAGAAAAAGTGAAATAGATACAGTTGTAGTCCAAATTCATCAATGCCTTCTCTTCTTTTCTCTCCAAATCCATTATACCAAACATAGCATAAGATACTTCCAAACAGATGAAAACAGGATTATGATGAGAAATTGTACAACTGTTGTTAACTAAATTATTCAGGACAGGGGCTGCACACTTGCAATGACCACATTATGAGTAGCTTTTTATCCACAGGAAAAAATACTCTGTAAAAAGTCAGTATACAAGCTAAGGATTATGCTAAGACATGCAGTCAACACAAAAGCCCTTATTTTCAAGTAATTCTTGCCATTCAGGCGAGTTTTACATCAATAAACCTCAAATAGTAGGGGTAGGATACATCTATGTAACTCTATAGTCAACACAGATTGGGAATTCAATTTGTAAAAATCAAATAAATGAGACATCTACTGGGGAATATAATGCATGTATTCTCCTTGAACAATATTCCGACTCCCTTTTGTAAAAGTTTACTCACATGCTCACAGCCAACTGCCAAGGCTGACAATGTTTTATAGCTATACTTCTTTCAGCCACAATCCGATTATCATATGGAGCTTGTTTCATGCCATGACACTAGCTCTCGTTGACCAAAAATATGAGATGATCATGTTACCCACTAAACTTGTCACGTGACATATAAAGAGAATATCGCCAAATGCCAACACAATTATATGCTGTAATCTACACTTGCACTCTATAAAATAACAAGTATTTAATCAACTATACTTGATGTATATTTAGAGAGGAGAGACGACAAAAAGTAACAAAAAATTTACCAAATCAATTGTCAATGGATTGTTCAAATATTTTCTTGACAATTTATTCACCCAACCCGGCATGGTTGCAGAAAAAAGCATGGTCTGCCGCTGAGATGGGACCTTTTGTAAAATCATTTCCACATCCTCCTCAAACCCAACAGCAAGCATCTGATCGGCTTCATCAAGGACCAAATACTGAACTTCACTCAGTCTAAGGCTGTTCCCTTTTATTAGGTCAATAAGTCTACCAGGTGTTCCAACCACTACATCAACACCGCGCGTAAGTGCACTTTGCTGTGTTACATAAGAAACACCGCCATAAACACAAACTGTGTTTAGATAAGGTGCAGATTCTTTTATCTCTTTCTCTACTTGCTTTGCTAACTCCCTAGTAGGTGCAAGAACCAATACTCTAGGAAGACGACCAGACCGCCTGCAATAAACAAACAAACACATCATTACATCAAGCAAGCCTAAAATCGATAGTGTGCATTATGCACGAATGATGCCAACCTCAGAGGACTCTGTTCATCATCAGTGATACCCTTAATAACTGGGATTCCAAATGCTAATGTCTTCCCAGTCCCAGTCTTTGCTCGAGCAATGATATCTCTACCTTCTAATGCAGGCACTAACACAGCTCTCTAATCACACAAAAACAATAAAAAATAAAAATGATACAAGTTAGACAATCAACACTAGGAGACATGGTAAAGGCATAGCGCATAAATTTGGAATAAAAGTAGTTCAAACGGATACTTACAAGAACGAAGTTGAACAAACACGAAATTAACCAAAAGCAATAAGCATATGCAAGATATTAGTAATTTCACATTTTATCCAAAAAAAAGCATATGTACATTTGAGAGATAAGTGAAAGCATAGAAAAGCACATGTTATCATGAAGCAATAAGTAGGTATCTTATAACATTATCTACACATGTTGTTGTTGAAAAGTTAGAAAATAATAATAATAATAATTAGAATGGAGACCTGAATGGGGAAAAGGCTAGTGATTCCACGCTTCTGGAGGGAATCGACAAGGCGCGAAGGCAAACCAAGCTTGGAAATGTCAAGCTCGTCGACGCTGACGCTAACAGGGGTCTCTGTTTCATAACCATAGCCAAACTGGTCGTCACCAGAAACATTATCCAAAACCTTGAACGCTTCTTCGGAGAGGATGGAAGAGTTGGGAGTGGCAATGGCGGAAGGAACAAAACAAAGTGTGGGTTTGTTGTTGGTGTTTGCACGGAGGAGGGTGTTGAAGCAACGGGACTTGTTGTCCAAGGACGATTGCAAAGAAATGGAGGGTGTTGGCGTTGCCCTTTTATGCAGTTCGAGAGAGGGGGATTGGTATATGGAAGAAACACCTAAAATGGAAGAAGCCATTTTGCGTTGGAACTCGGGTTCCAAGCTTGAGCCCCTTAGGTTTGAGGAAGTAACACTGCAAGAAGAAGATAAGGCTACGCACCTCTAACCCTGTGACTGTGAGTATGGCTTTATAAACCACCACCTCGTGGTGTGAGTGAGATATTTCAGGTAGGGTCTTTTCTATGCCTGCGTTGTAAGAAACTTATAGATATTTATTTACGTTCGTTTTTTATCGGACACAAATTAAGATATTTTTATAATTATAATTTATTTTAAAATTATAATATTTTTTATTATTAAATTTTTTTAATCTTTCAACTTAAAATGATGTCGTTTTGAGAATAAATATAGTTAATTTATCTAGGGATAGGATCAATTTACACCGGTGTAAGAATAATAAATCTTACACTAAATCTGAACCGTTGATTTTCGTGCATCCAACGGTAGAGATTTATTGAAAATTAAAAATTAATTAATGAGTGAGACCTAATAAATCTTAACCGTTAAATGCAGAAAATCAATGGTTCAGATTTGATGTAAGACTTATTATTCTTACACCGATGTAAGATGGTCATGCCCCATTTATCTATATTCATTATAAAAACATTAAAGCTTGTATGTTTTTTAATGTTTTTATTTTTAAGGTTTACTTATACACGTCTTTAGCACCAATAAATATTGATCATCATTTACTAGGGAGATATTAATATATGACATTACCATTATGATTTTATATTTTTACGATTTTTTTATCAATATTTCATATATTTTTACGTTCTTATAATTTTTTATGATTTTTTTATGTTACGATTTTACATTTTATGATTTTTTATCCCTTTTTCAATTTTATGAAAAATTTCAATTTTAACTACTTTGTACATGACTTTATAATTAATATAGGGTTTTGCATTTGTCATGTTGCATGACAAATGCAAAGTTTCCTACACATACATCGATATTTGTGTTATATATATATATTTTTTTTTTAAACATGATGGACCCCACACTTATTGTCTCTATAACATGATAGGAGAATTGTCCTACAACATGATACTTATTTTTTCCATATATATATATTTAAGATTTAATATTTTTGCTTAGCAATAATTTTGTTTCCTATAGGAGTATGCCTAACTAACTTTTGATTTGTATTATACTCAAATCAAATTATTGTCAAAATTTACCGAAAAAAAAAAAGTTATACTCAAAAGAACACGATATTAAAAACCTAATCTATGGAACTGGTTTATTTTTAAGGAGGCATTTGTTTGGTAGAGGGATAAATTATATATTACAAAAAACCTTACATTGTCATTGAGAATCTTATTTACTCATGTTCTGTATAAGGATTGTACAAATTTTTCTAAAAAAAAAAAAAATTATCAAAATTTTATTTTATGGAGCCGATTTCCAAGTTAGAATATCACCAGATTAGTGATATTCTTGGATTCCCATCAATGAATTTTTTTTCCCAATTTTTCGAACAAAAATACCCTTGTTAAAGCCCTAGTGTGGGTCACCATTGGTAGTAGCCTCACAACTTGAACCTTGCACCGATTCGAACATCACCTGTTTCTCCATCAATACCACGACAAATTGGGCTAGTATTGTCCTTACAATTTCGAATTCAACCCTCGAACACAAGAATCCGTCTCACAGATTCACGCAAGTTCCAACACGTGCAAAAATTGTTAGAATTTGGATATCCACACAGATGCAAGTGACAACCACACAAATATATCTATGAAGAACTTTCTGTTGTCAAATCTATTCTCTTGATCTCTTGATCTATTTGATCTACTTGATCTCTTGATCTTTTTCTTTTTTCTCTTTTTGACATAACTGACTCATTAATATTCTAACTGACATAACTTCAAACTCATTAATGTCCACTAACACAAACCTAAGGACATGACTCTTCACCAGAAAACTCTTCACATTTCTATTTTCTATTTTCTGTTTTATCTCATTAAAATTTAACCCAACAAAACTCCCCCTTAAATTTTAATTCTTTTTTTTTGAATTTTCCACCGATTGATTTTTTTCGCGCTGCTTCCATGTTGCACTCCTTTCTTCATTTTTTTTTTTTTTGTCCGGCGGTTCCTTCATTGGTGGAAGATAGACAGTCTTGAATGTTCCTCTGTCGACCTCATCCTCCAATATACTTCCACATCCATTCTTACACGTATGATCTTCACACAAGTCATCATACTGATAAGTATCTGTATCACTATAACGTCCCATTAGTTTTACAACACCTATGCCAATTTTAATAATTTCAGATTCAACATGTGCTACATTAATAGCACGTTGGGCCTCTTCAACCATAGTAACCCCATCACTCATTGAGGACCGTTGATTCCCATCATCAAGCAAATAACTCAACTCATCATTTTCTGATTCCGCCCCACGATCTTCTTCTGGTTTACGCTTGAGCCAAAATGATTCCACCATAAAAGTAACTCTAGGCTCCTCATCGCCGGGTTCCCTATCCACAATCACACTTTCCATCTTTCCGCTTTCAGTTTCTTCATCGTCGAGTTCTTCTTCATCGAGTCCAGCTTCCACGCGCCTCAACAATGGAATCTCAGACCACCGTCCTCCAGGGAAATGGTCTCTTTTCGGTGGTGTCGACATCTTCCACTTCCACCATAAATTCAATGCAGTCTTCGACTTCTGACTTCCAACCCGAACCGCACCTATGCCGGTCTCCGACATCAACCTCATCACGCCGGGGTCGAGCTCTTCTCCAAAACATGAACTCGGTGATTTAGCCGGGATCTCACCCAACCCGGTTATCAACACGGAACTCGGATTCGCGGTCTCCTCCATGCCGGTCTCCATCAAGCACCTCGGCTTCTCAATCTCCTTTCCGATTTTCGACTCTGTCTCCAGACACTCAGGTTCCACGAAGTCTTCTACCTCGACAATAGACTCGTCGTTCCCGTCCTTCTCCGCTTCGATCTCGGCTCCTTCGTTCTCCTCATCTTCTATCTCAGCTCCTTCGTTCTTCTCCTCTTCTATCTCGGCTCCTTCGGCCGCAGTCATCTCCATCGTCTTCTTCTCCGAGTCGTCTCTTACGCATTCTGACACGTCAATCTCCTCCGCGGATGCGTTGCCGTTGGCAACCTCGGATTCCACCATCTCGGTCTCTTCTTCATCCGCATCATTTTCCTCATCTTCATCATCATCATTGAAGATTTCATCTTCTTCATTAATCAGATCAAAACGTCCAGGCAAGTATTTTGTTACGAAGGCCATTAGAAAATCCTTCCACATATTATTAAAGTCGCGGCAATTCCATGTACGGAACCATTTGATTGCGCTTCCTCTGAGTCTTCTCATGGCTACCTGCCATTTGTCCTCCGTCCAGATTTTTTCTTTCCAAAAATGTTCCTTCAAACAGAGAAGCCAATCTAATGCTTCATCCTTATCTCCATGGAAGAGTGGCACTTCCATCTCGTTCTTTTCCTCCATAGCCCAAGCTCTGATACCAATTTGTTAGAATTTGGATATCCACACAGATGCAAGTGACAACCACACAAGTATATCTATGAAGAACTTTCTGTTGTCAAATCTATTCTCTTGATCTCTTGATCTATTTGATCCACTTGATCTCTTGATCTTTTTCTTTTTTCTCTTTTTGACATAACTGACTCATTAATATTCTAACTGACATAACTTCAAACTCATTAATGTCCACTAACACAAACCTAAGGACATGACTCTTCACCAGAAAACTCTTCACATTTCTATTTTCTATTTTCTGTTTTATCTCATTAAAATTTAACCCAACAAAAATGGGGTTCTTCTGGTGAAGGAAAACCAACGAGGCAAGTGTTATTGTTAACAACAAGTTTCGTGTGAGAATGAGAAACTTTGGAGTAAATGCTAAAAATAGGGTGCTTTCGGTGAAAGAAAACCAAAACGTCAAAAAAATCACTAAGATGTACCATTGCAGAAAACCCAAATCTATGTCATGCTTGAAGGGGAGGTGGGTTATAGAAGTTAGTTTTGTGAAATCACCTCACACCCTCAATGATATTTGATGATCAACCAAATATGTAATCAGGAAACTTTAGTTTGACCTACCAAACACCTTGTTGATAACATTCATGAGAAATTAATTTTCCTAGCGTAGGAATGAAAAAAATTCTTCCCCTATCAAACAAATGCCCCCTAGATGTAAAAGAGTAGATTCATAGGAAAACATGCCCTTTTAAGTAATTTGAAATATAACATTAAACTTTTATCAGTTTAAAATTTGATATGAGATACAAGAATAAGCGTGCATTTAGCAATCATGTTAAAATGCTGATGGAGAAAATAAAAAATAAAAGATATTAAATATATGGGGAGGGGTATACTTACCATCAGGTAAGTTTATCACCTTTACAACCAATCTAATCATCGTTAGATTAGGATTAAATCTAACGGCTCATAATTATCCCTTATAATCCTAATTTTCTCTCTCACATTCCCTCTCTCTAGGTTTCCATCCTTTCTTCATCCTTATAGTGCTATGTCGAAATTCAAGATTTGTTCTCATTTGTTAACATGTTTCATGAATCCGTTTATGCTACCAGTGGGAGGGTATTTATGGTTGACCAATCTTTTTAATAAGATTCTCCAGACGAATAAGATGCCTGATGTATGGAGGAAAAGTATGATTGTGTCTATCTACAAAAACAAGGGAGATATACAGAATTGTTCAAACTATAGAGGCATTAAGCTAATGAGTCATACTATGAAGTTGTGGGAGAGGGTTATTGAACATCGCTTGAGGAGAGATACCAAGGTTTCTGTAAATCAATTTGGATTTATGCCAGGAAGATGTACCATGGAAGCAATTTTCTTGATGCGACAACTAATGGAAAGATACCGAGAAAAGAAAAAGGACTTGCATATGGTGTTCATAGACCTTGAGAAAGCATACGATAGGGTCCCAAGGAAAGTTTTACGGTGGGTCCTGGAGAAGAAAAAGGTTCCATTAAAGTATGTAAAGGCAATCAAGGATATGTATGATGGGGCTACTACATGTGTAAAAGCTTGTAACGGATCATCAAGTTATTTTCCTATCACGGTAGGTGTACTCCAAGGGTCGGCTCTAAGTCCTTACCTCTTTGCCTTAGTTATGGATGAACTAACAAAAGATATTCAAGAGGAAGTGCCATGGTGTATGCTTTTTGCAGACGATATTGTGCTTATTGATGAGAACAAGGAGGGTGTTAATAGAAAACTTGAATTGTGGAGAAGCACATTGGAATCCAGAGGATTCACATTAACTCGAAGCAAGACTGAGTATCTGAAGTGTGAGTTTTCTCTGGTACGAGATGAGGACCAAGAACCTGTGCATCTAAATGGTCAAGAGGTACCCAAAAAAGAGGCTTTTAAATGGGCTCCATTTTACAAAACGGTGGAGAGATTGATAAGGATGTAAATCACAGAATCAGAGCAGGGTGGATGAAATGGCGCAGTGCATCTGCATTTTTGTGTGACCGCAAAATCCCCCTAAAGTTAAAAGGAAAATTCTATAAAACGGCAGTAAGACCGGCAATGCTATATGGAGCAGAATGCTGGCCAGCACATAGGCAACATGAGCATAAGATGGGAGTAGCAGAGATGAGGATGTTAAGGTGGATGTGTGGTTACACAAGGATGGATAAGATAAGAAATGAAGATATTCGACGAAAGGTCGGAGTAGTACCGGTAGCCGAGAAGATGAGAGAACATAGATTGAGGTGGTTTGGGCACGTGATGAGAAGACCCATGGATGCTCCTGTAAGAACAGAAGTTTGTTACCAAGAGCTCAACACAAAAAGAGGCAGAGGTAGGCCGAAGCTTACTTGGGGGAAAGTAGTAAAACAAGATTTAATGGAGTGAGATATAGATTGGCGGACAGTATGTCTTAGAACGGAATGGAGAAAAGCTATAAGTATGGTGGAGGGTTAGACCCGCTGTTATTCCTATGTTCCAGATGGTCCCTTTTTAGTCCTTTTCCCCTTCATTTCCCCCACTTCTTCTTGTCCCTTTCTTTTTTACTTTTATTTATTTATATATACATATATTGTTATTTTATTTTATATTTTTATTTTATTTGTTTATTTTTATTTTTATTTTTTATTTTTATTTTTTATTTTTTATTTTTATTTTTATTTTTTTTATTTTTTTATATTTTTATTTTTATTTTTATTTTTTTTTATTTTTATTTTTTTTTAACTTTTTTTCAACCGTTTTGTATCTTTCATGTGGGTTCATCTACCACTGACCCCAATTAATTTGGGATAAATGTGTTGTTGATGTTGATGTTGATACAATTCATTATTCATCGCCCTGAACCTCATGCCAACAACGACCCTGACAACGGTTTTCCTTTCTTCGTCCATGTTGCCCGCAGAGGAAGAAGCTCATGGCTGTCAAGAAAATTTATCAATCAGTAAAATTATCAATCAGCCTAAAAAATATATTGTATTGTGAATAATGAATTGTATTAGAGAAAGAATTATCAATCGACATACATATATAACGGTTCAGGATGAATAATGAATAGTATTAGAGAGAAATGATTTTCAAATCTAGAGAGAGAAACAAAGAGGGGATGGAACCTAGAGAGAGACAGAGAGGGAATGTGAGAGAGAAAATTATGATTATAAGGGATAACTATAAGCCGTTAGATTTAATCCTAATCTAACGATGATTAGATTGGTTGTAAATGTGATAAACTTACCTGGTGGTAAGTATAACCTCCCCTAAATATATATTTATGAATTTGTAATAATGGTGTTCTGTTGGCTACTACATAGGCCCAACAGGTCAAACCCAATAATATAGCCCATTTTTAGAGCATTCTAAAAAGACGTCCTATACCCCTACACTGACAGCATGTCTTGTCTAGCGACAAGACTTGGCTCATAGGGAACAACTCTCCTCTCTATATATCCTTTTCCCTATTGAAGTAAGAAGATGATCTTCTCATTATTCATCTTATGAGCGGTTCTATTACTGCCATAGTCATAGACATCCCATCCCAATTTTACACACAACACCTGGAAAGCTCTCATAGAGCCATGGTTCCTCTCTTGGTTATTAAGATCACCCCTATATCAACATATTATATTCTCTGCGGGATACATTTATGAACTCTTAGCTATTCAAATGAGAAATCCAAAAATTATTTAATGCTTTATTCTTTATGTAATGAAATATATTAACCGATCCTTAAGAGCCTGTTTGGATCCTCTTATTTTTAAGCTAGAAGCTACTTATAAGCTAAAGCTAAAAAAAAGAGCTTAAAAAAAGAAGCTAAAAGCTGTTTGGAAATTACATAAAAATTTTAGCTTAAAAATTAGTTAAAAGCACATATTTCAAGAAAATTATTTCTCTCTCTATCTTTATCACTCTTCATTTAAAAAAAAAGCACACAATTCAAGAAAAACAGATAAGAGCTTAAAAAAAAGCTCCTCCTAGGAGCTTTTAATTTTCAACTTTTTTCTTCATTATAAAAAAAGAGCTTTTCGTTATAAGAGCTTTTTTCAAAATCTGTTTGGCCTAGCTTATGCTTATAAGTAGCTTCTAGCTTAAAAATAAGAGGATCCAAACAGGCACTTAATAACTTTAAGACACTTATTAACAAGATCCTCTTAAATTTTTTTTAAAGTCTATTAGATAAACTGTGGTTTCTTAATTAAACCGAGAAAAATTTCGTCGACATTGTAAAATCCTATTAGTTTAGTCAATTTTCATGGACAAATATTTGTTTCTCATTAGATTTTCTGAGTTATCACCATCTAACAAATATAAATATTAAATTAATTTTAGGATTTAACTATAAAATCCTAATTCTAAATTATACAATCCATAAAACACAATTATGTAATACAATCTACAGAAAAAGAAATATAATTTACTGACTTCTTGCTTATATTAGTTTTGAGTTTGTTTTGTATATTATTTTATGGAAAAACTGTAGGAAATCTTAGATTTATGCGGAAGCGGTTTAGGACCTAGTACATTGGTATGCTTACCGAATCATCCTTGTTTCACAATTACCTCTCGGTGCGCAGGTCTCGTGTAGAATCTTCCCTTGTAGGATTCCTCTTCACGAACAGCTCACCTCAGCGCCGCAGCACGAACAACCTCCTTGAAGCTGGACTGTGACAGATCTTCCAAACTATCTCTCGAGGAGGAAGGGGAAGTGTGTGGGCACTCGTTCAGATGATGAACGTCTGCCTCTTTGGTTTGTTTCTGATGATCTGTTCACCTTGGAGGCACAAGAGGAGAAAACTATGAATATATACGCTTAGGTCTTAGACATAACTCAACCCTAAGCCTCATGGGCTCAAGTTTCACTGAAGCCCAATAGGACTTTAGTGACCAAAAGAGCATATATCCAACAAAAACGAATAAGAATGAGAGGTGTTAAGCTTTTTTTTTATCATCCTGGCGCCAAACTATTTTTCCACAGGACCTTCCCTAGAGTATCGTCACCGCAGTAGAGTTTAACTACCAAGTACGGGATAGATTGGTGTGGTTCCTCTACGCCTAAGACACCAGAATATCGAACCATGAGTGAATAAAGGCATAAGTAAATTCACCATAAGTTTTGATTAGATTGATAGTCTTTTTAATCTTGCAACGAGTATATTTATCTAAACTTTTCAGGAAAAAAAACAACATTTTATTTCCATCTAAATTTATCTTAAAAAAACATATCCATTGTTATGTTTGACACTTTATCGAAAAAAATCTTCCCTCGTCATGATAAATCGGAGCAGAACATGCACACAAAATTTTAAAGAAAGAAAAAAAAGTTATACTTATTATCTATTTTTGTTCATAATTATATTTTAATCGTTAAATTTTGTTAATAAACGGTATTATTTATTATAAATTAATAATTAATTAATAAATTTAATTTTTAAAAATAATAATTATTAATTGATGAAAATTAATAATTAAAATATAATTATAAGAGATTATAAATAAAAATAGATCTAAATATAACCTTCATTTACAAGAAATTCGAACAAAAAAAATATTGTGCACAAGTACAAGGTGACTGTCGAAACTTCCAATTTCAGTATTGATATGGAACAAACATATACTTTTTTTTGCAAGTCATTGCAAAAAGTCTTACAACTTACGCATAATTTTTTTAGGATTCTATAAAGAAATATTACTCTGACCATCTTATAAATTTCTGTTAAAATTCAGGATATAAATTATAATTTATTTAGCTATCAAAGGCTATGACCATTTTATTTGATTCCAAATTGAAAAATAAATAAATATTAACTCCCAATTGTCGTAAACAATATTTTAGTGAAACTATTTTTATACATAATCTGACTTATTTATAAAAGAGGAAAGATATTGTAAGAACCAATTAGTGTTACTATCAATCAAATTCATCGTTAGATTGATTATTTGATCCAACGGTTATATTCATTTCTATCTTTGTGTGGTTATTATTCCTCATATTTAATATTTTATATTTATTTCTACCTTTGTATGGTTATGAAGCATTAAATATGGAGAATCATAACCATACAAAGATAGAAATAAATATAACCGTTGAATCAAAATAACCGATCTAACGGTGAGATTGAGTGATAGTAACATTGGTAGTAACACTAATTGGTTGTTACAATATCCTATTCCTTTATAAAATTCATTTTATTTTTTATAATTTTAAAATAAAATATTAACAAATCAAAAAAATTATGTTCATAACATGCTACACATGTATATCATACTAACTAAATTATAGTCCAAACATATGAATCCTATTTTATTTCCATATGAATAAGCAAGAAATGAAATGAAATGATGATTGTTTGAGTATTATTTACAAGTACAACCATAAAAGACGTTAATAAATAAATATATATCTATTTTGTATACGTTGGAACTCGGAATAGAAGGTATGAATTTGTGTGTTATCGGCGCTGTGCCTCCTTCAAATCCTTTACAGCGAAGCCAACAGCCGCCATTATTAGGTGCCAGTTCAGCATTCCGATCTGCAATTATTCGCTTCATTCTCATTCTCATCCAACAACTTCACAGATCTACTTCCGTTTCGATTCATCATTCTTCGATTGTGGTTAGGGTTCACAACACAAAATGGGGGAACTGGTTCCAATCTACTTGTACATCATCGCTTTCTTTTGCACAAGTGGAGCTGTTACCTTAGCGTTGCTACACATTTATAAGCACCTTCAAAATTATACCGAGCCCACTTACCAGCGGTTCATTGTTCGGATCGTTTTTATGGTGCCGGTGAGTGATTTAATTAGAATGAATCCGCCTTTTTCTGATTCGATTTAATCAGTTTGATTAATTTATTTTTTTCTGACAGGTTTATGCGTTAATGTCATTCTTGTCCCTTGTTCTACCTGGGAGTTCAATCTATTTTAACTCCATCCGGGAAGTGTAAGTTGTTCTCTGTTTCTGTATTCATTTGTGTTTCATGGTTCACACTTTGGTTTGTGTGATTTGGGTGATTATTTTGTATCCAGTTATTGCTTAATTGTATGAGTATAAGAACTATATTCAATTGTTCTGCCTAAGTCTTGATTTAGTGAGCAGCCAGAAATAGTTATAGTTGTTTTGTGGTAGAAATTTCTGGTTTGATATCCTACTCCGGATTCCAAGGATAAAGTATATGTCTTGTCCTTTTACAAGATTTATTTAGCTTTTGAGTATGTCTGAAGATATGTAATTAGGTTTTGTAGTTTTTCACTTTGTTAGCCGGTAGCCATCAATGCTTAAGAATAGTGTATTCTTCTTATCTTCTGTTGATTATGTCACTGAGGCGGCGAAGGAGAGTGCTGCAGCGGCAACAATGCTTACATATGCAGTCATAAGGATGGAATGGCACTTCCTTTCCCCCCCTTTATTAGTGTGATTTGGTTCTCTTTTACATTCTTTAGTTCCTTTGAAAACTTAGTTCACTAATCTCCCTTGTTTGTTTTAAAAATATAAATGCATTTATTAAATAGGAGCAGTGTATTTATTGCATTCTCTTGTCTGCTTTTTCAGTTATGAAGCTTGGGTCATTTATAATTTCCTATCATTATGTCTCGCATGGGTTGGTGGTCCTGGAGCAGTGGTCATAAGTTTAAGTGGTCGTGTTCTGAAGCCATCATGGTTTCTGATGACTTGTTGCTTGCCTCCTATACCACTGGATGGGTGAGTTTTGATAAATCTGATGCATATTTTGGATTAAAAGCCTTTGTGCCTGAAAATATTTTATATTCCTTGAAAACAGATCCCTAGAATTTTCCATTGAGTTTTTAATGAATAACCTAACTTCTGTTAGTTGTTATGATTAGGTTAGTAGTGCAATATGAAAACTTCTTTTTATAGATTACTGCAAAATGTAAATCTTGGGATCTCAGAGATCCAAGAATTCTGATACAAACCTGTAACAGAGTAGCATTATCATTATATGATAGTTGGTGATCATCTCTCACTTCTGAACTTTTACTGCAGGCGCTTTATACGTAAATGCAAGCAAGGGTGTTTGCAGTTTGTGATTTTGAAGCCCATTTTAGTTGCTGTTACACTTATACTTTATGCAAAGGGGAAATATAAGGATGGCAATTTCAGTCCAAAGCAATCTTACTTGTACCTTACAATCATATATACATTCTCATACACAATGGCTCTCTATGCTCTAGCTTTGTTTTATTTGGCATGCAAGGATCTGCTTTATCCATTCAATCCAGTCCCAAAGTTTATCATAATAAAATCTGTTGTATTCCTGACTTATTGGCAGGTAATTTTCATACCTCTTTCTTCCCTTGTATTATCAACTGTATTCATTGCCCATTGTATGGTAACGTAGGAAGAACATAAAATGACAATTTTAATATTTTTGTGACTAAAAGAAAGGATGTTAATGTTATGTAAGAAGAATACTGTTGTGAATTAGGGCGACTTATTTTATCTTAAGATGGTTTATCAATAATTTGTCAGGAGCAAAATTTTTTGACTTCCCCCTCCAACTAAAAAGGAGAATAAACATTTTGCACCTTCAATTCTAAAATAGACTAATCTTTCCGTATGGAAGAGGTGCTGTATATATTCTGTAATCATTGTTTTGTGATTGTGAAAATTCAGGGAGCTAACATTTTATATTAATACCTCTGGTAATATATATGCCAGAAGTTGGATTTGGTGTCTTTGTTTTCTTCTTTGGGACTAGCGTAGTATAAATTTTATTTTTATTGTAAAAGTTATCACTTATCAGTTTCCTACAAATTTGAACTTTCCTTCTCCTGTCTCTAATTTTCGTAGGTTTATTCTTTTCCCAGTTTTGCGCATAACACAATTTTTTTTTTGCAAAATCTATAACTACATACTTTAGATTTGGTTATAATAATAATGAAATAAAAAACACAATCACACCCATTTATGGGTGGCAGTGTGTGTCAATAATATTTTAGTTTGCTATTACCCTTTTTTTTTTTGGTTTGGGAGGGGGGGGGGGGGGTTAGCTTTATCTTTTATTACACTTATTTTTGTTGAATACACAAAGGTTGGTGTATGGGATCTAATTTAGAGTTTGAAGATGTCTCGCTGTTAATTTGATGTTGTTTGGTACATTTACTGTGTTTCTGTTAGAGATTTGAAGCTGGGTGACTTTTTGTTTTTGATATCTTAGGGTGTCTTAGTCTTCCTTGCTGCAAAGTCGGAATTCGTTAAGGATGCAGATGAAGCTGCTCTACTTCAAAATTTTATCATCTGTGTTGAGATGCTTATTGCTGCTGTGGGCCACTTTTATGCATTCCCATACAAAGACTATGCCGGTGCTAACATAGGTGGATCCCGTGGTTTGACAGCTAGCCTTGCTCATGCTTTGAAGTTAAATGACTTTTACCACGATACAGTCCATCAGGTGAGTCTCACTTTTCATATTCTGCCCATATTTTTATGTTGCTAACGTATTTCTGTGTATCAGGATTAATGCCTAGATTTGCAACCATTATGTTGCAATTCTAGTTCCACCTGATCTTCACTATAGTTCTGGCTATCCTTTTGCTTGTTTGATCTCTACTGATAGTCTGATATTACTTAAACTTCTTGCAGTTTGCACCAACATATCATGATTATGTTCTCTACAACCACAGTGAAAATGAAGAGGGAACAAGGAAGTATAGGTCACGAACTTTTGTTCCAATTGGCCCAGAGATGGATACTGTGAGAAGAAATAAGCATATGTTAGGAACCAAGATAGATGACATACAGCTCTCAGGTTTCTCTTCTTCTAATAGTAGCACTCCCTCAAATTCTGATCCCATCTCCGATGCTTCGCATTCTGGTGCAATGAAATCTTCCTTACTTGTGGATGTGTCAAATTCTGTATCTGTGCCATACGATTTGACGCTTATTGATTTGGATGCATCCAATTACCCTGAAAAAGTTCCTGCAGCTGATAAAGCTGGTACTAGGTGACCTTGAACAACGTTCAGAGCTAAGTTAGTGGGAAAATTGTCATTGCCGAAGAGAGAAGAGGAGACTAAGAGGGGCATCCATCGTCTTTTCTATTCTAGGAGAGAATTAAGAGCCAAGTGTGGTTTGTTTGATTCCAGGAAAGAATTTAAGCAGATCTGGCGCAATGTTTGTGTTGATGTAGCTTAAAGGCCGCCGTAATCGATCCCCAGCAAACCGATCCTCGATTGTCCTCAGTTTTCGTACTGTATTTGTCTCCATTGAGTGTGTACAGTGTGCACATTATAGATACAAAACTCGATGGCATACTTCAAACATGACATACCGAGTGAATATGAATTAGAACTAAACTAATTGATTGATTCTTTTCTCCTTTGCAACTTGAACATAACGATTACCGTTAGGTTTCATAGAATGTCATTACCATCATTTTTTTTTTTGCATGTATTTGTATTGATATTTGCTCCAAAGTTTAAGTTTGTGCTTCTGGAATGTCTCCTAGTGCTTCGTGATCCACATATCTACTGTCTTGTTGCTGCTAGCAACTTCTGTATCACGTGATCCAATCTTTATTTTTATAAGGTGGACCAAGTTTTAGTTACTTCGTGTCAAAGGCCTCGAGAAACTGAAACCGTATACTACCCATTTTTCATAATTTCATATCATTCAAGTTGAATTTATAAAGATGCAAAAATAGTTGCCAACTCATTCGCCTTCTTTATCTTAATCACTAAAATGTAGTGTCAGTCTGTACACTAAAAAAAAGGTATTATCAGTCTGTACTTTGTACCTGTTTGATAATTGTTTAACAATGAACATTACCATTTTCCCAAAAAATTATTAAAACTCGTGCTTGCATTTCCATCGTGATCACTGATCGAATGTTCTAATTTCAAGCATGGTTCATGACTCACTAGTTACTTCGTCAAAGCATGGCTCATCCTCATGTGTATTTCTTAGTACGTAGCGATAGTCGTCTTCATTATGATCCCAATCGTTTTATTTTGTTGCCATTTAGTGAATTTCTTTAGGCACGTCTGCTGTTGTCACCAATGCACGGCTTGGTTCATGTTTTGGTTTGGACCACGACAAACATTACCTAAGCTTTTGCCCCACAGGTTTGATAAACGATGGTCCTCACTCCTCATTGGACAAAGCGCTGATGGGGACGGCTCTTATTGGAAATTTGGAAGTTTGTTTTGACTTATATGGCATCATAAGGATAACGAAGGAGGTTGTTACAGGGGTTTGTCTTTGCTTTTATAGCTACATAAGCAACGACCATAACCATAGTTTGAACACAAAAAAAAAGATTGGAAGTGTAAAGAAAAGATAAAAAAAAAAGGGTCAAACATGTAAGGGAGAACACAAAAGGCACGTGACCGTCCATCTAAAAGAACCCGAGCTTATCCGAGTGTCCACGTGTTAAAGTGCTTAATGTATAAGATAGAAGAGGGAAGAAAAAACAAACATGTGTTTGTGTTTAGTGGTGGCGCGACGCTAGCTAAGCAAAATCAGGGGCGTTGAATTTCTGCTGTTAAGATTTCAGACCCCTTTTTCTTCTTCTCCTTCACACATATTTGTCTTTATCTTTGACCAATTCATTTTTTCTTCTATTTAATATTTCTTTTCTGTTTCTGTTTTCCCTCTATTCTTCTTCCTCAGGCACCCACCTCGCATTCCACGTTTCTCTTTGGTTCAAAACCTTAGTGAGAATCAAGACATGGGTAGTGTGACCGTGAACCCATTGTTGAGAAGTGAATCTTTTGGGTATTACTACCACCCTGACCAGAACTATACCATGATGGAGAAGAGGCAGCTATTCCTGAGAAGCTACCAGTTCTGTCGAAAGAAGAGTCTCACTGAGAGAATCAAAGGGTCTTTCGTCCGTGCCAAGAAAGTTGTATGGCTAAGGCTAAGGTGTGGTTGTAGACTAAGAAGGTTGATTTTTTCCAGGTCCAAATGGAAATGGAGCTTCTATTACCGCAGGAGAAGGTTTTCCCAGCTTTTAAAATGCCACAACCGCAAAAGCGAATCTTCCTCATGTTTCTGGTAAATAAAAAAGAACACTAGTCATGAGCCTGAGACACTTTCTTAATAAGAGTTTGTGATGACAATTTGGAACTAGTTTAGATATATTGTTCATTAATCTCACAAAGTGTTGCTTTGCCTTTGTTTCTTTTTCCTTTACTTTATCTTGTTTAATCGTTTTGCTCATAGATAAGTCATATCTTTAACAGCTCCTTGCTCTTGTCTTTTCCCTAATGGCATTAGCAGAAATAGAAATATAGATTCAATTCAGAAATTTGGTCCTAGTTGTTGGCATGTTGCGCTAATGAAGTCTGAATCTTTGAATATATCATATTTGACATTTCCTTGTAAGTCTGAAATTTGGTCCTAGTTGTTGGCATGTTTCTTTGAGAAGCCTAGTTAACAGGGCAGGAACAGTAAAAAAAACAAAAAACAAAAAAAAATGGTCAATTCAGAAGCAGGATTTCATGCGTATTATTACAGTTAGAACTGAGAACTTTTAATCCCAAGATAATACACACACATACACTTATTATGGGCTAAGGGTTTGTGGTGGGGGACCCTTTTTTTTTTTTTTTTGATAACAAGGTGGGGGACCCTTAGTTAAAGAGAAAAGTGGGAATGGGAACGTGATTGCAACTGGCAAGTCCAAAGTTTGAGTTCTCAAGGATGGGACGACGCACAAAAAAGTCAAGCATTTCGAAGTTCCAGGTTTGAATAGTTGAATGGTGAGTCATGGGGGGAACAAAGGCTGTTTTGTATTTCCCACTTTCCAAGCTGTGTGGCATGCATTTGCCATTAAAATGGTCGGAAGCACTATAATATACCCTTTCTCCTCATTTTCTACTAATTGCCATTATTATAAATAGTAGGAGTATCATCATTTCTACTTTCCAGTTTCCAATTTAATGTGTTTCTGAACCATTCCTGATTCCTCACCTATCTGTAATATAAAATTTGGTAGGGAAAATGTAATTGATAGGAAAAAAGTTAGAAAGTGAGTTTGGTAGAAAAATGTAAAAAAAGTTGTTTGTTTGGAAAAAATTTTACTGGAAAAATTTGGTAAATATTATAAAGTCTATGTTTGGTTTGAGTTAAAATATTGATGGGAAAATGAGTTGCAATTATCAAAATACCCCTTATTTTTAAATTTTTTGAATCTCATCCTGCGGTGTCTATGTTTGATTGTGTGAAGAGTACTCCAATTCAGTGTCATAAATCTATCAGAAATTGCCACATCATTTTAGATTATTCAAACCTCTAGAAATTGTCTCTGTGTTCATCGCACTCTGCTTCCAATTATGGTGAAGGATGAAGTAGCTTTATAAGAGGGTAATTTTGATAGATATGGTGCCAATTTTTTTTTTATTTACCTAGCTTTTGTGAAATATCACCTTGGAAGTGGGATTTGAGTACCATACATTTTATCAAATTTTGCAAACAATTATCAATGGCTAGGCAAATCACTTAGCTAGGAAAAATTTGTAATACCATGTACCAAACATGAACAATCCCAAATACCAATCTCATATGCCTAGGTAAATTTCAAAAAAGCTGCTACCAAACACAACCCAAGGCTTTTCCACATAAACTAGCTGACATTGAAAATTTTCATCTGCCTGATATATATGGCATAGTAAGAAAGAAAGTGCTACACTTCTTCACAGGGTAGGTAGATATTCTATATGAAAAATGCTACATTCTTTCATTACTTTTTCATTTTTTAAAATAAATATTAAATAAAAAAAAACATTCAATATGTCAAGAATTATAAAAGATTTAATTTTCTTTAATTAATTAAGATTATTTAATTGATTCAATAGAAAATTTCATAAATTTTTTATACATACCAATTAAAAATGTCGCTAATTATATGTTTTCAGTGTTAATTAAGTTTTTGATTTAGTTTTTATTTCTCGAATTTACCTTATGTTGCTTTTATGACACTTTTATTTAAATTATTTTGTTAAATAGTAACGTATCAAACAATTATTAATGTGGTAGTATAATGACAACATTTGGTATAATTGATAAATTCACGTGTTAAAGAAATATCAACATCAACATCAACAACACCTTTATCCCAAATTAATTGGGGTCAGTGGTAGATGAACCCACATAAAAGATACAAAAACGGTTGAAAAAAAGTAAAAAAGCCAAAAATATATAAATAAATAAATAAAAATAAACAAATAAAATAAAAAAATAAAAAAAAATAAAATAAAATAAAAATAAAATAAAATAAAAATATATGTATATATAAATAAATAAAAGTAAAAAAGAAAGGGACAAGAAGAAGTGGGGAAAATGAAAGGGAAAAGGACTAAAAAGGGACCATCTGGAACATAGGAATAACAGCGGGTCTAACCCTCCACCATACTTATAGCTTTTCTCCATTCCGTTCTAAGACATACTGTCCGCCAATCTATATCTCACTCCATTAAATCTTGTTTTACTACTTTCCCCCAAGTAAGCTTCGGTCTACCTCTGCCTCTTTTTGTGTTTAGCTCTTGGTAACAAACTTCTGTTCTTACAGGAGTATCCATGGATCTTCTCATCACGTGCCCAAACCACCTCAATCTATGTTCTCTCATCTCTCATATGTGTTAAAGAAATATAAACTAAAATAAATACAGACTAATATTAAAGAACTAAAAGCTTAAACTTTTTTTTTTGTTAGAATATGTTATGAAAGATGAAATTGGCTTCTCAAAGTTGAAGCTATTTTTGTCAAAAATAAAATAAAATAAAATAAAAATCGTATGATAACTCAGATCATCAGTGGGTAGCTATGTTTTGTGATTAAACTATATTTATTTACCCTTTGGGCTTTGGCTTGAATTATTTAGTTGTATAACTTGCTCCTTCGGAAAACCAGATGTCTATATTTCTAGTGGTCGAATTGAATCCAAGCTACGTCAATCTAATTGATAAATTATTCAATCTATTTTTGGCTGACAAATTGGAAGCACCACTTTTGAAAAGCATCGTCCATTCTCAATCTTGGCAGATCCATCTATGACATAAACATACATAGGAGCTCATAAAGTATTAAATATACTAATATTTTAATGAATAGACACAGCTAATGAATAATGACCTTAGCACTAAAAAGTTGACAATAGCAGCAAGTAAATGGAAAACATTAAATGTGAATCGTGCATATTTCTTCTTTAACGGATAAAAAACGTGCTTCTATTAGAAGAAAATGAACGCTTGTGAAGAAATTTGCTTAATGGGAAAGAAACATGCAGACCAACTAGACGTGAGTTGTTGTAACAATTTAAAACCTATTTAAACCAACGCTTACATGCCAAGCAAATGGAACATGTAGTTTATTTTACCACAAACCTTCTAGTTGATAATGAAAACCATTTAATAAGTAGCCACTAATTGCTAGTTTGTTTGACTTATAGATTCATAGATAATGATACTAAAATTAAGTGAGTCTTCTTCTACCTTAAGAGCATTTAATAACAAAATGCTACTGTCAAAGACTTACATGAAATAACGTGCATATGAAAGCAACACAGAAAAACAAGTAAATGTAATTGCAAAACCTTGACTGTGATTGCCAACTGTAAATGAACTGAACTTGCTAGATTATTTTCCAAGATTTATAATAATAGTCAAATAACAACAACACCTAATTCAATAATTCATAGACTCGTACAATTTGCTCTGACAATCAAATTAATTGGTCATCTTTTACTGTTTTTCACCATTATTGTTCAAATATGTAATGGATCAGAATATAACGTCCATATCTCAACAACTTAACACCGTATCAGTGATGGATAGGATAATTAAAGACTCAACCCCAATAATAAGAAAAGGCCTCACAATAATCTCATAACACACTAAGTGGGAGTTCCAACCAAATAACTCACTATAAATAAGAGTCATATTCATCAGGTACACACTTTTTGACTTATCTTTACTTCTTCTATTATTTTTCACACACCTCACATCTTGACTAACGTCGTACCGTTCAATGCACAGAGATTCATACACCCTTGCAGAATCTTTCTCATAAATATCTATAAGCATATTGAGTTATCACTCATCGGATGAATATTCACGGTCTACCCGAACCAAACAAAATGAAACCAGCAAAATATAATAAGAGTCTCGTGTCATGTGAGAGATCCTAGCCATACTAGATGAATCAACGATAATAAGGGAAGAGAGAAAAAAATATTGAAATATGAAGTTATAAAATCATCGCAATTAATTTGTTCATAAATATAATTAATTAATTGTGCCTTTGATTACTTACATGATATGGACATATGATTGTGAATGTAAGACATCACAAGGTAATTATTAAACGCAGTTATGAGACCTAAAATCACCTAATCTACAGCATTTATGCTTTATTTATTTGTGAATGAATGTTTAGAGAGAGAGAAAGTCTTTCAAGCCCAATATCGAATGTAAGCCTCACACACGGGTTTGGTGGGGGAAAAAAAACCGATTTTGCTAGACCTAAAGTCCTTTCCAAAACTCATGGTTCTTCTCATGCTCATGGCCTCATACTAATGACTGAGGTGTTTGGGCTCAGGAGTCAGAATCCAACACCTAAAGTAGGGTGATTAAAGACCCATATCCAATATTGAGACCATTTAAGAAGGGTGATAGGGCCTATATAACTGTAATATAGAAGTTTACAGAATCAGAGTACTTATTCTTTCTCCTTTACAAAATAAAAATATTGAAAAATAAATAAAAAGAAAAAGGCTGGTTAAATAAGTCATAGAACAAGACATGAACCCCGGACTAAAAAAGTAGTAGATACTATTGTCTGCTATAAAAGGACAAATTAGACCAACAGTTCATAGGCTTGATCCTGTAAAGATCACAACCACATACATAATACATTCCATACTGAAGCAAATGGTTGACTTGGCTTATATTTTTAGCAAGGGCATCAATCATTGCACATGCATTCAATATTTCTCTACTCACTAACTAGTTTGGATTGCTATATTTAACTGAGAATGTAGAAGAATTACCTTACAGACTCTGAAGTAGTAATGCAAGTGATATCTAGCAATGTGTTAAAAGTTGAAAATGAGGTAATTACATGGTTGATGGTTATCCTGCTTCCACCAATAGTTAATTACAATGAGTCATTGCACTCAACTCATGCATAAACTTGAATAACCATTCATAAAGCACAAATTGAAACGCATTTTTGGTACAATGGTAATTATGAAGTTTAAGTTTATGACCCTGTGCAAACTATTCAAGCCTTGGCTTTGCATTAGCAATATTCTTGCAGGCAAGTATTTGCAACTTTCATGTATGGAACATTAGAGAGTTTAAATAGATATCTGATGCCAGGTACGTTGGAGTCTTATTTTTTACTTCATCATTAACATAGGAATATTCATTAATGATCTTTTTAATTAGTAAGTGAAGGGATTTTCTTTTATTTTTTATTTTTTCAAAAAGGGTTAATTCTGCAGAGTTGCTAAAACTAGATCAAAATCTTTATGATACAGAATATTCAAGTCCTTGAAAATTTCAAACAATAATCGATAAGCAACACTGCCATGATTACTACACCCTTTTCAGAATGGAAATATTGCATAAACCAAAAGGGTCCTAACTTCTTTTCTTCCGCTCTCAGACTCCAATTTGGCCTATGAAAATTATTTATGAGTAATTGTTATGCAGAAGGTCATAAAATCTACAACAACAGAGAGGACATTATCCACCGTATAGATGTCATCATAAATTTGATAGAAATTCATGCAACCCGTTATGGTCAAAATGGGAAAAAAGGACTCAGCATGAGATTACAAACCAATGTTCAATCACTTTTATATTGCGGCAAGGAAATAAACTGTACATATATACTACATACTTAAAATAGCTTAACACAAAACACAACATCATAAATTGAAATTGGACCACCGTGCAATCATTATCTTCTGTTCTTTGCCAAGAAGAGACTTCTTTGTGTTCTTACAGGCTCAAGTTAGCGTTGAATGGAAGCAAACCCAGTAATAAATAGAACATAGGAATGCTTCAGATTAACATGGGGTACTAAACAGCGTTTTGTCTTATCATTTGCTTGAATCTTCTTTCCCTGCTTCTTGGCCATTCGAATATGTCTTGGTGGTGTTAGGTTCTCTTCACACAGTTCTGGTTCTTCATTTATAGTTGCAAGCTTAGCCCTCAGAATTTCCTCTATGTCCTTCCTAGAATCAGTTCGCAAACTTTTCCTGCTTGTGCAAGGCACTGACCACCATATTTTCCTGCATGCCCTTCTCATTTTTTTGCTTGAAACTTCAATCTTCAGCAATGGACCTCTCCTCTAGTACACATATATGCTCATTGAAAGGGGCCACAAAAAGCAGTGACTGGCAACAAAGGCTATTATGCTCATTCCTTTACAGCGATGGTTCAATTATAATGAGCTTATAAATTAATTTTTTTTTGCCAACCAAACTAGTATTCTTTATTTGAGATCATGCACAGGATTAAGTTTAGATTCCATATGTTATGATCTTTTTGAGTAGGTACTAATAATTAATAACACTTTTGAGTGCTCCAGGTCCAACTACAAATTTTCAAAATGGTAAAGCAAAAATTGTATGCTAGCTACTTTACAATATTCCCAGTGCTTTGTTGTCAGTGTGTGTCTGTTGCTGCCGTTGCCCTTTATGATTCTTTCATAAAGTTGCTTTAACATTTGTATTTGAATATCGCAAACAAAGAAAATATTCAAATTCTAATGGTGGCAATCTGCCATAACAACCTCCTGTCTCCAATCCCTTTATTAATAAGATAGTACACATTCTTCTTTTGATTATTGCTCCGTGCTCATATAGAAGACAATTAATTGACCCACCTGACTTTAGTTGTTAACTTGTTATATGCAGAGCCCTTTATTTCTTCTATCAAGATATATAAGTAAGAGACTAAGGACTGTACTAAAATCTGATATTAATTGTTACTTAAAAATATCTGATATCTGATTTTGATTAATATTTTTATAAAAAAAAGGGGTTCATTTAATCTTATGTTACATGAGAGATCTTCTCTCATGTTGTAGAGATACATATGGTGGGGTTCGCCATTTAAAGAAAAGAAAAAAAAAAGTGTCACGATTTTCGATGTGTGTAGGAGATATAACTATTTTCGTATTGCATAAGAGTAGTTTTTCCCAAAAAAAAAAAAAACATGCATGAATGAGTAAACTGTCTTGGTGTGCTATATTACTAAAAAAAAGTATAAGCTTTCCCAGTAAGTGTAAATCATGTAGTTCTATCAATGTGCAATATTTATCTAACAAAATTTACCTGGAACACTTGGCCAAGAAATTAACCTTTATTTCTCTAAGCAGTTGAGTTATTCTGTTATAGAGGTATATGATCTACTTCTCGGTTCCAAACTTGATGGTGGAAATCATGAGAGGTGGATCTTGGTCTTGATTGGGTTTGAGGCTTTTATTGCTAAACTTAATACAAAATTTGAGGTTTTAATATTGTTTTTATTTTAACTTGGTAGCATGAGATGCTTTCCTTTATGGTGTCATATTTAGTCAAATAAGATAAGAAAAAAGGTGTTCCGATCCCATCCGTAGAGAATTTATACTTACTTGAATACTTTGTTTCGAGCCCTTTATCCCAAAAGTATTTTTACGAACAGGAATACCAAAGTTCTTTTATTTTTTTAAAACAATCATAATTATCTCTTTGATAAGACTCAGATCCGGTATCCTAGCCAGCTTCTACTTTTTAAATCAATTCAACTTTTAAGTAGGTTACCAAATTATTTTCCAGTCAGACTTAGTCATAATTAAAATCCCTCGTCCATTTTTAAAAATGTATTTGGTAGGAATCAAATTCAGTTTTTTTTTACCTACTCAATCTATGTTTCTAAATTGAGTTATACCTGTAATACCAAAGCTTTTTACAAAACTGGAATACCATCGTCTAAATAGGATATTACAAAACCCGTTTGCCATAGTAAAGAGAAAGGTTTCCAATTTCTTTATATATTATTTTTAGGAAAATGTTATACTTACAAACTACACTAAAATTTGTAAACGGATCATTCCCTTTATTTCTAAGGATAGAATATTATGCTTACTTTTTTTCATACTTATTTTATTTACTTCTTTTTAATATGGTTAGATCATAATCTCCACCGACTTTTACTATTTCTGTATGTCCTTGAGATTATAATTTAATGGTATTTGAGGAAACATGTAAGATAGGTATGAAAAAAGTAAGCATAGTATCTTATATCTTATTTTCATGAATTGTATATATATCAAATTAATTAACAACTAATATGTCATTATTTTAGGGTGTGTTTGGTTGGAGGCATCTGATGAGATAGATAGGCATTGGAGAAGTGAAATTGTAGGGTGACCTTGTTTGGTTGAACCGTTTCCAATACTGGCCTACCTAAATCAGTATCCCAGCTTACCAATTTGCATGTCTATTGGACCAAGATAGATGGCCACATATTCTCACTTGAGATGTGGTATTGTGGGTTGTCTACCTAAATGGTCACATTTGGCGATAATCAGATGACGAGCGTACCCTTGTTAGAGCGCGTGAAAGTGAATTTTTTTTAAAAACAGGGTTATTTTTGTAATAGCAACTTTTTTTTCATCTATATTTTACCTAAAATCAAGCATAGACTTTATAAAATTTACCTAATTTTTTCGGTAAATTTTTTTTCCAACCAAACAACTTTTTTACATTTTCCAACCAAATTCACTTCCCAACCATTTCCCTAGTAATAACATTTTCCTATTATTCATAAATTTTCTCCTCAACCAAACACCCCCTTAATTATAAAATATTTATGAAGCAAATAAATATATATAATAATTTTAGAGAGATGTTATATTTACAAACTAAATAATTTACAAACTCTTACAATTAAATCTTAACCGATGATTTATGTCAATCTAATGATTCTAATTTATTTTGTTTATATATATACCCGTCCTCGTAATTTATATAAATAATAATATAAAAATATTGTTTAGTTTAATTTGCTTAACTTGTATAAATAAGACCTTTTCAATAATTTCTCTAAAAACACCTAATCTAATGTAATAGTTTATTAGTGCAAAAAAAAAAATGTGATAGTTATTAGAGAAAATAGACGAGCAATTCATCTAGGTGAAATTGATGGCGGGAACCATAACTGTAAATCTTGCTATCTTTGTTAAAACCAATAATAACTTTTAAACTAAAATTAAAAAAAAATCATCCAAAAAATGTAATAAAAAATATTTGATGTATAAAATCACGGTAACACATATGACTTTACTCTTATTTAGTGACATTTTAAGTGTATTGAAAGAGACGAGGGGATCGAATAATTTGTCATTAAGATAAAGGATAAAATTTATAAATATAAATTTAAAATAACGCTATAATTAAAAGATAAATATTCAGAAAGAAGAACCATTTTTAATTACAATTTTTTATGTAATATATTTATTACATAAAAAATTGTAATTAAAATTTTTTATAAAAAAATGTTTGACAAAAATTCTTGTGAAAAAGAGAAAAGTAGCTAAAGAAACTAGGGAGGTGCATGGGACAAATCGAACTGGATTTTTTGAAAAATCGAATCGAATTGGTTTAATTTCGGTTCGGTTCAAAACTGGTTCGGTTCGGAAGTGGTTCGAAACCGGTTCGGGTTGACTCTCTTTTGAAAAGAAAAATTTAAAATTTAAAAAATAAAGTTATAAAAATTAATTTGATTTGATTTGAAAATGGTTCGTTTCGGTTCGGAACCGGTTTGGTTATTAAACCGATTCTAAAAGAATCGGTTCGGTTCTTAAACTGGTTCTAAAACCGGTTCGGTTCTTAAACCGGTTCTAAAATTGGTTCTTTCAAAATCGGTTCGGTTCATGAACTGATTTTTAAAAATCGATTATTTTATGAGGCGGTTCGGTTCGATTCGATTTGATTCATGGTTCGATCCATTTTTTTTGTTATTTTGTACACCTCTAAAAGAAACTAAGAAAGGGCTTCCCCTTGATCACCTGACTCTTGTAGATGTGACATTTCCGAAATCGAATATCCAATTCAATTTGATTCGACAGTTTCCCTGTTTGTATCTTTCTGGAAATCGAATTTTTGACTTTGGTGCACTGTGTTACTTGTCCCCATTGAGCGCTATGATTCGATATGATCCGAACTAAGTCATGTCAAAATAAAATGTTAGTACATAACTAACATTAATTATAATGGACTACTAAGAATTGAACTGGTCATCATACGAAAGCCGCGCTTTTAAGAAAAAGTTTAAACTTTGAAATAAATATTTGTTAAGAGAACTTTTTATTTAATAATTATTATTTTAAAAGTAATATCTATAAAAATACTCTGATCGAAAATAAAATTTAAAAATAATAATAATAATAATGATAATGATTTCCAGGATACAAAATGGAAAGTATTAGATAGCATTGTTCAAACAAAATTGGTACTAACAGTTAAGGCCTGAAGTTAAAATAATATTCCTTACAAGTTACAATGAGATTATTCCATTAATTGAATGATTTATTATTTTTGTTTTTGTTTATAAGAAAGAAAAATCTAATCAACTAACAATATTTTTTTAAAAGCTAAAATTTGTATGATGAAAAATAGAGCTAAATATGGATATGTCTTGACGATTCAACAAAATTTGACGTGTCGTGTCCGACACTTCAACGTGCATTGCAGAGATTCAAAAAATGATTCAAATATTGTATTGCGTTGCATTTTTAGTTCTAACTATTAGATTTGTTGGATTATGATTACTATTTTATTAAGTCTTGATATAAATATTTATAAAATTTTATGTTTCTTTACAAAACTGATAAGTATTATAAGTTTAATTTTTTTTTGTTAAATTATTAAATATTAGATATAATACACACCATATAAATTATAAATATTATTTAATATTAAAATATGTCTTAATATATTAAAATCTAATATTTTTTAAAAATTAAAGTATCAAATATCATGTTGTATCCCAAATTAGTGTCGGTGCAACGTAATTGAGATTGAAGACTATTAGGACATGGAAACAGGATCAATTTGTATTAGTTGACCAGATAGCCTTCCAAAGCTTCTAAACTACGAACTTTCAGTTTATTTTTTATAAGAACAACCCAACATGTACGTTACGCTAACCATGAATAATAAAGATATACACTTTGTTTTTTATTATTGCATATTTAAAAAATAGCTTTTTAGTTAAATTCTTATATAATTAAAACATTTTAATTATATTTTTTTAAAAATAAGATAAATTAATCAAATACTTAATTAGAAACTGTCCTGCTTTCTTTTCTTCTTCTTTTTTTATGAAATATTTTTTCATAAAACTTTATCCCTATATTATACATACATGATATCACAATATCTATTGCGTTCCTAGATGCGGATTAGAGGTGGCAAAGCGGGCTGCCCGCCCCGTCCCGTCAAAAAGCGGGCTGGCGCGCTCTGCCCCGTCATTGAAGGTGGGCTAGATATCTCAGCCCGCCCCGCCCCGTTTGGGCGGGCGGGTCGGGCTGTCCGCCAAACCCGTCACATTTTACACTAAAAATTAAAAAAAAAAAAAAATCAGCTCGGGCGGGCTTGGCGGGCAGCGGGTTTAGAAAACTCAGCCCGCCCCGCCCCGTTTGGCGAGCGGGGCAGGCCGGCCCAGCGGGCTCGGCCCATTTTGCCAGCTCTAATGCGGATAATAGTTCGAGTCGAGGAGAAACTATTTGTAGCATGTCATAATCTTATCACTTTGTGTCTAAAAGAATTTAATGTATAGATAGAGAAATGCTCAAAATAAAAATAAAAATAGAACACACACACACACACACACATATATATATATAGGATCCTTTGACACCAGTGTTAAATTTAAAATTTGACACCTCACCTCATCTGAGAGCCATTAAATCAAAAAAGATCAACGACTCTGATTTATAAGCATGTGATACCATTGATGTTTTTTTATCTAACAAATTTGATGTTTTCAAATTTGACACTGGTGTCAAAAGATCCTATCTCATATATATATATATATATATATATATATATATATATATATATATATTGAGATAAGTGGTATTTAAGCCAACTTATATATACCTTGACTAATCTATCTCCGTAGCCCAATCAAAGATAGGCTATTTAAGCCGAAACTAGGAGATTCATAAGGATATTTCTTATAGCCTAAAAGGGTTTATAGCAAACGGACAAGAACACACGATAAGCAAGTTGTGAAAGTATATTTCATGGACTTAAGCAAGCATCCAGGTCTTGGAACATTAGTTTTGAAAAGGTTATCAAAATTTTGATTTTGAGAGAACCTTGATAAATGATGTGTATCTGTATGTAAAGGATCTAACGGAAGACAATAGCTTTTCTGGTACTTTATGTAGATGATATGCTCCTTATTGGAAACAAGGTAGAGGTAATATCAAGCATAAAGAGTTGACTAAGTTAGTGTTTTGGTATGGAAGTACTGGGGAAGCCAATTATATTCTTAGTATAAAACTCTTATGAGATCGGAAGAATAAGTTGTTGGAATCACCTTAGGCTACTTACATTGATAAAACTCTTGCCAAAAATTCAACATGAGAATTCTAAGAGAAGAATTATAACTCTCAGATGTGGAATTCATCTTCCTAAGGAGTAACCAAAGACTCCTGAGAAGGAAGAATGCATGAGTAGGATACCTTATGCATGGACAATAGGTAGTCTCATGCACACCATGTTGAGCGTTAAATCAGACATCTGCCACACAGTGGGAGTAATGAAATGGTACCATTCTGGACCTAGAGGATCACTAGATTATTGTTAAGCATATACTCAAGTATCTTTGGAGAACGAGACGTTATATGCTGGTATATTCTAGTGGGAGTCTTGAAAAAAGCCGAGTTTTCACAAATTTAGTTTTTAAAGTGAATATTGACTCAAGAAATCAACCTCGAGCTATAAGTTTTTCACTAAACTCAGATAGTATTAGAGGTGGATCTTGTAAATCCAGTTACTAAGAGTTTACCTGAACTTGTGTTCGAGTGACATGTTACTTTTTTGGGTCTTAAGAGGATCACAGACTTGGATTAAGCGAGTGAGGGATATTGGGTTTATTGTGCTCTCGGAGTAAGACAATGAAACAATATAATCATTTTCTGGATTTTACAAATAAGGTATTATTTATTTTGCGCACTATTTAAAAACATCAAGGTCCGGATCAATTGTGGAGTATATGATCATATGGATACGTTCATGGAGGACATGATCATAGGTTCTCATAATTGATGAATAGATTCACAGTTGTTAAATAAAGTTGGATACTTTATTTAGGCTGCAATATTTCATGAAATGGTTTTGTCTGAATCATTGTAAAATATTGGTGTGAATTAATACTCACATTGAAAGGATAGATTTGATTAAGGTTGTTTTTCTGTCATAAAGTATCAAATCTTCAGTTAACTATAGTTATGTGATTGCTATTAATCCTGACTTTATTATAAATAGGTAATCAAATAGTTTTCATTCTTAGATTTAACAACGGGTAAGGTTCGATCTTTTGACGGCCAATAACTCGATATTTTGGGAGTGAGATTATTTGATTATCGGCATCTATGAGATAAACAACATGGAATTTGTAGGATATGCACCTTTGATATGTTTTGGTACTTGGATATTGAAGACACTGGCCAATGCATGTAATTCATTAGAGAAACTATCATAGTCAAGGGAATAAATAATTGATTGAGTTACAGAAAACTTGTTAATCAATTATAAACATTTTACAAAGAGGCGATGCATAGTCGTGTTATAAGTATTATTAATCTTGAAGTTCAAGTTCGGACTTTTAGTGGAGTAGCACCAAATTAGATAATCATTTGTTGATTATCAAGAGCCTTGATTAATAACAGATGATAGATTCTCAGGTTAGCTCGAGATAAGGGATGGGGCAATTTCAGTTGATGCCAACTAGTGGGATACATGGGCTTACGCTTTGGGCTCAAATTTGTACTCAAGAGCAAGTGAGAGATTGTTGGATTTTGCTCTTTCACTAAAGCCCAATAGGGCCTAGTGTGTAAGAAGAGTCTAAGAAACCTAAAGTCCATTTTGCTTAGGGCTAGGGTTTCTTGAAACCCATACATATTCTACACTAATAGTCATCAGGCTCTCTTGTTTTTCATTTGGTAGTTGCAGAGGCTGAGGTAAGGTTATCTCCCTGAAAGTGAGAGAGTTCCCACACACTTCCCATTTTTCCTTGAGACATAATTTGAAAGATCTGTCAGTCCAGCTTCAAGGAGATTGTTCGTGCTGCGACGTTGAAGTCAGCGGTTCATGAAGAGGAATCATACATAAGAAGATTCTGCACGAGATCTGCGCACCAAGAGGTAATTGTAAACAATGATGATCTTATACATCCAAACCATAATGGTCTAAACACTTCCGCATGATATAATTGCTCCTACATATTTTAACCTATCAAATAGCTTTATGGTCACATTTCCAAAAAATTCATTTTCATAATATATTCCAGCTAATTGTGATTTGCAGGCATAAAACAATTCCTCCTCTATCAAACACCTTTTTTACAGAAAGTCACAAGATAATTGCAACAAAGGAGATTCAAAGTAATGTGACAACAACAAAGAATGTAGGAGAAGATAATGTTTAAAAACCCTTTGATGAGAAACGACAAAGCTCTGCCCATATGCATGAAGATAAAAAAAGAAAAAGAAGTTGTAGTGGCGATAGATTATATATAAAATAAAAAGGGATGATGTCAGACATGAGGTTGTCAAAGTTAAACCATATGAAGTAAACAGTGATTCTATATATTATATGGAAGAATAAGGTTGAAGTTGGAAACTTAGCAGATATGGAGGTTAGGAATTCTGGTCATTTAAATGGAAAACCGTTGATGTCCTAGCTGATACAATCCGCTGCTTGAATAAGTGTTGTATCTTGAGTTGGCCTTGATCAAATTTATTATCTATTAAGCATGATTCACTTGATTTTGAAATGTGTTCTGAATTTTGATTAATTGTCTAAGTTTTATTTGTAATTTTTTTCTTTAATTATTAAAATTAATTTAATTTAAATTATTTTCTTATTTTAAGTTTATTTAATCCATATGCTTTTGAGATGTGTTCTGAGTTTGATTCCCGGCCTGTGCTTTCATATTTAAATTTTTTTTATTAACTATTAGAGCTGATTTGATTTTAATTATTTTTTATTTTAAGTTTATTTAATAATAATTGGTTTGTAATTAATCATCTTTATTTTTATTTATCGATTTGAGAACACGTGGTTTCTCATTATCAATTCTAATTATTCTATTTAGCCCAAGTTTTATGTGTTCGCCATCAAAATGCATGAGAAACGCATAATATAGCCTCACACTTGATTTCATTAAAAAAAACTCAAACTCACGCACGCCTCTCTACCTTTCAATCTAACATCAAAATCAAATTGTAACCTAAATGTGTTACACCATCATCCTCTATTCATGGAAGAGAATAGGATGCCAAAGTCTTCCATTTACATGTAAAATGACGGGTTTAAGATATGGCAAAAGTAACAATCATAAGATGGGCCAAACTAGAAGAGAATTTAGTGGGGGGGGGAGAATAAAAGTTTAAGGAGTAAATTGAGAAAGTGTTAATAAGCTATATGGATATGAAGTGTAATTTCCCCTTAAAAAGAAAAAGAAAAAGTGCGTGCAGATCATGATTCATTCATCCAATTTATGGAACTTCAGTTTTCAAAAAATATTACACACACACGCACAACAATATAATCTTAAAATAACTATAATTTCAATGAGAGTGGACGCATTTGGTTTAGAATTATACTAATCCTCCTATCCCACAAAAACTTGAGTTTAAATTTCACAGGGATGATTTCATTAGTGATATAATTTATAATCTTTCCTGAATTGTTTTTTATCATGTAACCTATTGAAGAGTTTAAATCTGAATGATTGGTTAAGAATGGACTAAGTAAACACGTGTAAGTGTAAGGACATAACACCTAATGCTTTAAAGTTTTGGGTTTGATTATGGTGTTTCATGCCCACTTAATATCATTGATCATTTGATCCATGATTGGCGGTCTTTTCTTGCCATAATTAATAATTATTAATTTTCAATAAATTATAACTATTAAATTGATAAAAATCAACGGTTAAAATTTAGTAGCAAAAGATAGCAAAAAAATAGTAAATATAACAATTCTCACTTTATTATTTCAACACCATATTTTTATACTTCCCCTTTAGTTTTTTTAGTCTGAAAAAATAAAGGTAAAGAGGGAGTGTACTGAAATATATATTTTTACAATCTAAAAAGAAATTAATGCGTAAAGTATAACAAAATTGTATATAATAACATTATTATTTAAAATAAGTTATATCATGTTTGTTTGAATTAATCTTTTAGACTATCCTATTAATAAGTTTTTCCCAAAATAACAAAATTAATTATCCTATTATTTTCGTCCATCATAAAGCAATAATAATAACAATAATCATATGTACCAAAAAATAATAATTATCTTGTGAAAAAAAAAAGACTAACGATCATTATAACAAAATAACAATGAGTAAAATAATAAGAAAACCTTGAAGGGCAGGAAACAGATTTAGATGAACCCAGTGCATGGCCCTAGAGAGGCTTTCCTCATGTAACATTACAGTGTTACAGGGCATGGGCTAATTTGGTCGTTTGTGTCAGTTACGAGAAGTGATCTAAAGATCTGATCTGATCCTGAGACACAAACACAAGGGCCATTAATTAACCAACTATGTGATGATGATATGGCAAGTTGTTGTTTCCCCTTCCAGTTAGTTCCCAAGCCGCAGCAAGACACTGCTTTGAGGGCTGCACGTGACACCCATAACTCACTTTCTTGTTCCTATTATTCTCCAAATCCAAGGCATGGGGCTGAGGGCTGACTATCCAATGAAAATGAACCACCCAAGAAAAATTAATTAATTAAAATAAAAAAGAGAAAAAGCTTCCTTCTGTTTCCTTCTTCTAGGTTCGCCTCTTTTCTAGTTAATAATTGTTTATTTTTTAGAAAAAAATTAGTATTATTTTAATTGATACAAAGTTGTGTCATTTTAAATGAGAGAATAAATGGGTGAGAGAATTTTTAAAAGTGTGGGTCTCACTCTCTTTGTGAGAGTGAAAGAATATAAGATGTATCATTTAATAATTTTCATTAATCAATAATTGTCTAGAGTTAGCACTTAGGAATCAATAATAAAACCTAATTAAATTAATTTAAAATTGAAGGCACTAGTAATTAGGCGAAATGGGTTTAGGACTTTGCATATTTTCTTGGTCTTTGGTTAAATCCAAGAAGGAAGGAGGCAGTAAGCGTAGTAAAAGCTCTCATGTTGATTGTTGCTATTTATTTAAGGGTATGTATGATGAGCAAACTGTCCTTATTGTCCACTTCAGGAACCAAAAGCCAAAACCCACTTGCCCAATTTAGTTTTTTTTTTTTTTGAATATAATAATATATAGATGCCACTGCCAGAACCTGAGTTATTAACTATTGGATGATGATTATCTTTTTTTATTATTTTTTTTTATCATTATTCATTTCATTTCCATCTCATTCCATTCCCACATTCACATGGATACTATAAAATTGATATCTTTATGGCATGGCGGTCCCTCCTCACAGTTGTGTGCTGAGTGCTGAGTGCTGAGCTTGGTGTGGGTGGGGGGAGACAAAGGTAGACTCAGTGATCGAGATTCACCTTCATGAGATGGGTGTAGCTGCAGCAGCAGCAGGGTATGGTGGCTACAATTCCTTATTTTAACCCTTAACTTCTATTCTTCTTTCTCTCCTCATTGCTTGGCTTTGTTACCTCTGTTAATCAGCTTTTCCCCCTTGCAAGGTTAGTTACCTTTTTCTTCTCTTTCTGCTCTCAAACTCTCTCTCTTTATTTTGTCCACATTTTTATTTTTGTTTGTTGTTTTTCTCTTCCGGGTAGGTTGGTAGGTAGGTTAGTTAGGTATCTATTTGCTGTGGTTTGTGTTCTTCAGCATGTTGTGTACTATTGAATTTGCTTACTGCTTTTAACTTTTGGTATGTATATCTGTTTTTTTTTTTTTTTTTTACAAGGGAAATATTCTTGTTTGTTCATCGTACTACTAGAATTGTTTCTGTCGTGTCTGGGGTCATCATTGTTCATTGTGTTAACTACCACACCAATCAATTTTCATTTTTCTTTCAAATTAAGAATAATAACGACCAATTTTATACTATGATGGAGCATGTTTACTTGAGTGCGTGCTCGTTGCTCACTAGTTCATCCCGGTTGTAGGGGGAGATTGTTATGTCATCCTTGTTCAGAATTTGTCACTTCTTGCTAAAAGCCTTTCATAATTTTGTCATCTTGAAAGCGTTGGAAGTTTCTTCTTTTCTTGTTGAGTTTGTTACATGAGCAGGATTACAAAGATTAGTAGAATTAGTAATACACTAAATAGTTCTTTAGTAGAACAGAATCTCGGGGGTTCTTGTAATGATCCAGATTAACTTAGTCAGCTGATTTGTTTCATTCCGAGTGCAGTTTGGGTGAAAATGTCTTCCTCAAGGCCTAGCCAGTCATCCAACAATTCAGGGAGATCAAGACACAGTGCTAGGATTATTGCTCAGACCACTGTAGATGCAAAACTTCAGGCAACTTTTGAGGAGTCTGGTAGTTCCTTTGACTACTCCAGTTCGGTTCGCGTCTCTGGTACAGTTGATGAAAATAATCAACCAAGGTCTGACAAAGCAACAACAGCTTACCTCCATCATATACAGAGAGGCAAGCTGATCCAGCCTTTTGGGTGTTTGCTAGCTTTAGATGAGAAAACATGCAAGGTCATTGCATACAGTGAGAATGCACCTGAAATGCTGACCATGGTGAGCCATGCTGTCCCTAGTGTTGGTGACCACCCTGCCCTTGGTATTGGGACTGACATAAAAACTATCTTCACTGCTCCAAGTACTTCTGCATTGCAGAAGGCACTAGGATTTGGGGAGGTTTCACTTCTTAACCCCATCCTTGTTCATTGCAAGACTTCTGGGAAGCCTTTTTATGCAGTTATCCATCGTGTTACTGGTAGTTTGATCATTGATTTTGAGCCAGTCAAGCCTTATGAAGTTCCCATGACAGCAGCAGGTGCCTTGCAATCTTACAAGCTTGCTGCAAAAGCAATTACCCGATTGCAATCTTTGCCTAGTGGGAGCATGGAAAGGCTTTGTGATACAATGGTTCAAGAAGTTTTTGAACTCACAGGTTACGACAGGGTGATGGCTTATAAGTTTCATGAGGATGATCATGGAGAGGTGATTGCTGAGATAACAAAACCAGGGTTAGAGCCATATCTGGGTTTACACTATCCAGCCACTGATATTCCTCAGGCTGCACGCTTTTTATTTATGAAGAACAAGGTCCGTATGATAGTTGATTGTCATGCAAAGCATGTGAAGGTTCTTCAAGATGAAAAACTCTCATTTGATTTGACTTTGTGTGGTTCAACCTTAAGGGCTCCTCACAGTTGCCATTTGCAATACATGGCAAACATGGATTCAATTGCTTCCCTGGTTATGGCGGTTGTTGTCAATGACAACGATGAAGATGGGGATAGTTCTGATGCTGTTCAGCCACAAAAGAGAAAGAGACTCTGGGGTTTGGTAGTTTGCCATAACACTACTCCCAGGTTTGTTCCCTTTCCTCTAAGGTATGCTTGTGAATTTCTGGCTCAAGTATTTGCCATCCATGTGAACAAAGAAATAGAGTTAGAAAATCAGATTATTGAGAAGAATATTCTGCGCACCCAAACACTCTTGTGTGATATGCTGATGCGAGATGCACCCCTAGGTATTATCTCACAGAGCCCTAATATAATGGATCTAGTGAAATGTGATGGGGCTGCCCTCTTGTACAAAAACAAGGTATGGAGATTAGGAGTGACACCAAGTGAATCCCATATAAGAGAGATAGCTTTATGGCTTTCGGAGTACCATATGGATTCCACAGGTTTGAGTACAGATAGCTTGTCAGATGCAGGGTTCCCAGGGTCTCTTTCTCTTGGTGATATTGTGTGTGGAATGGCAGCTGTTAGAATAACTTCGAAAGACATAGTTTTCTGGTTTCGGTCACACACTGCTGCAGAAATCCGATGGGGTGGTGCAAAGCATGAACCTGGTGAAAAGGATGATGGTAGAAGGATGCATCCAAGATCATCATTCAAGGCTTTCCTTGAAGTTGTGAAGGCAAGGAGCTTACCATGGAAGGACTATGAAATGGATGCTATTCATTCGTTGCAGTTAATACTGAGAAATGCTTTCAAAGATACAGAGAGCGTGGATTTAAATACAAAAGCAATCAACACAAGACTAAGTGATTTGAAGATTGAAGGGATGCAGGAACTGGAAGCAGTGACAAGTGAGATGGTTAGGTTAATTGAAACAGCAACTGTGCCTATTTTGGCGGTTGATGTTGATGGACTGGTCAATGGTTGGAATATAAAAATTGCTGAGTTGACAGGTCTTCCAGTTGGTGAAGCTATTGGAATGCATTTACTCACACTAGTTGAGGATTCTTCAACCGATAGAGTCAAGAAGATGCTGGACTTGGCACTGCAAGGTATGTATTTTTTCTTTCTTCATATTATCTTTATATAAGCTCTTTTCTTTCTTTGTTTTTTAAGCCTTAGCATTCATGTGCAAAAGCTTGAAAACGAGTGTGTGTGTGTGTCTTATGACTATATAGCTGTGAGATACTGAGAATATCATTTTCCTAAAAGAGGCATCTATGAATATTGCATTGATGAAGAATTATTGGAAGAAAAGTATGTCTTGTTGACAATTTCAATCAATTTTGTGCCCACACTATACTTGGGAAGGAATGGAACACCCTAGGAGTTGTGTGGTCTTTTTTATTTTGGGGATTTGGTGCAATTTCTCTGACACAATGGGATTATATTCTTCTAACCTACTTGCCATATTTCTAAATTGTTGATTTGTTCTGTTACAATGTAATAGGTGAAGAAGAGAAGAACGTCCAATTTGAGATCAAAACGCATGGGACTAAGATGGATTCTGGTCCTATTAGTTTGATAGTTAATGCTTGTGCAAGCAGGGATCTCCGAGATAATGTTGTGGGGGTTTGTTTTGTGGCCCAAGATATAACTGCTCAGAAGACTGTCATGGACAAATTCACCCGAATTGAAGGTGATTACAAGGCAATTGTACAGAACCCGAATCCATTAATCCCTCCTATATTTGGTACAGATGAATTTGGCTGGTGTTGTGAGTGGAATTCAGCTATGACAAAGATAACTGGATGGAAGCGAGAGGAAGTGATGGATAAAATGCTTTTAGGAGAGGTTTTTGGAACCCAGATGGCTTGTTGTCGTCTAAAGAATCAAGAAGCTTTTGTTAATTTTGGCATTGTACTTAATAAAGCCATGACTGGTTTGGAAACTGAGAAGGTTGCTTTTGGTTTCTTTACTCGGAATGGCAAGTATGTAGAATGCCTTCTTTCTGTGAGTAAGAAATTAGACATAGAGGGCTTAGTTACTGGAGTCTTCTGCTTCTTGCAGCTAGCTAGCCCAGAGCTGCAACGAGCATTGCATATTCAGCACCTATCTGAACAAACTTCCTTAAAGAGACTGAAAGCATTAACTTATATGAAAAGACAGATTAGAAATCCTTTATGTGGGATTATGATTTCTGGGAAAATGTTGGAGGGTACTGACTTGGGAACAGAACAAAAACAACTTTTGCAAACTAGTGCTCAGTGCCAGCGCCAGCTTAGTAAAATTCTTGACGACTCAGATCTTGACAGCATCATCGATGGGTATGATTCTGTGAATATTCTTTTCTTTTCTTTTTCTTTGCATTCGTATGTTGTTAAGCATTTATCAATTAGAGCCCCTAGTAATGCATAGAAGTTCCTATTTGAAACATCATTGAAGCTCAAGACTAGAAAGTTAACCTCATGCTTGGGTCTTACTCCCCCCCCCCCCCCAAAAAAAAAAAAGGGACAAGTAGATGCTTTATTTTCACTGCTTTCAAAGTCAATAGGTAATGCTAGATTAGTTTGTGTATGTGGAATAATGAATACAGGACTAAAAATACATACAGTTTCTGCCATTGTTTGTCTTGGTGTCTTTCCTAACAGTTGTTCATTCCTTTTTTTTCCTGTATGTTTCAGCAGCTACTTGGATCTTGAGATGGCTGAATTCACTCTGCACGATGTATTGGTTGCCTCCTTTAGTCAAGTCATGACAAAGAGTAATGAAAAGGGTATCCGAATAGTCAATGATGTTGCAGAGCAGGTCACGATGGAAACCTTATATGGTGATAGCCTTAGGCTTCAGCAAGTCATGGCTGATTTTTTACTGGTTTCCATCAATTTTACACCAAATGGAGGTCAGGTTGTTGTAGCAGCCTCTCTAACCAAAGAACAGTTAGGGAAATCTGTCCATCTTGTTAATTTGGAGCTCAGGTAACTCTTCCACACTCAATTTGAAACTCTCTAATTAACTTATCTGGTTCTGCTTTTTGTAATCCTGCTTGTATATGTGATTTAAATGCCTAGAGAGAAAAAAAATGTGACATGAACTGATGCATGATGTCATTAACACGTTATACTCTCTTGATAAAAAGAAATTTGAATTATTTTTATCCAAAAAAGAAAGAAGAAACTTGCATTATAACCGTGATTAACAGATAAGCTTAGCTTAAACTAATAACGGTTTATTTTTGTCATTTATGCAGCATAACACATGGTGGTGGTGGGGTGCCAGAAGCATTGCTGAACCAGATGTTTGGAAATATTGGACTAGAATCTGAGGAGGGTATTAGCTTGCTCATCAGTAGAAAGCTGCTAAAGCTCATGAATGGAGATGTTCGTTATGTAAGGGAAGCAGGCAAATCATCTTTAATCCTATCTGCTGAACTTGCTGCAGCCCACAAGTTGAAAGCTTAAAATTTTGGAACAAGAATAAGATGATACACACCACAATCTGTTGTGTACATCAGAAGAAATTAACTGCGTTCCTTGTTCAATGTAATTCTAATTTGTTTCATGTTTATGTAACTTCTTGTAACGTACGTTGTACATATGTATTAATCTCCTACACATTCCTGGACCTATTCTCACTTCTCAGTCCAGTTTTTCTTTATTTATTGTTCCAGCAACTATGGATCATTTGTTACAAAATGAAACGTTGGAACATGTTTAATGGCATTGATTTTTACCACGCTAATTCTGTCTTTCTTGTATCTGCCCTTGTTAGACATTGTTTTGTACCGAACATTTTCTACTTGCAGTGGAGGCATTTTGCGCTTCAATTTATTGACTTGCAGATTTATTACGTGCCATTTGTTTATTTGCAATTACCGTTGATTCTTTCCTTGATGCAGTTTTATATTCTATGGTAATTGTGTTTCTTTTTCTATAAATTTGCTATAGAAATGAAAAATTTATGATATTTAATAATAGAGGTAAGATCTTTTGACACCAGTGTCAAATTTTAAATTTGACACTTCATCTGAGAGCCGTTAGATCAAAAAAGATCAACGACTCTAATTTGCAAGCATGTGACATCATTGATTTTTTTTATCTAACGACTATCAGATAAGGTGTCAAATTTGACAATGATGTCAAAGGATCCATGAGTTATAAAGTAGCTTACATATAATACTACTAATGATGATTCAAATTCTCAAAAATGACTAAAAAAAATTCAGCCTTTGCTCATTCTTCATATGTAATGACTAATTAGGATTTTTTATAAACTTAATGAAGTTTAGAAAAATGCCTACATACTTACAAATGAAAAAAAAGAAAAGAAGAGAGAGTTTATTCCTTGGCATTCATTCCACCCCCCTCTCCCCCCCCCCCCCTTTTTTGAGCATTAAATATTATGAATCAAAATTCAGCTAAAAAAATAGGAAACAAGTTTGTAAAGTAAGTTCACTTGGAGTGCAATATTTAATTGTATTATTATTAAAACTAGGTTATAAAAATGTTGTCTAATAAAACTTCTCCCTCCCTTTTTTTTAATTGATCTCTCCTTTTTTTCATCCCAAAGGAAAACTCCTTATGGGCCTAGCCTTTGAATAGTTTACACCTACAGGCTTGTATTCATTAAAGTCCAAAACAAAAAGTGAAAAAAGGAATTAAAAAAGAGTTAAGATAAAAAATTAGAGCCAATAAGGGTTGTTACAGTTCGTTGAAGGTTGTTATTTAGTAGGTAATATGTAATTTAATTTTTCATGTAATTTCACTTTTCAACGAGGTTCCTGGCTTTCCCCTAAACATTATATAAGCGTTCTCCATATGATCTAAATTTAACGGGTGTATTGGATTAATATTTTAAAGTAGTATTTTGAGATAAAAAATTTAATAGATTTTAAAAGACTATCTATAATTATAGTGACTTTTAAGAATATTTTAAAAGATTTTTTTACAATTAAGATTTTATAAGATTGAATTTTAAAGGATTTTAATAGAATTTATAAGATTTTAAAGGACAATAAGAATTTATAAAATTTTAAAAAGTCATAAAATTACAAGAGCCAATAAAAAAAACAAAGAAATGCAATGATATTGATAAAAAAAAACTAATACCTAATATAAAAATAATTACAAACTACTAATACATTTTGTGAAATCTTTTAATTACGATAACAGCTTACATTTGTCCCTCACCATTATAGGAATATGTGTACCATCAATAGTTCAAATGCAATCCTAAAATTATTCATATATAATAATAATTATATTAATGAAAAATACATAATAATAATGACAATTATAATGAATATTATTATGATTAGATAATTATCACATACCTTGAAATAAGGGTAAAACCTTGTGCTATCACTATTTTAGTGGGCATAGTAGGTTCCAGTTTAGTCATCAATTCAAATCAGATGCTATTAAATTCAAGGCCTTCAAAATTTTAAGAAGTTTCAAGGGCTGTGGTAAGATTACGAGAGAGGTATGCTATTTATAATATTCACATTTTTTTTATTTACTAAAATAATTCAAAATTTTCATATAAAACATAAAGTTCATGATAAAATTTTGTTTGAAATTCTTTTCAATTGATCTTGAAAACCTAAAGGTTTTTTATATGTGACGAGAGCTTTCTAACCATATATCATATCCATATTTTCATTGAGTATTCTGAGAAAATTTTAAATCTTAATTTATGGGTTTTATTACATCAAAATTTATAAAATTTCTCAAATTATTTTCAATCGATATATTGAAATCTTAAATTACTTTGTGACTTTTGAAAGCAAAATTTTAACTATCTATTGACACAAAAATTATTTCCTATTTTACTAAATGGAAAAATGTTTCCGCAGTTAATGCAGAGAAGTTATCTGCATTTATTTCCAAAACGACGTTGTTTTGGTATTGAAATCTTAAAAAATTATAAATATAAAGACTATTATAATCCTAAAATAAATTAAAATTACAAAGACATATGATTTTCGTCCCAAAACAACATCGTATTGTAAATGCAGAAAAAGCGAACCCTTCCTTAAAATCTCAATTCAACACGCTTCCTCCTATAAAAAAAATGAGAATATAAAAGCCAACTTTGGTTAAACAAGCTTAACCTAGACTGCACTTGCGTTTCCGCTGAGGTGCACGCATCTTTGGTGTTTATTCTTTTAGCATGGACATCAAAACCTTTGCTTTCGCCGCAGCTACACCACCCTTATCGGTGATCGCCGCCGTCAAGCTCGCCGGAATCTCTCCCCTGATTGACACCTCTCTCCCTCCCGACTCCGCTCCCACGCTTCTCTTCTCCGATGGGTACATTTCTGATCTGCTTATTTCTCTTAACACAATCCATAATCTTCACCTTTTTCCCCCCGCGAAGTTCATTTTTCACTGTGGCAACTGGGCACTGTCACCATATGGTTAACAACTTCAAAATAAACCAAGAGTCAGTGACATTGTAGTGCGATGTCTTCATTGAAGTTCGTTTTCAGTCTTAGATGATTTATCTTAATCGATGCAATGCTTAAAATTGAATTTGTCAGCTCCCTTTTGGGTGGTATTGTGAATTTTCGAATCAAGCATAACATACCGTATGTTTATGATTTAATGTGATGTAATTATTGAGTATTGTGTTTATATATGCTTTATTTCTGTATGGATTATGGTGAAATTTTTTCACCGTATCTGCTATATGATTGTTCGATTTTCCCATGATTATCATGTTAGCAGAGCAACCATAGCTACTATCTACTAATTGTTAATGAACACATTTACTTTGCAGGCTAAAATTGCACGGGGCATGTGTTCTTCTACGATATGTTGGGCGAGTTGCCAGCATTCCCGGTTTCTATGGGCAAAATGCATTTGAATCTGGCCAGGTGATTCTCCTGATGTAACATCTATGTCGTGTAATGCATTTAGATTCCTTAAAAATGTTTTAGTGAACTGAAAGACTGAAATGATTTCATGATAAAGTAATAATGCTGCTTAAGGATGGAAGTTTAAATTGTCTTCAGAATAGTTCTTTCATTCATCGTCATTTGCTTCTAGTTGTTAACTCATTGTATCATCTTCTTCCTCATTTCCCTTTTCAGATTGATGAATGGCTGGAGTATGCTTCTGTCCTCTCATCAGGCCCTGCTTTTGAGAGTGGATGCAAATATATAGATGAGTACTTGGTGAAGCGTACATTTTTTGTTGGTCATTCATTATCAATTGCAGACCTAGCAATCTGGGCAGGTCTTGCAGGTAAAGGTTTTTTAATGATACCTATTCAACTTCACTCATTATATTGCTAGGTCTCTTTTAAACAACATGCCTATGGAAGAGAAAATCCTTGCGTTTATGTTGCACTTTGAGGTTATTTCTTTGTTGTATCCATGTTGACAAACTAAATTTAGTGTTAGCTTTACTGTGTTGTTTAGAAAAGGAACTATACTGTGGTTGATCATTCTTCGTTCTACTTATAATGTTAACTTTTCAGGCAATTGGTCCTTCAACCTATTTTCTGTGTATCTTGATGGTCCATTATTATTATCTACAGCCTAGATTCTATCATTCTATGTATGCTGTGCTTTTGCAGGAACTGGAAAGAGATGGGAAAGTCTAAGGAAGTCAAAGAAATATCCAAATCTTGTACGATGGTTCAATTCAATAGTGACAGAATACGGCGCTGTCTTAAATGAAGTCACAACATATGTTGGCAAAAAAGGATTGGGAGAGCCATTGGCAACCAAGTCAAAAGACCAGCCAGTAGTCACTGATAAAGTGAAGAATGTTAATGGTGATGTATCTGAAAATATTAAAGGAGGAAGCAAACCTTCTGCGGAAATAGATCTTCCAGATGCTGAAGTTGGAAAAGTTCGTTTGCGATTTGCACCTGAACCTAGTGGCTATCTTCACATTGGACACTCAAAAGCAGCTCTGTTGAACAAATATTTTGCTGAACGATACCAAGGCCAGGTTATTGTGCGTTTTGATGATACCAATCCTGCTAAAGAAAGTAATGAATTTGTCGACAATTTGGTGAAAGATATTGATACATTAGGTATCAAATATGAACAAATTACATATACATCAGATTACTTCCCTGAGTTGATGGAAATGGCTGAAAAATTAATTCGCCAGGGTAAAGCATATGTTGATGACACTCCACGGGAACAAATGCAAAAAGAGAGAATGGATGGCATTGAATCTAAATGCAGAAACCATAGTGTAGAGGAGAATATGAAATTATGGAAGGAAATGATTGCAGGATCAGAGAGGGGCTTGCAATGTTGTGTCCGTGGCAAGTTGGATATGCAGGACCCAAACAAATCGCTTCGAGATCCTGTTTATTATCGTTGCAATCCAATGCCTCATCATAGAATTGGGTCCAAGTATAAAGTGTACCCAACGTACGATTTTGCATGTCCGTTTGTTGATGCTAGAGAAGGTATAACGCATGCCCTTCGATCTAGTGAATACCATGATCGCAATGCTCAGTATTACTGGATTCAAGAGGACATGGGACTTAGAAAAGTTCTCATCTATGAATTCAGCCGGATGAATATGGTCTACACTCTTCTCAGCAAACGAAAGTTACTGTGGTTTGTCCAAAATGGGAAAGTTGATGGATGGGATGATCCACGATTTCCTACAGTGCAAGGAATTGTGCGCAGAGGTTTGAAAATCGAAGCACTAATACAGTTTATACTTGAACAAGTACGTAAAAGATTTTACTTACATTTATATTCAAAAAGAAAAAAGATGAATTCTCTAAAAATTAGAAATGATACTGTAGAATGTATTCATCAATTGTTATGCTTTTTTTTTCTCTGCATTCTTCATGTATTACTCATATGCTTAGAATGTTGATGACTCTTCTCTGATACTTGTCAAGGGGGCGTCAAAAAATCTCAATCTCATGGAATGGGACAAGCTCTGGACCATTAATAAGAAGATTATTGACCCTGTCTGTCCTAGACACACTGCTGTTATTGCAGACAGACGTGTGTTGTTGACTCTCACTGATGGTCCTGAGAAACCATTTGTCCGCATCATACCTCGGCACAAGAAATATGAAGCTGCTGGAGATAAAGCTACAACATATACTAAAAAGATATGGATTGACCATGCTGATGCAGAATCTATATCACCGGGTGAGGAAGTAACCTTAATGGATTGGGGAAACGCCATAGTGAAGGAAATAGAGAAGGACCAAGATGGTATTGTCACAGAATTGAGTGGTGTTTTGCATCTTGAAGGATCTGTGAAGACCACAAAATTGAAACTCACTTGGCTACCTGACATAGATGAACTAGTTAGCCTGACATTGGTGGAGTTTGATTATCTAATCACAAAGAAAAAGGTATGTATTTGTCCACTGTAATGAAGCCTATTGGTTTCTATCATTAAGAAATATAAAATTGTTAAGAAAAAAATATAGTAAATATGCAAAAGCTGTTTTGTTTATATAGAATTAGATCTTCTCTTAGTCGAAGCCAGTGCAGTGGCAGATGAATCTATAACGTTGAGTTGAAACATTACTTCTTCTAAAACGTGCCTACAAAAGACAGCTCTTAATTTTATTGCCTATATGGTACTGAATTTGCTGTCTTCCTGTCACAGACTCATTGGCATCTTCAATTCTCTAGAGCCTTTGGCCCCGTTTGAAACATTAGATAAAAGTTGACACGATAGGATAAGCTATCCCATTTGGCCTTTGTACAATTTTTGGTGCATACACAGCATAATATCCAGAGGATATTTTTTATCTTGTATTTCCCGTATGACATCTTGCCCAGGGGGTTGGGTTAAAGCTAGATAGGATAAGAAACTAAACATCATTCCCACTGCCCACTCCCCCCATCACCAATACACATGACCTGTTCACTACCACCACCGCCACATCACTATTTACTGCTCCCAGTATGTGCTATTAGAACCATTATTGCCTCCATCACCACCATTACATTACCTCCTCCCCTGACCGCCGCAGCTCCAGCAATCATATCACCCCCACCAATATGCATTGGCATTTTGTCTAAGTGGATATTTGTCTATACCATCGGGTGTTTTTATGCACTTGTGCAGCTTATAATAGATGTTATCAGAATTCATAGTTTCTTATACTTTCCAGCCTGATCCCATTCTCTTATACCATTGTGTCCTATCCTGCTTAAGACAAATGAATCCTTAGTTCAATGTTCTTTTCATCTGTTACTTTTGCTTTGAGAACTTTGAAGTTTAAACCTGCCTGCTTCCCTGTGAAACTCAAACCAGGAGTTGTTTTAGCATTTACCGAATTTGATTTGCAGTCACTGTCATACCCAAAAGAATTTGTATTGTTAACAGTGTTTGTTCTTTGGGTTGCAGCTTGAAGAAGGGGAGGATTTCATTGATGTGCTTAACCCATGTACGAAAAAGGAGACTCTGGCATTTGGAGACTCCAACATGCGAAATCTTCAGCGTGGAGAGATATTGCAGCTGGAGAGGAAGGGATATTTCAAGTGTGATGTACCCTTCATTCGTCCCTCAAAACCAATCGTGTTACTTGCAATCCCCGATGGCAGGCAGCAAACATGTTTAAAGTGATCTTTTTGTTCTTAAAACTGTTTTAGAGATCAATCCACATTAAAGGCTAGCAGTTAGTAATGGGGATTAGAAGTTTGTGCAACTATTTTCATGTTTACCATCACTACTATATTATGTATCTAAGAATAACCACTTTAAATGGTTTCTTGACTAGCAATTGGAAAAGTCTTCGCTCTCGCCTTTTTCTTTTTTCGTTTTTTTCCCTTTTTTTATTATTATTAATTTTTTTTTGTGGGGTGGGGGGTGGGATAGTCTTTACTAAGGTCATGTTTGCCGAAGCGGGAATACCGGATGAATTTCTTTTGGCAAGTCTTTAATTTCATTAATTTACTTTGCCATCTTTATTAGTTTTACAAAAGATGATTGAAGTTAAAGCGATAAGGAAACATTAATAGTAAACTGAAATTGTAACATAGTATATCAGATTCTGGGATGGCTATATCTCATATGGCACTTTATTTGTTGCCATCACGTAAAATGTAAATACATGACACAAGTAGCTTAGATGTATTAATAACATAACTAACATGTATTAATAAAAAATATTGTCAGAAAATATATTAACGAAGTAATTCGCTGTCTACATTTATTTACTGTCACAAAACTCGTTACAAATTAAAAGTTCCTTCAAAGTTGAACATTGTAAATGTTTGCTGTTGCATATTGGGATCCATTTACGCAGTTGACTAGAGCTGAATGGATCTACGATTATATATGCTTATGTATTAAAAAGTTATCTACCATCCTAATTCCTACACATTCTGCATTCAACTCAATGACTCTGGTAGGTAGGAAGCTTCATTTATTCTAAACTCCCCAAAGAGATGGGGAGAAAGAAAAAAAAAAAAAGGAAACAAGTCAACAGAACCCGTGAGAGGGGATTTGAATAACAAGCATAGAATCATCTTTCAAATTTCAATTATCAAACAAATGAATGTGGCCCATTTGCTTTCTTTCTTCTCCTTTATGAGCTCCAATTAAAAACATGAATTGCAAAGTGACAAGAGAGATTAAAAGGGGAGGGTAAAAGAACAATAGACAAAAAAAGACAAGACAACAAATGTGTTCCACCTTGGTGTTTCTTTCTACTTCTTTGGTGCCAACCTAGACTTGATTTTCTCAACCTCCTTGGTACCGACCTGGAATGTCTTGGTCAAGACATGGTCTGGAACAGGTGGGGTGGCGGCAAATAAGGTGGTAGGAATGGACTGTGTACCAGGAAGTTGGCTGTTGAAGGCTGAAAGCACAGCAGCATGGACCTTGCCATTGTTATTTTGAAAGTGAACCAAGCCTTTTGGGAACACAAATATCTCACCCTTGTTGATGGTTTTTGATATGAGCAAATTGGATGTGGTTATGAACCCAACATCTAATTTCCCTTGAAGAACAAACACTATCTCGGTTGCACGTGGGTGGGTGTGAGGTGGGTTGAGGCCACCTGGGGCATAGTCAATCCTTGCCAGAGAGACACCAAGAGTGTTGAGTCCTGCTATTTTCTCAACGTTGGCTACAGTCACCTTGGACCCAAAGGTGGTGTTGGTTTCTCCTGGTTTGGCCAGTACGTTGGAGAAGAAATCAGAGGCGTTTACCTGTGATGCTTCTTTGCATGTGAATCCATTCACTTTCACACCTGCTTTTCATCACAGCACTTCGAGGATTAAAACTTTTCAAGGAAAAGAAAAATCATAGCTATTATTTATCATTAAATTTAAAATAAGAGAAGTTTAGACTCGTGAATTCCGCTTGCCAATCATGCTGGAAAAATATGCAAAGAGTTGTGGACTATGCTAAAATTGTTTTTAGAAAAATAAAATAAAAAATAACCATTCAGTTTGGTGGTGTTAACAAATACATGAGAGGGACGAATAAAACATAATCATGTTAGCGGGGTCGACACTGTAATAGGATTAACATGATTAAACAGTGGAGTCAGGAAAAAGCAAAATTAAAGTTGTTGGTAGCACTGTTATAGTCTTAGACAGTGAGGTTGAGTGAAAGAAAGCTAAAGGAAGGGGAAAAAATTAAAATAAAAGCATCAAATCTAATTATTGACATGACATGAAATGAAATATAAAATACAACACCGTATCTAAAAAATATTATATTTTGACATATTAAAACATATTTTAATATTAAATAATATTTTTAATTTATGTAGTGTATATTATATTTAATATTCAATAATTTAACAAAAAAAAAGTTAAACTTATAATACCAATCAATTTTATAAAAAAAAAAAAAATCTTAAATATTTATATTAAACTCAAGGAAATGATAATCATGATTCAACGAATCTAGTAATTAAAACTAAAAATGCAATGCAACACAACTTTTGAATTCTTTTTTGAGTCTCTGCGATATGTGTTGACATGTCAGAATTTTTTAAGTATGAGCAAACAACTTCTACCGATTAGCAATATAATAATAATAACTCTTATATTATATTTTAGTTATTTTGTATTTAACTGCTCACAATACATTAATAAATTATAATTCTTAAATATAAATGAGATCAAAAATTAATATTTGATGTAACTCTTGCACATTAAACTTTCTCGTATATTATATGAAAGAAAAATGGCGGGGTGGGGGAGAGAGTTCTTTTCCAGGTTGCTCTTGTTGGATGCACGAAAGTTTGCATACTCCCTAACTCTTAGTGTGTAGTATATAGAAGGAAAAGAGAGAAAAAAAATGATGTAAAAGGAGTGAGTACCTGAGGCAAGGTCGGCGACACAGAGGTCTTGGAAAGGGTCGGGATCTGATGAGATAACAGTGGCTAAGAGCAGAGCCACACTCAGGAGAAACACAAAGTCTGAGAGGTTCATTGTTGTTTTATGATGAACGAAGGCAACCAAAATGAGCAAATGTTCTAAGACTTTATTAGCCAAATAAATTGACAAACAAACTTGTTTGTTGGAATATTTAGGATGAGTTAGAAAAGGTGGGGTTTTGTGTATTTGAAGCTAGACTGCGGGAGATATTGAAGTTTGGTTTGACATAAAAGAAAGAAAAAATGGGGTGTGAATTTAAAGCTTGAAACGTGCCAGTTGTTTTGGTCACGCGTGCGGGTCCTTGAACTTATAGAACAGTTAGTTGCCCAGATGGATCATCCCAAACCCCAAGTCAAAGGCAAACAAAGGCCATCCTCAGGCCTCAGTTTTGGTTTGGGCCCTTTTCAAGTTTCGACCCTTTTGCTTCTCTTAATATAGGAAATTCTTAAGTATTTTTAAAATTAATTTTGGATATTATTTTTCTCATGGTACGTGAGAAAGAAATTCTCTAATGTATACATAAAGTACAATGTGAATTTCACTAACTAGAAGAGATAGAAAAACGTAAAGTGGAAACCACATTGCATTTTGTGTATGCACGAAAGGATTTTTCTCATGTAGCATGAGAAAAATATCCATTAATTTTATTATCAAATCAATTCAACTAAAAAGATTTCATTTTAGGTACATTGACAATACAAATTTCATTTTAGGATGAAGTTTCTTCCACATCAGGTGTGTAGACATCTGTGCATATTTGGAGTATGTGTCATAAATGAAGTGTAATTGTTAACGACAAATTTAGGTGGAGAAGAGTAACCTTGGTCACTTAGCTTTATTATAATAATCTTGTAAGGTATATGTAGTATTATTAATATGTTAAAAATAATGAATCCCTGTTGCAGATACTATTTTGTATTGTCTCGTGGAGTAACTTGTGACTTAAACAAATTTAAATGAGTAATTGAGCGACAAATAAAATGAACTGATCGAAAAAGTAAAAAACATAATAGGGGAAAGACTTAAAAGTAAAGAAACAAAATTCAAAAGAGAGTACTGGGTTGTTGAGGAGCCGCTAGTCACTGTTACCAATTAAGCTCAGCTTGTATTTGTAAGGGTCAACATGCTTAAATTTGTTAGGTTGCTTACTCAACGAGAATTAAGATGTGATTCAGTTGGTAATCAAACCAACCATGTAACCAGACTTTCTCTACAATGCAAGGGTTTAAATATTATCTGAAAAAGCCACGCCATTATTTGTGGGGGCCAAAAAAGACAAGAAAAATCAAAACACAATAACATTAAAGATGACAGGTCGCGAAGTCTCCAACCAAACTTCTACATCATCAAGATCCACATATTACCTAGCAAGTGGATGAACAATCATATTGTTCTCGTGACAAACACAAGAAAAAAGATACGCTAGAAAATAAGGTTTAACAACAAAATATCCTGAAGTGAAATCACAAAGCTCATCGAATATGGTAAACATTTTAGATTTTTGAGGGACTAATTTAGAGGAAAAAATCTTTGGGAGACTAATTTAGTAACAATTATATTTGAATGGATGATATGATGACACCCGTTTTGGAAAACTAAGTTGATGGTTTACTCTACAATTATTACTTAAATTTCAATTATTTCCAGCATAAGATTCAAATTGAAGGTAATGACTTATCATTTAACATATTTGTTTTCTTTCTAAAAACAACTCGACGATACTGTTAGAACTTAGAACAATAATTCGCTTGTTTTTTTTCTAGAATAGTGGAAAAGTAATGACTTATCATTTACGTTATTCCATTCACTAACCGCCAATCGCCATAAAAAATGCAATTTGTCAAAACTGAATATCAAGTATAGGCTTAACTTGTTTTGGCATTAAGGCAAGTGCATCTTTCTTCATTATTCTATTTTGTCTCATAACTGGTATCATCATTCCTCGTCCTGCCTTTTTGCCACTATCCTCTTTAGTATACCCCAGCCCAAAAGAAATGTATTTCAATTTTCAACCATATTTTATAGTGTCGGGTTTTAAGTTTTGGATAAAAAATCGGTTAAAGTTGGTTTAATTTAGGTTTGTACAAATTTGAATTAAATGTAACCCAATACTCATCTCAAAAACTAAACTACATAATTACGTATTAGTTTAGTACATAAAACTCTTGCAAGACCTTAAATTCCAGTGACTCTTGCAACTACAATTACGTGCGTGCAATTAACCAGAAGAAATACAAGATAGTGAAATAGTCACGCAAAGCAGTAAGAAAGGAAGACGCAAGCCAAATCAACCCAAAAATGAAGGATTTAAAGTATCTCTACCTAGCCACTAGGGCTAGCCCAGCGGTGAGGGGGTGGATAGTGGGTAATAGGTGATGTGTTCGATTCTCAATGTATTAAAAAAAAAATATCACTACCAGATGTAGTACCGCATCTCAAATTGTAATTGCAAGTGAGAAGCAGAACTCTCTGGCTTACATTAGTCAAATTCCTCAAACCTACGTCACATAAATATTTTACAATTTGGAAGACTGCGCATTGCAAATGGATCCTCCTTCATGCTAACTGCAAGAAACCAGAGAAAAAGAGAGATGCAGTCACAGATGTGAATGCATGCAAAAGGGACAATCACAGTAACAGATGATGAAAAAACAAGACATCCAGAAGTCTAACCTGATCAACATATATATGACTCGCCTATTTAAGACTCAAAGCCAACTATTTCTTCTTCTTGCCACCACTGGCCTTAGTCTTTTTGTGAGTCTCCTTAGCATTATGCTCTGGTGCTTCCTGTCAAAAAGAAAATAAAACTTGTCAATGCATGGACATTTCAAGCCAGAATAGTTAACTTGTTCTTCGTTGCTTTCAGTTTCTGGCATTACTTATTATTATCTTAACTCCATTAAAAGCAATATTTCGTTTGCTAAGTTGAACTATCAGCAGATATTTCAGTTTTTGCTTCATGGGTGCTTCAAAAGCAGATCAAGGGCATTGCTCAATTTTTCTTTAAAAAAATTAATAAACCTAGGAAAACCATACAATCATAACAATTGATGTTAATTGATACTTTTTTCTGGTGCAAAAAAGGGGCCAGAACCAAAAATCTTGATCAGTACTTCAAGTAGCCAACCCAAGTAGGATGTCAATTGATCTTTACTACACAGTTCTATGTCATTTCAACTTTAAGTGGCATTTGGTTTGTAGACAGAATGGAATGGAATGGTTTGGTTCTGTTCTATTTTGAATGGAACCAAAATATACAACTTTTTTAACCTCTGTCTAGTTCTGTTCATAGAAAAGAACCAATATGTTATGTTCTGTCACGTTCTAACCAGTGTTTTAAAACCCCACCCCACCCCCCGGGTTGACCCGGGTCAACCCTGACCCCTACCCTCTGAGGGTTGGGGTTACAAGTTGGACCCTATATGCACATCGACCTCTCCGACCCCCAAAACCCGGCCTGGTTTCAGTGACTCCCGGGTCAAAGGGGTTAAAGGGGGTCACTGCATGTTTATTTTTTTTTTTTAAAATTCCATGAAACAACTTCGTTTTATTAAAAAATTAAAAATAAAAATGCTTGCAAACCTAAATCTAATCGTTCTCTTCTCTCCCAGTGACCTATATGTCTTCAATCTTCACCTCGTAGACGTGAATCTTCTAGAAAAGGTAAGAATTTTATCTATTCAGATGAAATCCTTACGGTCGTCGATGGAAAACAAAAACTCATTCTTAATTCCTTTAAATTTTTCTTTGTCAGGGACCTTCTCCAAAGAGGCAGAACCGGGTCATCGTATTGACCCCATTAGAATATTGACTTGTACTTTGGTATCTTGATACTTTAATTAGGTTGTGTAATATTGACTTGTGATTGTAATTAGAGAATTATGTTAAGTATATTTTGAATCTTTGATAATTAGTGGTTTGTTTTTTAATATTTTTATATATGATATATATATTCATATATTTTTAATATATAAAACCGGGTCAGCATAGTTACCCCATGACCCCCCGGTTGAACCCGTGACTCCATGACCCCTTACCTCGGCCGGGTCGATGGCCGGGCCGGGTTTTTAAACACTGGTTCTAACGTGTGTACCAAACGAAACCTTAATGTCCATTTTGGGCAAATGGGCTTTATCATCGATTCATCATTATAGAATCTTATGCTATTATAGCAAATTTAGATGCATTTAAAAAAAAACATCCAGCTGAAACACTTGAGCTATAAATTAGAAAAGCAAAACCAGAACCTATAAACCTATATAGAGCACCACTTCTGCTCAAATTGAAAATCTTAACCTGTCACCCCACCACCATGTTGGAGCAGGCTTGGCACACCAATAGTATATACCAGAGAAGGTGCCAGTAATAATCAGTATTCTTTGGATAATATAAAGTATTATTAGAGAGATACAGAGGGGATAAGATATCTCCAAACAAAGACACAGAAGAAAGGACAGACAATATAAAACAAGCTCTCCAGTCCTTTTGAATCTCCACCTAATCATTGAGACTTCGTTTCTATATAAAAAAGTCAATGAGACTTTGTACATGTTTAAAATAGTTACTAACAAGATCAACAAGCCTATATGCTAAAGGAACTAAATGCAAAGCCACCAACAACATATCAAAGTTAAGAGATATACAAACCTATTTAAATATTCCTGTTATTCAATATTTTCTTGAGCAAGGCGCTCAACCTACAAGAACCGTTCAGGATATTTCAAAAAGGGCGGGTGTTTTTATGGAATTTTGTCCTAATCAACAAATCAAATTCATTAAAATATGGCTTGAGTACGATAAGAAAGCTTGACATAGTTTTTTAACTTATTCATACAAAATTAGTAGAAGAATAATTATAATGCCAGAATAGATTGCAATACGCTATAATTTATCATTCCACTAAGTCACTGTAATCATGTTAATACTAATATGTTCGTTACTAAAAGATAGTTTATGCACAAGCACAGTTTGGCTTTGAAGGTTCACCAGGGCTATTCAGCTTCGGGCACCAAAGCAGACATCTCTGGACAATGGCACAGGGAACTTGGAACCCACATTATATATCGGCAAGCTCAACTTGCCAAAAACCATGGGCCTTGACCAGTTAGAAAGTTGCAGAGAGAAAATCTTATGCTCAATTGCTGGTTTGAAAGATCTAAGAATGCATTTGCTTTCCTGTCATTTAAGTGTAGCCAAAATTATGCTGGCATATCAGCTTCAAGATTTCTAGTAAATATGGAAAAAAAATTCCTATTTCTGGTACTTCAATTTTTTTCTCACATGTGGAAGGAAAGGCATCCCATTGTTACTTATTAAAAAAATACGGGTACAAAAAATGGAGGGCTGAAAAGTTCCAAATACACAACTAGCAAAGGAAATGAAAGGATAAAGATATTGATTGCAAATTTGCAACACAAATCAGGGTGTTCAATTACTTTATTCTGTATCCAACAATAACCATCGCATCTTGAGAAGAAATCCAATCATAAAAAATAAAACCTCCCGTATTGGACTTCAAAAAGTAATATTTGATTTTTCAGCACAATTTAATTTAATGTCTATCATGTAATGGAAGACGTTTTCATTCATCCATACGACATCAGAAGAGGATGAAAATAATGCAAGGAAACAATAATTCACGATTTGGTTTCAGGCAGATAAATAGAAAGAAAAGAAAAACAGAAAAACTGAATCACAGCTGGCCCAAAGTCGGACCAAAAATGTTCTCTGGAAGGACTTGCCAAGCTTTCTTCAAATAATTCTGGATGTTAACAAATAGTGGAGACTATAGACAGTGTATGCATACCTTCCGTTTGATAGGTACAGATGGATTCACTGTTGGCTTAAAAAAAGATTCCAATCTATTGTTTTCAAGAAGAAGAGAGAAGTTAGGTAGGACAAGGAAAGAGAAAGGTTTAACACTCATGTCCAATAAGTTAAGAATTGCTTACCGGCCTTGTGATGACTTGTTCTTTGCCGCTTTAATTTTTTCTATTGCCTAACATTGATATAGAAATCATAACAAAAATGTTTTCTGAAGAAGTAATGAAAGACCATTGAAACCCTACTCAAACAGTCCATAATTATACTATTCAGATCGACATACCTTTGTCACCCTATCACTGTTGAACCCATTCTCATTTACTAAAAACGTTATTAGCCCCTGAAAGAAAGGCAACATAATGAAACCTAGTTATCTTGCACAAGAACTCAATATATTGACAGAAGAAAGATATGTATTTCAGTATGTGAATCCATGTGCATTTGAAAGCATATTTATAGGTCTCAAGCAGAATAGTTATTACTTCTTCATCTGGTGCAGACCATTTAAGATTAAGTTCCTCTTCTTTAGTTAAGACTGCCGGATCTTTAAAAAGCTGCCGAGCCTCCTGATAAGGCCAGTCATCTGGTATCTGGTACCTGAATCAATGCACTCGCTGTAAGGTATTACCAAGGAAGAAAGATCAACATCATAAGTTAATATCATGAACCTTGTGTTCTAAAGAAGGAGCATTTAGATAGCATAATTGAGTTTGTATGCTACACTAAGATCTAGTAACAATAGACAGCACTGATCTGATATTAATCACTACATTAAGTAGCCAAATGCTTAAGGCTCAATTAAAATAATTGATGTGAAAATAAAATCTAACCATGATATAACACATTACAAATGCAAGTATTGGCAGTTCATCATAAAACTTAGAAGGGCTCAAATATCTGAGCCAGATGTCTGATTGATAATGCGGTGTAAACATAACAAAGAGAAACAAGTAACCCTTATTTGTCAAGATATCATCATGTGACTAATAAATCCTAACTTGCATACACTGGAAATGTGATTTTAAAAATGGAAAAATAAGAAAAACCTCTCTTTGTTTATGTTCTCCAGTATATTTTCAATAGAGCCATGTTGGCGTATGAGCTTCAAAGCTGTCTGTCCCCCAATCCCTGAGGCACACATCATTTATCATTTAAATTTTGTACATATTCATATTTAGCTCATATAGAAATCATAAAACTGAACTTGGACCTAACATTATATGATTAAAAATGAGACAAAAAATACCTCGAATGCTTTCACAATAATCACACCCAGAAAGAATGCATAAGTCAATAAATTGGTCCATGGTCAGATTTAGCTCCTCCAAAATCTGAAACATGAAAAATATCAAAATGAGCAGATCAAACAGTAAAAAACCATATATGTTGATAGCTATAAATAAGGACCTTTGCAACTTCAAATTCCATCACTGGAATTTTCTTCGAGCTAGGATCCATTAGATGACGAAGAAATTTAGGAGCTCCAAATGTTAAGGAATCCATGTCTTCAGAAGCCACAGCATACGCCTATAATACATAAGATGTTCAAAATAAATTCCAAATAAAGTTTACATTAAAGGAAATGTTGCCAGTAAATTTGAAGGAATGAATTGAAAATTGATATGAAGGAATAACAAGAATTAGCATTGTCAAGAGGAAAAAAATATGAAAGGAAGAACATATCTGAAATTTAAATAGATTTTATAAAAAAAGAACAGTAGAAATATAAAACAATATTTAATTTTCTTTTTGTTTCCATGAAGTCTATTTAAAAAGGATTGGTAATAATCTTTTCATATTAGTTTTCAAGAAGCCTGCTCACAAAGCAAGGTGACACACAGCAGATATGAACTTGCCTTTCCAGCTTTGCAAATAGCAGCACACTGAGCCTCTGCTTCTGAGGGTGCCTGTGGAATCCAAAGCCTTAAACAGACGGTAAACACATAATACACTAAATACTTGAGTAGTGCAATGTCACCTCAACGACAGGAACTCCCATGAGTCTTAAAAGTCTTTTGCAGTCTTCATTATGCTGCTTTGTCACCTGCAAGAGTATATGGATATGGCTTCAACAGCATGCACCAGAAACCATGTTTCTATCCATAATAAGCAAAACCTCTCAAATAAATGTGCCTAAGAAACAAGGACTCGCCTTCACAGTCCGTTTACTGAATTTTTCAATGTCTTCCTTATTGTCAGCCTAAAATGACAAGAGAAAGCAGTCCGGACATTAATACTTTGATTTAATACAAGAAATTATACGCACAAAAGGAACCATAGATGAAAGTCAACAAACTAGGCATATACCTCTATTGCTTCTGACAAATCATCAGTAGCATCCACTCTCTTCGAAAAACTATAAAAAACAGTTTTAGAGTGAAAAGCATTATTAAGGAACTTTTGATAAGTAACAATTCTCCATTAGAACATCCCAATTCCCAACCCCCACCCAGAAAAAAGTTAGAACTCTCTAGGAATAACAGAAAATCAACACAAAATACCGTTTTGCCAGCTCTTGTTTCTTCAAATCTGGTGGCTTCCCATCAAAAACATATCTGGATATAAGCTTGAAAAAATATCAGCAAGGACACACATTATACAGAAAAACTCATTCTCAGAGGGTTCCAATGATGGAAAGAACAAATAAATTAAAAAAAAAAAAATTACATTGGTTTCATCCCGGCTTCTAAAAGTCTGATTGTCCGCGTAAACATCCCTTGCAAATGACTATAAGATACAAAACCAACGCCATCATCACACGTACTAAAACACATTATTATAAAGAACGAAGAAACTAAAACAAAACAACAAAATCAAAATTAAGCTTATCTAATTGAAAACCACGAAGATATCATCACGTACCTAGTAACTTCACCAGCTTCATTAGTGAGCGTTTCAGTTCCACTTCTTCCCACGACAATCTACACCAAAATCAAAGACACATAGCATGTAATGTTAAGATAACTTTACTGTATCAGTATCATGGTTGAAACTAAGCCATGTTTCTCGAGAGTACTACTGACAAGGAACTGGTAAATGCTCATGCTAGCATCAATGGCGATCTTGCGGCCAAAGTAGCTCTCAAATTTGTTCTCCTTCATGGATTTTGGGGCATTGTCAGCCAAAAGCTTTGTTAAACCCTAGAAATTAATCCGCATTAACAAAATTAATAATAATAATAATAATAAATAGAAACAAAAACAGAGAGATGGGATGATGAAAAGTTGAACACCTTAATACCCATTTTGTTTGTGTGAGGAAACAGGAATTTGGAGAGGAAATGAAATGGATAACTGTGATGACAGCAGCAGAAGAAGAATTAGGAACGTGAAAACCACTAGCTTCCCGCGCACTCCCTCGTTAAGGGAATTTTCGTACCAAGCCCAAATGTCAGCCCATTCTACATCTAACAGCCCATGAAAAATGACCTACGGATGTTAGCCCAAGTCTCATTTGAATTGAGAAATAATATTATTGTTTTTCAAGCTTTTCTGTTACAATATTAATATTATTATACTTTAACAAATGGGGTGAAATATTAATTACACTTTAAAAAGAAATTTAAAATGTATTTAATACAAAAAAATTAAACTTTTTTTAACTTATTTTTGTACCTTGTATTGATTGATACTTAAAAAGTTACGGTTTTAACTGCAAAATGCATTTGGGCTAAATTATGTGTACATTAGTTTTTTTTTTTTATAAAGTTATTAAAAAATGTTCATTTTTTTTAAGTTATTTTAGAACTCTTTGTCTAATGTTCTCAGAAACGAAGTTGTTTTGGAGCGAAAATCATAGTGTATTTATAATTTTAATTTAATTCAGGGTTATAATAGTCTTTATCATTCTAATTTTTAAATTTTTTAACTCCAAAACGACGTCTTCGGTGAACATTAGACAAAATTATCTAAAATTACATTAGATGTTTTTTTCCATATATTATTCATCAATTTGTTGATTACTTAATTAGTCTAATTCAAGGCAAATAGGATCACATGGGCGGCAATTATTTTCTTATGTATTATGCTTAATTAGTGCTTTAATTCAGATGTTGTAGTTTAAAAAAATAATAACGACTAGAGTATAATACATAAGAACCAACATAAGAAAAAAATACTTTTAATGTTATAAGGATTATAAATTTAAAACAATAAAATTTATTTCAAGACTTCTGAAAAATTGTATTAGAAATCCATGCCCAAGGAATAGCCGAGTAGATGGTTAAACAAAAATAAAAATATTTAATTCAATTTTATATTCAATTAATTAAGTTAATTTAATAAAAATAATCAGTGTATTATTAAACCACACGAACGTCAACAATTTTTTTTTTAAAATCGGCATTATTCTAAATAGTCCCCATTATATTTTAAGCTTAGGGCTTTTGATTGGATGGGTTGGTCTATTAGCCCAATAATTCTTTAGAAAAGTCATTAAATTTAATTTTGGAAAAAAATATTTCTATAAAAATTCAGAAATTTGAGTAACATAATTTTAGACTAATGACATATAAATTATAGTATAGAACTATTCCATCTGCTAATTTGGCTTCAATACTTAAAATAAAAAATGATGAAATGTTGTTTAGGTGATAAGTTATACGTGAAAAATAAAATAAAATTAACGTTAGAGCGCTGATCTATGAAGTATGTCAATTTGTGAAAGTTTAAGTTCGGTTAGAAAATTTTGAATTTAAATTTTGTGTGCCTAACTCACATATCTTATCGAGTTAATTTAAGGGTGTGCATAATAATCATTCTATTTTCTGGCACTGTTTCTGAAAATAAACAATTCATTTACATTTATGTGCCTTGGAATGGTTTATGAGGACAAAAAATGTGTTTGATAATATGTTCTATTTTTATTCTGAGAATGAGAATTGTGTCTGATAACACAAGAAATAAAAAATTATTCCTATTAAGCATAAGAATTTTTCGGATCATCACTTTTCTTTTCATATGATGGTGGTGGTAGTGGTGGTGGTAATGGCATGGTAGTAGTGGTGGTGCCAGCGATGATGGTGATGACACGGTGGTGGTGTTGAGGGCAATGGCTTCGGTGATGGTGGTGGTAATAGCAGTAGTGATAATGGTGGCACAGTGATGGTAGTGGTGGTTACGGCAGTGACTGCGACGATGGTAGTGGTGACGGTGATGGTAGTGGTGGTGGTGGTGGTGGCATGATGGTCAATGGCGGATCCCGAAAATTAATGAAGGGTGGGCACTCAATAAGTTCAAGTACATATAAATCTAGGTCTGGTCCGGAATGCTTGCGAGTAGCTGTCGGCTAGCTGGGTCTGGTTTAAATCTAAATCTAGACGGATTACGACTCAACTAGACCGATGATAGAGGAAGAAGCAAATGTTCCAACTTCCAATAACGGAGATTGAGGTTTGAGAGGAGTTAAATCAGTATGTAGATGCAAATGATGGGTCTGGAATAGAGCTATATGATGTTAGGTTTGGATAATGAAGGTGAGAAAAAAAAATCACATGAAAATAAAATAGAAGGAGGAAAATTAAAGGGGTAGGATATCGTAACAACCCAACTAGGTTACTACCAATCAATTTCACCATTGATCGATTATGTGGATCCAACGGTTATATTTATTTTCATCTTTATATAGTTATGATCCCCATATTTAACGTAAAAACATTAAATATGAGAAATCATAACTATTATGTAACATCCCTTTATATTAACGTTTATAAGGAATATTACATGTTTTCTTATATATATGTTTTCGCTTTATGCAACGTCAATGAGAAATAAGATGGAAAGAAGATAATGGTATTTAATTAATATATATTGATGATAATAACAATAAAGAAAAGTATATAAACATATACCAACATTACTTTATAGATAATGTTAAGTTAGATACAAAATGAAGTTATTTTACATGGGTCCTACGGTCTATTAAATATTACATCACTTCAGACTAAATATTATATCACTTCAGTTTATATTTTACATACCGTCATCACATAATAATACAAAAGTCTTATCCTAATCTAGTCTATATGTGTAGGTCTCCACACTCTCAGCATAGAATATTGAAGTCGCTCCTTGATTTCCTACTACAATATAAAACTCCATGCGGTCCTCGTAAGAGTAAATATTGATACTTCATCCTTCTCTTGTTAAGCTTAGACTAGGCATTATGATAATCTGGAAATGTTAGCATAAAAACAAACACACGTGAGATAAATCTGAGTAATATTGAGGTTTTATAACTATAACTATTTCCAGCCGTAATAACGGAAAATACCATTCTCTCAGATAATTTAATAGAATGAAATAGTATAATAAATAATACATTGTGTAATATTTAACCGAAGCTAAATAAGTTTCTAACTTTGTGGTCTTCTGCATATGAAATATTTATTGTGGAGGAGCTCAAACCACGATAAGGCGTCCCTTACACTGTAATCGTCTGAACTCAAACTCTGTGGTTCAGTTCATAGCAGTCTTCATCAGTTAAATATACACATTCTCTTCATAATTATTTAGTACCAAATAACGACCCAGTTAGAAATCAGAAACCAATTTAAAAGAATATAAATAAACCGTAATAGAATTAAGTAAAAACTAACTACTGTAAACAAATTCAAGGAATATTGAAAAGAAATAAAATTTTAAAGAAAACCAATATACTACAAAAGAATAACATCAAAGAATAAACTCAACCAGAAGAATATATAAAGAAAAGAGTTTGGTAAGATGACAGAGGTATTAAAGTTAAACATCGTTTTCGCAAAATGATTAAACAAACGAAAAACACGAGAGAGTGTTTTTAATCCCCCCAATATTACCTTCTGTTTCGTCGCTTTTCTCCTTTTCATTTTTTGTTGATTTCTCTTTCTCTCTCTCTTTCACTTCTTACTGATCTCTCTCTCTCTCTTTTCTTTCTTCTCACTGTTCTCTCTTTCTTCTTATGCACAGCGATGTATATATATACATATATAAAGAAAGAAATTTGCTTATGGTTACATGTCGTTAGATTCGAACGTAACTAGTAATTAAGTAATCATTACTATTCAGATAACTAACCACGTATTACGTTTCTAGAAAGATTCTCGTAAACCGTCCTCAGGTGCCTCCACGTTTACATAAGTTTTATTTACTTTCTGCAATATATTTATACATATTCTTATTTTTATCAATTATTATATTATTATTAGTATTATTTATTTTATTATTAATATATTATATATTACGTACATTTATCTAAATTTTTAATTACTTATTTTTTTTTATTAATATTATTATCATCATCATTATTATTATTTTACATATACGTAAACATATATATATATATATATATATATATATATATACGTTCACGCTCTTCGCGTAAAAATTGACGCGAACGACACCACTATTAGGCCCCACTTTGGAGCAAAAGGCGCCATTTTGACGCTACTGGCGTCGCTTTCTTTTTTTATTTTTTTTATTTGGCACCACAATTGGCGCGATTAGCGCCAATGTTGGCGCTAATGGCGTCAATTTTTTATTATTATTATTATTATTATTTTATTTTTTTTGAATATTACATATACAAAGGTGAAAATAAATATAAAGTATTGAATATGGATAATCATAACCATATAAAGATGAAAATACATATAACCGTTGGATCAACATAATCGATCTAATGATGAAATTGATTAATAGTAATATAGGTAGTAACCCTAATTGGTAGTTATAATATCTTACCCCGAAATTAAATTGGAAAAACTTGAATTTTAAAAGAAGGGTATTTTTGTATTTTACATCATATTTTAAGGGTGGGCACTTGCCCCCTTCTCATGTACCTGGATCCGCCTCAGATGATGGTAGCTGTGGCATGGAGGTAGTGGTGATGGTGGCGGTGATATCGTGATGGAGGTGGTACGACGATAGCAGACGATTGTAACGGTGGTCATGTCGGGATGGTGGTTGTGGTGGTGGTGGTAGTGATGGATAGTGATTGAGAGAGATAAATGTTTCTAATTTTATGATCGAAAAAATTAAAAATATTCTCTTTTATGTTTTGCAGAACAAAAATTGAACCGATTCATTTTCGGTAAGAAAAAATAAATCAGTTTGGCAAATACTATTTCTATCTATTTTTATATCTGGGAACAAAAATTGATAAAAAAAAAAAAAAACTAATTCCAACAAGATTGTTATTCACACACTAATAGATTCGGTTCATTTTTCAAATAAAGTGTAAAAGAAGTATTTTTGTTTATCTAGTATGATTTAATTTTAGTTTCTTTTGTTTTGTGGGGCTCAGCCCCTTTTTTCCACAATAAAAGAAAAAAGTGTTTTCTTTCGAATATCGCGATAAGGGCTCGTGGAATGAAACAATTCAAACTTTGCCTGTATATTTTTATGTGTTAATAGAATTAATTAAAAAATAAAAAACTGAGAGCCAAAAAAAGGTAAAATATACATTGTTTCTTACGAGATATTCCCTTATACAAATTAATATGAGCTAGTCTTTTATATGACTTGGCATCGAATGTTAATGATACTGAAAACTCTTTATTTCACAATATGGCCCTATGACTTCACTGCAGTATATTATTATATATGTTTTATGTATGCCTTAATTAAAATTCCCATTTACTAAAACAGCTGGTTTAGTGGATCACACCATCCCCACTTTCTACCTTTACCCGCCAGGTGGCTTTTATCATGTATACCACCAAGATCTGACTGCATTATATATAGCATGTTTCCCCAGTTTTTAATATTTATTTTTAGCCCTTTACATGTTTTTACTAACCATACATAGCACCACCCAATTCAACTCGAATTCAACACTGTTACGAATCTATTTTAATTTCATAAAACTAAATTTCATAACAATTCCTTTAGAATTTTGTTTTGAGATTCTTTACTCTTCGCCAAATTTATTGAGAGAAAAAATGATATTCAAGTTCAAATTGAAATGCGTTCAATTGATGCATGACACAAAATCATTTAATTTGACAATAATAAACCTCAATATTCTTAGAGATACAAGTGTACGCGTTAGGTATATATCATCAATCCAATATATTTTATGTGCATCAGAGTTTGACATCTTAACAGAGATAGTCATTTTGGTCACTGTAAAGTTTATTCACCATCCTTGGAAACTTTTGTTCAGAAGTGACAACTGACAAGTTATGAATAGCCTCTTCACAATCATCTTTTAAGATGAATAGTGAATCTATCAACTGTTGTTGTGGAGGAAAGAATCATGAAAAGAAAACTATGGCAAATTAATGACCCTTCATTTCCTAATTATTATGATATCAGATAAGAGTATAATCCTTAAAACAAAATATATTAAAAATCCTCACGACAAATCTCAGCCATCTATTAAAAATATATTATAATATTATATCTAACGGCAATGAGTTGATGGTCCACCTTATACGCCGCTTAACTAAGCATTCCTCTTTCCAAACTATCTCTACAATCCACATGCCACCGTCAAGCTCCTTCGCCCTAATTTTTTTTGGTAGCTGTTTTTTTTTTTAAATGATCCAACTTATGTTATTTTATTCTCGTAAAAAGATAGAATCCACATTTTTATTTTTATTTTGTTCATACTCTCTTCTTCATAATTTTTCTTTTTTTCTCAATTAAAATGATATAACTTTAAGTCCTTTAAAATGACAAATACTTTACCCAAACAATAATTATGCAGTCATGTTAGTTATATTTTAGACTTAGGTAGTAACTAGCCAGTTTATACAGTTAACAATAACACGAACCAAGAAAGGTCACGGTCCCTTCATTTCCGCCTAGAGAATTTAACAAACGAAACGAAAAGACGAAGTTAATGATAAGCTTGAAGCAACACGCACACAGTAGACACCAAATGACAGCTACTATTGCTATACTTGAAAGATTAGTTGAGGTGAGTTTCATTTTCTGTCAACGTTTTAATTTACACGTTTCCATTTATTTGTCACATTTTGCAAAATTTTATCTTAATTCTTGATTCACTGTCACACGCATATGCAGAAATGACATATTCTGCCATAAACTCACAGCATCATCAGAAAAAAAAAATACGATGCCGTGGGCAACAAGAAACAACAATAGTAGAATTGCCAAGGTTGAAAACAACTGGTACACGCTGTATGCCTAGCTAGAAGTATGAAATCGTAGAAGGAAAAAGAAAACAGAGAGAAAGCCAAAAGATGTTACTTTAGAAAAGCATGGACAAATTTGTGTGAAAAGTGATATAGAATGGGTGTCATTGAAAAGCATACAGCATGGAAAGTGGGGATAATATATCAAGCTTTATGAAAAAGAACATTTATGAATTAAGGACCATAACGTTGTGTCTTTGAGATAGAGAAACATCTATAGCCTTTATGAAAGTTTATTCATTCATAGAAAACCGCCCACACGCAAAAGGTTGTATGTATGATAGAGACTCAAATTGATAGGTTAGGACCCAAAGATTCAACGGCTTTACTAACTTCTCTTGGTAGTGGACCTAGTGGCTAACTGGCTATTGATTTTATTGTAGCTAATAATTTTCTGACTACAATTCTTTTATGAGATATGTTTTTCTCATATTGCATGAGATAAATTATCTCATGCAACACACTTTTCTCTTTTTTTAATAGGTCTCATTCACTTTTGTGTGTTTTGTATGAGACAATTTGTCTCATACATGAGAATTACATTTCCCTTTTCTTTTATATGTTAGCTAAGATAATAATTAGTTCAAAAAAGAGAATCTGTTTCTGACTACACCTGATCCTACCTATGCTTTTTAGATGTGGAATGTGAGCAACAATAACTGGCTTGTGAAGTTTAATCTCAGAGTTTGCTGGCACTTAGGCTTATAGTTCCATACAGGTTGGAGTACAATTGCAGGCTTCTGAAGTTTAAACTTGGAATTATCCTGGGTTACATAGTACATGACAGCTACAGAGCAATTTCTTTATCACATGCAGAAACTTCAATACAGATATAGGAGGTGTGATTGATTGTATTATTGAGTTTTTTAGGTAGTGTTTGGTAGAAGATTTATTTTGAGATTGATGGTAAAGTGTAGGTGAATATTGGAAAATATCACGTTTGGTTCAGGTTTTTGAAAAAAATACTAGACAAATAGGATAGATGGGGAAATGACTTTTGTATTGATTTTTGGATGAAATTCACTGTTACAGAATACCACTTGAGATGTGGTATTTTGAGATAACTGGGGAAGTGAGAAAACAGGTGCGAAGTTTTTCTCGAACATAGATTTTGCAAATTGAAATAAATTTCCCTGGTAATATTTCGGTTAACCAAACAACTTTTTTTACATTTTCCTACCAAACTCACTTTCCAACCATTTCCCTAGTAATTACAGTTTCCTAGTATTCAAAAAATTTCTTTTGAACCAAACGCCCCCTTATTCTTAAAATTATTTTGTTAAATAATTAATGAAATATGTGTTTTCTGTCTTTTTTCTGTTTTGAAAGTTAAAAATCAAAATATAAAACAAAAACAATTTAAACATTTTCACTAAAAATGATTTAATTTTTTTTTTATAATTATTTTTACCAAACAGACTTTATCAAATATATTTTTTTTTCTGAAAATCAAAAAATTATTTTTAAAATTAGTACTCAAACAAGCCCAGAATTACTGGTCTTCTTGTTTCTCAGCAACAATTAGCTAGTACTAATTAAACTACAACATGTGATAACTTGTCACATACTGCCTTAGAGCTAAGGTACTATAGTTTTTGCTGCCCAAGCTTTCAAAGTGACTCACTTGAAAGTTGAAATATAGAGGGGTGAAAAGAACACACATCTTTGCTTCACAGACACCAATAAAAGAGGATGGGATAACATACCAAAAAAAAGAGTTTTCAGTTGATAGTGATTTTCAAACAGAAAAAGATTTAGCTTGATTGAGGGATATTAGTATTTAAACTGCTATTTCGAAAGAGACCGTACAAATGAGACGGATTTTAGACCACAAGGTCAAAGAAAAAGGCGAAACTGAATTTCTATGAGATGATAAGAGGGTTTATCTAGCAATAGGGCTCCAAAGGTCATGCTTTTTTCCTCTTTCGCCACCCAACTGAAATTTTCTAATTCATCACACAAGTGGTGAGGAACTTCGTCCCTTAATTAGAGATCTTGAGTTCGAGTTCTGCTAATGGAAAAAAGAATTTGAAAAAGTCGTCCCAAAAAAGTCCTACAATACTGGATGAAAATTAATCTTCGGTTATAGAAGGATACACATAACATTAATAATAAAAAAAATTCTAACTCCACCCCTGCCTCATCATGGTTTTGGCGAAATGCGTAGCTTTATTAGTTGCCTTCGTCACGAAAAGAAATTCTGGGGGTACTTTTGGTTTTTCCCATTGCAAGGAAAATATAGGATCCTTTTCCGTCTGACAATGTTGTCTAGTGCCTAACCAGGGACAAGTTTCAACCTCATTCCACTTCTCAGTATCATTAAAATTTAATAATCTAAACTTTGACACAAGGTTGTTTCTATATTTAACTGACAATAACACGAGTTTACACAAGCACTTGATTGATGACCAGCTATTCAAAGTCTTCATTATGGCCTTATCATAAGGTTATTTTTATGACACAATTAAGGGCAAATTGTTAGGGAAGGGACAAGTTTCAACCTCATCGCACTCCTCAATATCCTAAAAATTTAATAATCTAAACTTTGACACAAGGTTGTTTACATATTTAACTAACTAATAACAGGAGTTCGTACAAGCAATTAATTGAATACCAACTATTCAAGGTCTTCATTATGTATTCTTATGACACAATTAAGAGCAAATTATTTGGGAATTTGATATGTGTAATATATCCACTTGATCACATGCTATGCTATGTATCAAGGAGGGAAAAGTCTTCCCAATTTCTGTAAGTAGACTCTTCCTTCCAATTTGACCCGTAAGCTTTACTGAAAGCTTCTAGTTTATAAATAATGATACAACGCCACAAATGGATTGTTCGGCGAGGACAAGCATATAAATCAAATGGAGTGGGGCATATATGTTGGGTTGATTAAGATCATTGATTGATTCAGCATCCATAATTAGCAACCTTAAACCTCCCCTGCTTCCATTTCAAATTGTGATGCCATTGTCAATAATATAACCCATAATGTTGTTTCTGTTTGGGTGTTTGAAACCGCTGAACTGGTGAGCACAGAGACCAAGAAAAAGGAGAGAGAGAGCATGATAAATAGCACCGAAGACAATTACTGAAGAACAGAAGCAAACAGTTTAAGGCATTAAACTAAGGAACCCCCTTTTGCGTTTTATGCTCAAAGCTACTGTCTTTCCCATCGAAAGCTTCCAATTTGGGTTATATGTTCACCGTATAACCCCTTCTTGTCTGAAAACTCTCCATATCTCGAGAATGGTAAGCCTAATCATTCAACACATCATTCTCTATCTCCTCTCTCTCTCTCTCTCTCTCTCTCTCTCTCTCTCTCAGGATGTAGTTGATGAGTTTCAAATCTGGTCATACAGGGAGACAAAGAGGTAAAAGAAGAACTCAAACCCATCATCCAATGGAAGAAACAAAAAGGTGGATTCAGGGCTTGCATGTTTATTTTTGGTAAGCATTAGTCTTGAAGCAAACACACTTTGTATTTGTTCTGTGTGCTTAGCTACCAAACTATCTTGATCTTTTCTTCCTTCTTCACGCAGTCTTGTCAGCATTGGACAACATGGGATTCGTGGCAAACATGGTGAGCTTAGTCCTATACTTTTATGGGGTGATGCGCTTTGATCTGTCCAGCTCTGCCAACACACTGACAAACTTTATGGGTTCAACTTTCTTGCTCTCCCTTGTTGGTGGTTTCATCTCAGATACTTACTTGAACAGATTAACCACATGCTTGCTTTTTGGATCACTCGAAGTTATGGTAAGTAAGTGGTAAACAATAATATTTATTTGAAAAAAAATAAAAATAAAATTCCCAAATCCCAATGGCCAACCCCAAATAGAGAAAACCAATTGGTTCAAAAAGGTTAAGTTTGTTTCTGATTTAAAACCTGCAGGCTTTGGTGCTTCTCACGGTTCAAGCTGCTTTAGACCATTTACACCCAGATGCTTGTGGCAAGTCAAGCTGTGTCAAAGGTGGTGTAGCTGTAATGTTTTACACATCATTGTGTTTGTATGCATTGGGTATGGGTGGAGTCAGAGGATCGATGACTGCATTGGGTGCTGACCAATTTGATGAAAAGGATCCAATTGAAGCAAAAGCTCTTGCAACCTTTTTTAATTGGCTTTTGCTCAGTACAACCTTGGGATCAATTATAGGGGTTACGGGTGTTGTGTGGGTTAGCACCCAAAGAGCTTGGCACTGGGGCTTTTTCATAATAACTATAGCTTCCTCCATTGGCTTTGTGATCCTTGCTCTTGGTAAGCCATTTTACCGCATCAAAACTCCTGGTGAAAGCCCCATTTTAAGAATTGCTCAGGTTTGTAATCTCTAATTGGTTTCCCTCATTTAATAAGCACATACCATCTATATTGAGCAAGAAGCTATTTTTGTTCACTACAGGTTATTGTTGTGGCTTTTAAAAACCGAAAGCTACCACTGCCAGAGTCTCGTGAAGAGCTTTATGAGGTCTATAAAGATGCTACAGTAGTAGAGAAGATTGCACACACCAACCAGATGAGGTGACTCTCCTTCTCCATCCTCAAAATCCATGCCTGACAACTTGAATAATTGCTATAACTAATCAAGGATAATAAATGTTCTGCAAATGATAGGACAATTAAGAAATAAATGGTCCAGCACATTGTCTTGTTAAGATTCTTTTTCTTCGTTTACGACGTAGTATGTATTGCCAAGGATTCTGGGCCTACTATCAGTCTTGCACGTTTGGAGCAGCAGAGAGATACAGAGAATGATCATGAAAAATATATCTACACCATTTGTAAACAGCAAAACAAAAGGGGGGGAAAAAAGTTTCCTGACAAAAACGCAGAGAAAAAGTTTTTGTGTAGAAGTACCGGGGGCAATCAAACTCTTTTTCTTTTTTTGTTGGTTTACTGAATGAAAATGAGAAACAGTTTCCTTTTGAATAGCAGCTATGCAGCCAAGCTCAATGATTTCTTTTTTCCTTTCTTGGGTGTTTGTGTGTGTGGAGTTGCTGGAATCAACTTCAAAAGCCAATTAACTACTCATGCACAATAATTGAAATATAATTGATGACAATATTGGGTCTGGAAGGACATTTATTCCCTCCTCTTTATTTTTTTCCCCCATTTATACTAGTACAGGTATGTTAAAATGCTATGTTTTGTTGAATCAGGTTTCTAGATAAAGCAACCATTCTTCAAGAAAACTTTGAACCCCAGCCTTGGAAGGTCTGCACAGTGACACAAGTTGAAGAAGTGAAGATCCTTACCAGAATGTTACCCATTATAGCCAGTACAATTATAATGAACACTTGTCTAGCTCAGCTTCAAACATTCTCAGTCCAGCAAGGGAATGTAATGAACCTAAAACTTGGTTCTTTTACAGTGCCTGCAGCATCCATTCCTGTTATCCCCCTTCTCTTCTTGTGCATCCTGATTCCCATTTATGAATTCTTCTTTGTGCCATTTGCACGAAAGATCACTCACCACCCTTCAGGTGTTACACAACTTCAACGAGTTGGTATGGGGCTGGTACTTTCCTCCATTTCAATGACAATAGCTGGGTTTGTAGAAGTAAAAAGAAGGGACCAAGGAAGAAAGGACCCATCAAAGCCCATAAGTCTATTTTGGCTATCCTTCCAATTTGCTATATTTGGAATTGCAGATATGTTTACAGCTGTAGGACTCCTAGAATTCTTTTACAGAGAAGCACCTGCAACCATGAAATCACTGTCAACTTCTTTCACATGGTTATCCATGTCTCTTGGTTACTTCATGAGTACAGTCTTTGTCAATGTCATTAATACTGTTACCAAAAGGATCACTCCAAGCAAACAAGGATGGTTGCACGGGTTCGATTTGAATCAAAACAACCTGAACTTGTTCTTTTGGTTCTTAGCAATCCTGAGCTGCCTTAACTTTTTTAACTTCCTTTATTGGGCCTCTTGGTACAAGTACAAAACAAAAGACTACAATTCAAAGTCAAACTTGAAGGGTGAGGCTGAAACAACACCTCTCAAAATGTTTGATGAGGAAGCCAAGAGAGATGGAAGCACCCAGAATTCGAGAATCAAGGCCAAAGAAAGCAGCCAAACCAGTGAAGCCAATAGTGAGGGACCCTCTTCTTCTGACGAGACAGAAGAAGATGGCAAAGAAAAGGAAAGAAACTGTAGAGAATGGAAGCACTGATAATAAGGTCAGGAGGCTCAAGACACGATTTGATGTTAAGGACTAAAGATATTATAAGCATGGGATGTGGATTCATATTTCTCTTATCCTACGTGTGTGCTTGTATGATTGATGGGTAGGTAGGTACTGTTGTCTCTGGCACTATCTAATATCTATGCGTCTGTGTGTGTGCAAAGTCAAAGGTTTTTTTTTTTTTTTTTCTTTTATCATATAAGTTTATTCACCTGCACTTGTAATTGGTTGTTAAGAGATGCTTAGTTAAATAGTTAATTGCTACTGATCTAATGAAACAAGTCAAAGAATCTACACCAGAGTTTGTAGCTAACCCCGTATTAGTTATTAGATTTTGCTGTATACCACTATACCCTCTTGTCAATACCAACACATGCAATAAAAAAGAACGCCACAAATTATAATCAGTTTAAAACATCATTCCCACAAAATTCAAAATCTAATTATAATAAAGGATGTTATAGGAGATAAATTTTATTTTTTACATATTTATAAAAATATGTGAGATTAATGTGAGTTCATAAAATAAAAAAAAAAAGAAAAATATAAATTTTACATATTCTTATACGTGTAAAAAATAAATTTATTTCTTATATCTGATAGACAATAAATAAACCCTATAATAAATTATCACTGGTATGATACCTTGCTGTTCTAGGACCATATCTAGAACAAATCGCGGAAGCTGAAGTTATGCGAGTGCGTTGGAGTTGGAGGGAAAAGTTGGTGGTGACAAGCCATTTCACCAGCAAAGGTTGAAAAAAGCATTGACATTTGGTTTGAAATTTAGGACCACCCTCAGGGTATCCCTTCCCCAATCAACGAGTCATTTCCACTGTATCGCATTGCTTTTGTTTTCAGCGTAGACAGTAAAGTAAGGATTAGGTGGTGGGAATTTGAATATGGCGCCTCGCTTTATGGGACCATCCCGTTACAACATTAAATGAACCAAACAAATTTCATCGACACAACTTTATAACTTTTAGAATTGAAAAACACGAGAACAAAAAAGAAACAGTATTATTATTTTTAAACGTTGTGTGTTATTTTTTTTAAGGAATAAATAAGAATCATGTTGTAGGTAGGAAATTGTTGTCATGCAATCACTACAGACAAGATAAAATCATTGAATACAATGTTTATTCAATTTTTTTTATCATTATTTAACTTGTCGTTTCTTTTGTAGAAAAAAAAAATTGGTCCTGTTACCTGACTAATTGAAAACCCTTTTTTTAAATTTGTTTTTTAAAAATTACGTCTTTTATTTATTGAGAAAAAAAAATTTAAAATAATATTTTTAAAATAAGGTAACTCATGTGAGTTAAATCAATTTATAGTTAATTGGTTATACTCTCTAACTCAAACCGCTCTAACGTGAAATCCGTTAACAAAAGTTCCCCTAAAACAGACTCTACTTAAAATATATATATACAGGGTTTATCATTTCTCAAACTGTCGGAGATGGATCAATGGTGAAAAAGGAAGAAAGAGAAAAGGGAAATTATAACCATTCAAAGGTGAATCAATACATATAAGGAAATAAATAATCAAAACGACGTAGTTTTGGGGTGGCCGGAGATAAATTTATCTCAAGCAGCTTGAGAAATGTTTTTCCCACGCATATATATATATATATATATATATATATATATGAGGTATGATCCTTTGACACCGGTGTCAAATTTGAAATTTGACACTTCATCTGAGAGTCGTTTGATTAAAAAAAATCAACGACTCTCATTTGTAAGCATGTGACATCATTGATCTTTTTTTATCTAATGGCTCTCAGATGAGGTGTCAAATTTCAAATTTAACATCGGTGTCAAAGGATCTTACCTCTATATATATATACACAGGGTCAGGATCATTTTACACCAGTGTAAGTTACACTTTTAATCTTGTCCGTTGATCACACTTATATATAAAGACTCTAATTTTTTAGTAATGTGAGCCATTGGATACAAGTGGATCAATGGTCAAGATTGAGTGTAAGACTTCTAACTCTTACACTGGTGTAAGAATATCCCGCCCCATGTATATATATATATATATATATATATGTATATATATATATATATATATATGTATATATATATATATATATATATATATATATATATATAGACAAAATCATTTCTGCAGCCGCTGCACATACAGCAAGCCAGGATACGGTTCCGGATCTTGGGATACGGCTCCGGATCCTGTTTTTTTTCTTTTTTTTAAGAAAAGCTGTGGCGCCCACTTTTCTGTGTTAGCTGCAGATAGCAGCTCTCTGCAGCTGCTGCAGAAAAAGTGTCCCCATATATATATATATTTATATATATATGTATATATATATAGGTAAAATCATTTCTGCAGCCACTTTACGTACAACAACGACATGTGTATGGTTATGATTTCTCACATTTAATGCTTTCATCTTTTGTATGGTTATGATTCCTCGCATTTAATGTTTTCAAGTATATATATGGCAAATATTTAATTGCTAACGTATAGCAGCTGCAGAAATTAAATCTCATATATATATATAGGGGCAGGATCATCTTACACCGGTGTAAGAATAATAAGTCTTACACCAAATCTTAACTATTGATTTTCTGCATCTAACGGTTAAGATTCATTAGGTCGCACTCATTAATTAATTTTTAATTCTCAATAAATTCCAACGGTTGGATGCACGGAAATCAACGGTTAAAATTTGGTATAAGATTTATTATTCTTACACCGGTGTAAGTTGATCCTATCCCATATATACACACACATATATATATATATATATATATTTGGAAAAACTAGAAGAGTTTAGTAGTGATTCGCATGGCACGACACGGTCGTAAAATTATCTCCAATAATATTAAAATAATGTCATTATTGAAATAAAAAATATTTAAAAAAATTCATGGAAAAATAAAGTTGCCAAAATATTAAAAGATTTTAAACAAAGTGTTTGGTTATGTGTGTAAAAAATGTCAAGCAGCAACTCAATTATCTCGTAAGTCAAGAGCTAAATACTAGATTAAAGCCTTTTTTATTAACTCAATAAAAAGTTTATTACAGTTTTTCTCTAACAGCCTTTTCAAATGCAAATTTGTTAATTTTTAATCTGATATATATATATATATATATATGAAAATTATACTCTCGTATTATATGAGATTTATCTCTCATTGCATACTCATATAAAAAGATGTGTCTTTTCTTTTTTTAAAATTGGTGAGATCCACTTTATTTATTTCATAGTATAAAATAACTTCTCTCCTACTATATGAGAGAAGTGAAGCACATGTATGTATGTATATATATATATATATATATATATATATATATATATATATATATATATATATATATATATATATATATCTGTGTGTGTAGGAAAAATATTTCTCAAGTTATTACTTGAGATATATTTATTTCCGGTTAGTCCAAAACTATATCATTTTATTCATTTATTTTCTTATAACAATTGATTCACATTTGAATGGTTATGATTCTCATTTTCTCTCTCTTCTTTTATCACTATTGATCTTTCTTTGTATAGTTATGATTTAGTAACCGAAAATAAAGTTATTTTAAACAACTTGAGAAACAATAAGCTCATATATATACTTAATCTTTTAACATATTAATATGTGTCACACTTTAGTTATTTTTAATGTGAATGGACCTCTTATATATACTTTTTCCCATTTTATGACTATTGGCTTTATCAATATTGATTCTGAATCCCTACTGCTAACCAAGGGTGTAAAAGGGTTCACATGAGATCAAATTTGATCTATTATATATAGTCAAAAGAACAGGTTCAAGTCTCAGAAAAAAGCATGATTAGAAAGCAGGTTATAGGCTTTCTATTACGTGTCGAGCAAATATCGTATTATTTATTTTAAATAAATAAATAAATTAATATTTTATTGATTTTGAATAAAAAAGTAATATTATTTTAGTTATATTTTTAATTATTGAATGTCTACTAGGCTTAAACAGGCTAACAGACCTAGTCCAAGTCTTTTAATTTTTTAAATATAAGTCAAAACAGATTTATAATTTGAGCTTATATAAGCAACCAGACTAGGTCAGACCTAAAATATTTTACAGATGCCTAGCTTATTTAAGTCAAAATATAGCCCAGTCTAACCTATTTATACTCTTATTGTGAACTTTTTTAGAAGATAAAATGAAGATTTTGTATAACATTTTAAAACTGATAATAAAATTAGGGATAAGATATTGTGACACCCAAGTTATGTTACACCCATGTGACACTCAGTCAATCTCACCGTTAGATCGCTTATGTTGATCATGGGAAGGTCGGAGAGAGAAAAGAAAAAAATATACAGAGACATGCCATGTGTAGAAACATCAAACATGCAAGTTGTCTTCGTAGACAAATAAGAAAACAAGGAACTACGGGAAATTAAATAATATTGTGTATATGCGATGCTTGGCTCATGTGCAAAAAGATTATGTTTGTTAAATGCACGCCATAACTATATTTGCCCCTTCTATTTTGCTGCTGTTTCTTTCATTTAGTTAGGTTGCCATTTCTCAAACTTATTATAGCTCACATAATGTGACTATCCTCTTATTAATTAGGACATGCTCAAATGTTTGTACATTACAGCAAAGTGGCAAATTGGTGGTCTAGGTACTTTTTTTTTTTTTTTTTTTTTGTATACATGGGCTCGGTACTTCTAAGAGATGCACATGTAAACGCAATTTGTGACGCTCAGAAAGTTGTAGATCTCACATGCTCCTAGGCTACCCTTCTCTTTTATAATTCTCATTATTAGTACCAATCATGATGCGATGGGGTTCATTGTTAATCTTTGTGCCCACTGCACGTGATCACACAAACAATTGTAATGGGTCATTTTCGTACTTAAAAGTGGCTAAAGCTCTCATGAAAATTAAACAAAGTAACAAATAATTAAAATGTAGATAAACACGAATCTATTTGACTTGAGAAAGCACCAATTAATGTGAAAAAAACTTGGTTAACATATGCGTTGAGTGGAGAAGTGTGCGAACTTGTGTGAATGTATGTTTAGGTGTATTCAGGGAAGAAGCACATGTATACCACAACAACACAAAATCTAAAGATTTGATAGCGTAAGTATAATATGTAACATCCCTTAATATTAACTCTTATAAGGGATATTACATGATTACTTTTTAATTTTTTATATTGATGATAAAAAAATTAAAAAGAAAACTATACAAACATCTACCAACGTCACTTTATACATATCATTGAGTCAAGTACATACTGGAAATATTTTACACTGGTCCTACATCCTACTATATATTACATCACTTTATTTGTATCTTACATTCTTACATCACATAATTATACAATACATGGGTCTTATCCTAATCTAGTCTATAGGTGCAGGTCTCCACACTTTCAGCATAGAATATTGCAGCAGCTCCTTGATTTCCTACTACAATATAGAATTTCATGCGATCATCATAAGAGTAAAGATTGGTATTCCATCCTTCACCTAACAAGCTTAGGCTAAGCATTATGATTTTCTGGAAATGTTAGCAACATAAATAAAACATGAGAAAAATTCTCAGTAATATTGAGGTTTTTTTTTTTTTTAACTATAACCATTTCCAGCTGTAGTAACAGAAAATATCATTCCCCCAGTTAAAAGAAAAATGAAACAGCAATAGAATAATAATAAACACTACACTGTATAATATTTAACTGAAGTTATTTAAATACCCAATTTATGTGGATCTCCTGCATGTGAAAAGTTCTGTATGGCGGAGTTCAAACCATAATAAGGCATCCCTTACCCTTTAACTGTCTGATCCCAAATTTTATGGATCATTTCACAGCAGTATCTTACAGTTAAAAGTACACGTTCTTTTAATATTTATTTGGTACCAAATAACTCATCAACCAGTAATCAACTATTTTTTAAAAAAAATAAGATTTTAGGACTAATTAATAATAAAACTAAAGATATGAATAAAAACAAGTAGAGAAGAAATTTAAGAAAGGAATTTGGCAGAATAACACTACCATTAAAATTTTCAAAAGAATAGTGAAAAGAAGAGAAAATGAGAGAGTTTTTATCTCTCAATATTACCTTTCTTCCCTTTTTCTTTTTTCTTCTCTTGGTCTCTCTCTTTCGCTATTGTCTTTCCCTTTCTGATACTCTATTTTTTTCTTCTTCAGTTAACAACCCCACCTTCATATATATAGGCAATCAAATTGACTCCTTTTTGACTTGGCCCATCTTTACGTATATTTAGATTCTAATCAAATTAACTAAATTTCTTTCAAATCTAACTATCCTTTAACAAAAGCAATCATTAAGAATCTTATTACTTCTACCCCATCTTCTATGTTGCCTCTTCTAGATTAGTCCTTATTGTTATTTTTTTTTATATGGTGTATATAAGGATAACTATAATATTACTAATAAAGTAATATTTGTATTATATACCACGTAATCTTTTACTGCATATAATAGATAGCTTATATATACAATGTTATATTTTCTTTTGTTATCTACTTTTTAGTTAAATTATTATAATACAAATAACAATATTATTTATTGAATACCTATAATATTTTCTTATATATATATATATAATATTTATTTACTACTATGTTATATTATTTTATTTTTATTATATTGTTTTTATTTATTTATTTTAATATTTAATTACTTATTTATTATTATTATTATTATTTTTATAATTATTTATATATATATATTATATATATATATATATATATATATATATATATATATTGAGTATTACATTTCTCCTCTTTTAATTAAAATTTTGTCCTCAAAATTTCGACATACCTGTTAAGAAAAATTATGGATAAATTTGTCGCAATTCTTCTTCTTTTTCCCACGTCGCTTCTTGTGGTGAAAGTCCTTCCCATGATACTTTGATTAATGGAATCACTTTATTTCTCAGTTGCTTTATATTTTTATCAAGGATTTGAATTGGTCTGGTCTTAATAGTCAGATTCTCTTAACTGGTACTAAGTCTATATTAAGAACATGAGAGAGATATGGGACATATTTTCTAAGCTGAGAAACATGAAAGACATTGTGGAGATTGGAAAGATGAGGTGGAAGAGCAAGTTGATAAGCAACTGGCTCTATTTTTCGGAGTATTTGAAATGGACCAATATACCTAGGACTCAATTTCCTAACTTTAAGAGTTATTCCTACACCTGTTGTAAGAGAAAGTTTAAGAAAGACATGTTCTTTCTCTTCAAAAGCCAAAGGTTTACGCCTGTTATCAGCATAACTTTTTTGTATGTTTTGAGCTTTTTCAAGATTCCCTTTTATCATCTAAATTTGTCTCGAGGTTTCTTGGACTAATTCTGGTCCCAACAACTGTTTTTCCCCTTTTTCATACCAACATACGGGAGATCTGCACTTCCTCTCATAAAGTGCCTCATAGGGAGCCATTCCAATACTATAATGGTAACTATTGTTATAGGCAAACTCTATTAATGACATGTATTTATCCCAACTACCTCCTTGCTCCAAAATACATGCTCTCAACATATCCTCTAAAGTTTGAATGGTTCTTTTCGTTTAACCATCAGTTTGAGGATGGTAACCTGTACTCAGTCTTATCTTAGTTCTGAAGGCTTGCTGCAAAGATTCCCAAAATCTAGAAGTAAATCTAGGGTCTCTATCTGACACAATACTTAGAGGTACACCATGAAGTTTGACAATTTCTTTTATATATAGTTAGGCTAACCTATCAATAGAATATTGAGCCTTAATTGGTAGAAAATGAGCAGATTTGGTTAATCGATCAATGATTACCCAAATTGCATCATACCCCTCCTGGATTCTTGGTATACCCATCACAAAATCAGTTGCTACACTTTCCCACTTCCATTCTGGTATGTCTAATGATTGAAGTAATCCTGAAGATTTTTTATGTTCAATTTTTACCTTTTGACAAACTAAGCACTTTGAAACATACTCAACAATATATTTTTTCATTCCTGGCCACCAAAATATCTTTTTCAAATCTTGATACATTTTAGTTGAACCAGGGTGAATTGTGAATTTACTACTATGTGCTTCATTTAAAATTTCTTTTATCAATTCCTCCTTTCTAGGTACAACAACCCTTCCTTGAAACTTAACCAAACTATCTTCTTCTTTGGTAAATCCTTTATGTTCCAACATTTTTTCTAGACTAAGATCCTCTTACTGAGCTTCTTTAACTTTATTTACTAACTCATTTTCAACCCTTATTTCACTAATACCTAAACTTCAAGGCAACACAGTTACAGATAATCTCATGTCCAGAAATTTTTCTAATAACTCCATTTCTTTGATCATTAAATGTGACATATGAAGAGATTTTCTGCTTAAGGCATCAGCCACCGCATTTGCTTTTCCTGGATGGTATTTGAGTTCAAAATCATAATCTTTCAAAAATTTCATCCATCTTCTTTGCCTCATATTCAACTCTTTTTAATCAAACAAATATTTAAAACTCTTGTGATCACTAAAAACTTCAAATTTGACTCCATACAAATATCCAAATCTTGAGGATAAAAACTACTGCAGCCAATTCTAAATCATGAGTTGGATAATTTTCCTCATAAGGTCTCAATTGTCTTGATGCATAAGCTACAACTTTTCTTTCTTACATTAATACACATCCTAAACCCTTTCTAGATACATCACTGTAAACCTCAAATTTTCCTAAAGGATCAGGGATTATTAAAATTGGTGCAGATGTTAACTTATTTTTCAAATCTTGAAAACAATCTTCACATTCTTGTGTCCAAACAAAAGGGATTCCCTTTCTAGTCAACCTAGTTAAAGGTAATACTAATTGTGAAAATCCTTTAATAAATTTTCTATAATATCCTGCTAATCTTAGGAAACTCCTGATCTCAGTGATAGTCTTAGGTCTCTCCCAGTGTATTACGGCCTCAATTTTACTAGGATCATATGTCACTCCTTCTTTTGAAATAACATGCCCTAAGAACTTAACTTCTTCCATCCAGAATTCACATTTTGAAAGTTTGGCATACAATTGCTTATCTTTCAAAATTTGTAATAGTATCCTTAAATGCTCCTTATGCTCATCTTTATTCTTGGAATATATTAAAATATCATCTATAAACACCACTACAAATTGATCTAGGTAAGATCTAAAAATTCTATTCATGTAATCCATAAATACTGCTGGAGCATTTGTCAATCCAAAAGGCATCACTAGATACGCATAATGTCCATACCTAGTCCTAAAGGCTGTTTTTGGAATATCTTCAGTCTTAATCCTAATCTGGTGATATCCTGACCTCAAATCTATTTTAGAAAACACCGTGGCTCCTCTCAACTGGTCTAAAAGGTCATCTATCCTACGCAAAGGGTATTTATTTTTAATGGTGACTTTATTTAATTGCCTATAATCCACACACAATCCCATACTTCTATCCTTTTTCTTGACAAAAAGAACTGGTGCTCCCCAAGGTGACACACTTGGTCTGATGAACTGTTTTGATAGAAGTTCCTCTAATTGTATCTTTAGTTCAACAAGTTCTACACGTGACATCCTATAGGGTGCAATAGAAATTGGCCCTACTCCAGGTATTAGGTCAATGGAGAATTCAATTTCTCTGTTTGGGGGTAAGCCTGGAATTTTATCCGGAAAAACCTCTAAGTATTCAGAGACAATAGGGATACTGGTTGCATCAGGTTTAGCCTTTGCTCCTGAAAGATTAAAGAGAACATATCATTGTGCTCCATCTAGCAAAATCTTCCTAAGTTGGGAAGTTGACAAGAATAAAGATTCACTGGGAAGTTCTGACTCTTTTGTGAAAATTATACTTTTATTATGACAACCAATGACCACACTATTAGCAGACAACCAATTCATACCAAGAATCACATCTATATCAATCATAGGCAAACAAACTAAATCTATCTCAAACAATTTTCCTTTGAGTTGAAAATGACAATTTCTACATACTTGAGATGTGATTATCTTTTCTCCAGTAGGAAGAAAGATTTCAAGATAAGAAGGTAAAATGGAAATTGGTAATTTTAACGTTTGAGCAGAAGTTAAGGATATGAAAGAATGAGTAGCCCTAGAATCAAACAGTATAGTTATAAGAGAATCTTGTATTAGACCAGTACCTTTAACCAAATTTGAAACTTGAGCCGCTTCCTGACCACTAAGAGTGAAAACTCTTCCTCTTGTTGCAGATTGGGTTGATAATTTCTGACCTTGATTCTGAGGACACTGTCTCAACATATGTCCAGGTTTTCCACACTTAAAGCATACACCTCTTCTTGCTAGGCATTCTCCAGCATGATTCTTTTTACATTTTGGACATGCTAGAATCTGAGGATTCATCTTACCTATATTCTTCCTTCCTCTGTTGTTAGCAAAGTTATTTCCTGAGTTTTGTGCCCTTGAAAACCTCTGTCTGTTGTTGTCATCGTTCTTTCTCCGACTTGAAACTCTGTCTTTCTCTCTTCCCTCCTCAGCTTCCTTCATGCTTGCTTCAATGTCTATGCACCTGTTTATTAATGATGAAAAATTCCTGATTTGATGTCCTATTATCATACTTTTTAGTTCAAGTTTTAATCCAGATTCAAATTTAGTTGTCAACCATTCTTCATTAGGTTGGTTTTGTACATAATTAGAATATCTGGATAGTTCTTCAAATTTTGCCACATATTCCCCAACAGTCATATTTTCTTGTTTCGGTTCAAGGAATTCTATTTCTTTTCTGTTTCTTACACTTTGAGGAAAGTATTTTCCCAAAAAGGCATCTTTAAAGGTTGTCCAAGTAATCTCTATTCTTTGGCTTTGGAAATATCTATTGGTATTTGTCCACCAATGCTCTGCTTCTCTAATCAATAAGTATGTGGCAAAGTTTACACGATGAGTATTAGGACAGTCCATTATCAGGAATATTTTCTCAAGTTCTTTCACCCATTCCATGGCTACCTCAGGATTATAATATCCACGAAAAGTGGAAGGTTTATGCTTACGGAATTCAATGAGTCCTTTATAATCAGAATTAAGTCTTCCCTAAGTATTTTCATTTCTAGGTCCACTTTCACTTTCAGAATTATGGGTGTGATTTCTTGTTACACGGTCCTCCCTCAACTCCTGAATAATTTGTTGATTAGTTACAATCTGTTCTCTAAGAGCTTCTGCCACTCGAGTAAACGCATCTGTTACTGGGTTAACTTCTGGTTCAGAAGTTGAAGATATCTGCCATAGATCTACATATATTGTTTTTTGATAGTGAGTTGATCAGACTCATTAAAATAACTCAAAATATGCATGACCTATAACAAATATCAAGCAACTATAATAGTTTAGCCTTTTATTTACCTGAACCGCTGCTCTGATACAATAAAATGTAACATCCCTTAATATTAACTCTTATAAGGGATATTACATGATTTCTTTAAATTTTAATATTGACGATAAGAAAATTAAAAATGAAACTTAAACAAACATCTACTAACGTCACTTTATACATATCATTGAGTCAAGTACATACTGGAAATATTTTACACTGGTCCTACATCCTACTATATATTACATCACTTTATTTGTATCTTACATCCTTACATCACATAATTATACAATGCATGGGTCTTATCCTAATCTAGTCTATAGGTGTAGGTCTCCACACTTTCAACATAAAATATTGCAGCAGCTCCTTGATTTCCTACTACAATATAGAATTCCATGCGATCATCGTAAGAGTAAAGATTGATACACCATCCTTCACCTGACAAGCTTAGGCTAGGCATTATGATTTTCTGGAAAGGTTAGCAACATAAATAAAACATGAGAAAATTTCTCAGTAATATTGAGGTTCCTTTTTTTTTAACTATAACCATTTTCAGTTGTAGTAACAGAAAATATCATTCTCTCAATAGAAAAATGAAACAGCAGTAGAATAATAATAAACACTACACTGTATAATATTTAACTGAAGCTATTTAAATACCCAATTTATGTGGGTCTCCTGCATGTGAAAAGTTCTGTATGACGGAGCTCAAACCATGATAAGACGTCCCTTACCCTTTAACTGTCTGATCCCAAATTTTATGGATCAGTTCACAGCAGCATCTTACAGTTAAAATTACACATTCTTTTAGTATTTATTTGGTACCAAATAACTCATCCACCAGTAATCAACTATTTAAAAAAAATAAGATCTTAGGACTAATTAATAATAAAGCTAAAGATATGAATAAAATCAAGTAGAGAAGAAATTTAAGAAAGAAATTTGGCAGAATAACAGTACCGTTAAAATTTTCAAAAGAATAGTGAAAAGAAGAGAAAATGAGAGAAAGTTTTTATCTCTCAATATTACCTTTCTTTCCTCTCTTTTTTTCTTCTTTTCTTGGTCTCTCTCTTTTGCTACTGTCTCTCTCTTTCTGATACTCTATAATTTTTTTTCCTTCTTCAGTTAGCAACCCCACCTTCATATATATAGGCAATCAAATTGACTCATTTTTGACTTGGCCCATCATTACATATATTTAGATTCTAATCAAATTAACTAAATTTCTTTCAAATCTAACTATCCTTTAACAAAAACAATCATTAAGAATCTTATTACATCTACCTCATCTTCCACGTTGCCTCTTCTAGATTAGTCCTTATTGTTATTTTTTTTATTTGGTGTATATAAGGATAACTATAATGTTACTAATAAAATAATATTTGTATTATATACCACGTAATCTTTTATTGCATATAATAGATAGCTTATATATACAATGTTATAATTTCTTTTGTTATTTACTTTTTATTTAAATTATTATAATACAAATAACAATATTATTTATTGAAAACCTATAATATTTACTTATATATATATTTTTTAATATTTATTTACTACTATGTTATCTTATTTTATTTTTATTATATTTATTTTATTTATTTATTTTAATATTCAATTACTTATTTATTTATTATTACTATTTATTTATTTATTTATTTATAATTATTATTATTATTATTATTATTATGTAAACATATATATATATATATGTATATATGCTAATCGGCGCTTACTTCCTTTGAAGGTTCACGCTGCAAGCACAGCCTATGCGCTGCAGGCGTGAACGTATTATTTATTTATTTTTTTGAGTATTACACACATTCTTAGTTTGTTCGTGTTGTGTTATATTACAATGGTAGAAAGGTAGAAGGTCGATGACGTGTTATGTTTAAAGTTGAAAAAAGGCCGACACGTATCCAACGCAACGCAACCATTGAAGAACTGCATCAGAGAATTCGTCAGAAGTTAAGTCTTCAAGGTAACTAATGTATCACTCAGATCACTATAAGGTTATGGCAATCTAAAAAATACATTAGTTTGCAAGTGGTTGACGATGAAGACGTGGAGATGATAATGGAAAACATTTTCAACCAGTCAAGGAAAGATTTTCTATAGTTGTATGTGGACATTGCCGGATCGGAGGATGTTCCATTACTGGTGATGTCAGTTGCTTTAAATTCTCCACGTTTTGCATCAACTTTTGCCGCTCATGTTTCTCCAGTTGCTAACATTTTTTAGGGAGGTGAAAATGATCCGACTTAGGTTATGCATGACGACGACGACGATGATGATGAAAATATCGCAATGGAAGAACGTCTTTTGACCGAGGATTCTAGTGCTTCAAAAGGAGATGAATGTGGTGATATGGGCGCGTCTGAAATCCCAATATACCATGAACCAGTGGACGCTCAAATCCTGCAACTTAATGACGTTGGCTCCACACAATTACGAAATCATCATGAAGGTAATTTATAGAATAATTATATATCTGATTTAGGATGTTTGTATTAAGATGTTTTAATTACTATATGCAGGGGACGAGGCTGTTATTCCTTTTTGGGAAGGAATTCTGCATTACACACATATTGATTGGAGTTATCGGAGCGAACAAGAATCACACATTGATGGTTCAGTTTCAGGATCGGGATCAATACAAGGTCCATGGCAACTGGGTGACAAGTTATTTGTGAACCAAGAATTTGCAACAAAAAAGAGGTTCAAATGGCACTAAAGCACAATCTCTTTAGGGAGCATCAAGATGCAATTGTAATTGAGAGCACTCTGCGTCCTCTTCCGAAGGACCTCCCATCTATATGGCCCAGGTATGATATACATAGTAGGATCGGTAGGCTCTGCCTCGTGATCGGATGCAGAACCCCCAGATGATTATGAATCACCCATTATAAAAAACTATATAAAACAACATTGAAATTAATCACATCTAACAACAAATTTTATTTACAAATTAATTAAGCAAAGCCCTAATTTACTATCAAAATTATTAAGCATAAACCCTACGTATTTACTACAATCGTAAGTAATGAAATAATATTAATACGTAGTACACTAATTTATTTGTAATGAAATAATAATAATACCTCGAACACTAATTAATTCGTAATGACATAATATTAATACCTAAGTCACAAATTATTTCATAATTAAATAATAATAATTATACCTAAGTCACTAAAAAGTTCTTAAGTCACTCCAGCATTCATAACATGGTACAAAATTCGTAAGTCATTATCACTATTTTCTAAATCACTACTATACGCTAAACCCCAATACATAATTAAATAATAATAATAGCTACGTAACAAAAAAATTCCTAAGTCATTAAAGCATTCGTAGCATGGTACAAAATTCTTAAGTCACTATCATTATTTTCTAAGTCACTAATATACGATAAATCCTACCATATCCGTAACGCAACACTGTAATTTAAATGTATACATAGCAGGTATTAAGAATTTACTTATGTTAGCAGAGCTTCGCTACGAAAAATTCCACGTATGGTCGAGAGCACAACTTGGTTAGAGTGAGGTTAGAGTGAGAGTATGAAATAGTAAAATGGAAAAATGAGGGTTTTTGTAGGGTTGGTGGGTGACGCCCCATTTGGGCGTCACATATCACTCCTGGTTTGGGCGTGACCCACCAGGACATGACACCCTCTTTGGGCGTGATATGTGACGTCCAAATAGGGCGTGACATTGTGCAATAAATGCATAATCATTTTGAAAATAAATAGCTGTAAATTTGTAATTTCTTAATTAAAAAGCATTAAATTAATTTTTTTGCCATGAATAAGCATTTAAAATATTTATATGATATCATAGCTGCTTTTAGATATTTTCCATATTAAAAAAAAGGGTTTAATATGTGTTTTTTTAAAGGATATAAGTTGTGTCATTTTAGTTTTTTATTCTATGTACTTCCGATAATACATAGTTATAACATGAGATATGTTTTTTTTTTTCAATTTCCATGTCAGTTAATGTGATTGAGGAGAGATAATTTTTTTTCTTCATGTTATAACTATGTACTACTGAAAGTACATAAAGTAAAAAAATTAAAAGGACATAACTTACATCCTTTTAAAGCACAAATAATTTTCCCTAAAACCAATCTCTTAGCAAGCCATTATGAAAACGGTGTGAACAGACCAAGTACACTCAATTGTGAAGAAAATATTTAGAGGAATAATAAGATTTGAAATAGGGATAGAATGAATTTAAACCGGTGTAAATTTTACACAATTTTAGTCGTGATTTCCGTGCATCATATAATTATAATTTATTGAGATAAACTAATTAATTAATTATTAATTCATAATATATTACCATAGTCACATTTACAAAAATCAATGGTTAAAATTGTGTGTAAAATTTATTATTATTATGTAACAAGCTCCTGCCTTTTCGAAATAACTTTTCAAAACAATTACGCAACTAGTTCCATTTACGAGGAATTCATACTACTACATGGAATAAAATGTATGTACATCCCCATGCACAATTAATAGGATTATATCATGTGCCACGATCGTGCTTGTATATCTCAAATTTCATTAACTCTTATATCTTTATTTTTTTTCATTTCATATAAATATTAATTAATGCAATAAATAATAATTATTATATGATAATTGAGATCATGAATAATGTATTATATTGTCTCTTAAATTACTTCATATCAATTACTTATATTACTTTAACAATCAAATAAAGTACAGTTTATTTTGTGGTGCGTTTTCTTTTGTTATTTTAGCAAATAAAAAACCCCATGTCTAATGTGATGGAGGGAGTTGGGAACTACTAGGCGGTCACAAATGCCAAACCTACCCAAATCAAACAAAAAGTCATTTTCAATATAGCTTTTGGGGACAAGAAATTATAGATCAATTATGTGTCTAACGAAAAGGGATAGAGCAGTGAATGTTATTTTAAGCAATAAAAATTAAGGATATCAGTTAGGCATCTTTTATATGAATGACAATGCAAATGATGTGTCTAATGAGTAATGAGCAATGCTACCTGTTAGAGCTCAAATAAACTTTTGTCTCCCAAAACTAAAAACAGAAGGTGACAACAATTACTGCCCGTTGGCCATAATGCTTCAAATTGCTTCTCTTCTCTATCCAAAACCAAACAAACAAATTAAAAAGAACACAAAATCACTTCCGAGAAATAAGCACTGAAAAAATGCGAAGAGGTTTCTGTTTTTGGCAAAGGAAACATCGTTTTCTTCGCTCTTTAACAACGTTGGCAAACTCATCATCACTCATCTCTTTCTCTCTCTATTAACATTGCATGAAACTGCTGTCTCATTAACTAACAAAAAACGAAGTACACCTCAACATGCAACATCTCTCTCTTCCTTTTAATATCCACAAAATGCATTTCTTCCTTCCTCGCTCTCTACCCCCAGACATTCTTTGACCTCAAAAACCTCCACCGCCTCCTCCACCCTTCATAGCAGGTTCCTGACCCGCCGCCGCATGGGTCAGCACACCCGCCATGAATCCTACCCTTCCACCTCATTAACCCGCATTGACTTCCACCACCACGGCCAGCGCCGCCTTGATGTCGCTTCCGCCACCTCCTGCGGCTGCGCCGACGACCTCGCATGGCCATTCGGCAAGCTCGACGATCTAGACTCCGACGCCGTCAGGGAAACGGCGTATGAGATCTTCTTCACGTCATGCCGGTCGTCGCCGGGGTTCGGTGGCCGCCATGCACTGACGTTCTACTCTAACTACGAGAACGGCGGCGATGGCGGGAAGTCGAACCAGGTGGTGACGAAGCCAACGAGCAGGGTGAAGAAGGCATTAGGGTTGAAGATGTTGAGGAGATCGCTGTCGAAGAGAATGGTTTTCGGCGTCGGGAGCAACGGAGTGTCTTCGACGCCTTCGTCCCCGGTGGGTGGAGCAAGCAGCCCTTTGTCGCACACCGTGCCGCCTTTTAGGCCACGGCGTCCCATGACCGCGGCGGAGATCATGAGACAACAGATGAGGGTGACAGAACACGATGATAATAAGTTAAGGAAGACCCTCATGAGGACACTCGTTGGCCAAGTATGTGAATCAATTCTAAATGTTGTTTTATATATATATATATATTATTACAAGTCGAATTCGAGTTGGATAGGATCCCTGGCCTAGATAGTATTCAAATTCGATATCACTAATTAAACTAAATACTCTTCGAGTCGAGTAGAATCTCGTGAGTTGGATAGAACTCAAACTTGATATCATTAGTTAAATTGAAATAACTATAATTGTTTTTGTTAAAGGCTCAGTGTGTATCTTATTAAAGGATATGTAGTTGTGTCCTTTTAGGAGTTATAATTATGTATTAGTACATAGTTATAATATTAAAGTTATATTTTTTTACTTTTCATGTTAGCAAACAATTTCTAAAGAGAGGAAACAAAGTACAATTTTATATTATAAATATGTACTAATTATCGTACATAATTATAACGGCTAAAAACACCCAACCTTACTTTAAAGGGTTTTGCATTCGTCATGTTACATGCAAAATTTTCTACACATACATTGATACTTGTGTTATGCTTTCTTTTCTTTTCTTTTTATTTTAAACATGATAGATTCCACACTTATTGTCTCTATAACATGACAAGAGAATTTTCCTACAACATGATAGTTGTTTTTCCCTACTTTAAAAGTACAAAACTTTTTCCTTTTTGTTAACTTTATGGTGTTTTATGCAAATTTTCTCTTACTTCACTTCAATGAGTTATGTCATACAACAATAACGTTTGTTTGGTATAAATATTTGTAAATGCTTCTTGCAATTCCAGGTGGGAAGGCGTGCAGAAACTATAATCCTGCCCTTGGAACTGTTACGGCACCTAAAGCCTTCAGAATTCAGTGATTCCAATGAGTATCATATGTGGCAAATGAGGCAGCTCAAGATCCTTGAAGCTGGGCTCCTTCTTTACCCTTCAATCCCTTTAGAAAAGACCAACACATTTGCCACGCGTCTCAGAGACATCATAACAAGTGGGGAGTCTAAACCTATAGACACTGGCAAAAACTCTGACACCATGAGAACCCTTTGCAACTCTGTGGTTTCCTTGTCATGGAGAAGCCACAATGGTACTCCCACTGATGTTTGTCATTGGGCTGATGGTTTCCCTTTCAACATTCACCTCTATACTTCTCTTCTTCAGTCCATTTTTGACATCAGGGATGACACATTAGTCCTAGATGAAGTTGATGAGCTACTTGAGTTAATCAAGAAGACATGGTCTACATTGGGTATCACCTTGCCAATTCACAATGTGTGCTTCACTTGGGTCCTGTTTCATCAGTACATAGCAACTGGGCAGATAGAACCTGACCTCCTTTGTGCCTCACATGCCATGTTGTATGAGGTGGCAAATGATGCTAAGAAAGAAAAGGAATCTTTGTATGTTAAGATACTTTCATCAGTGCTGAGCTCAATGCAGGGTTGGGCAGAGAAGAGATTGCTTAATTACCATGACTATTTCCAGAGAGGGAATGCTGGCCAAATCGAAAACCTCCTTCCTGTGGTGTTGTCAGCATCAAGGATTTTAGGTGAAGATCTTACAATCACAGATGGGGAAGGGGGAGAGAAAGGTGACATAACCATAGTGGATTCATCCGGTGACCGGGTTGATAATTATATTCGTTCTTCCATGAAAAATGCATTTGAAAAGGTATGTACATAATCTATCATCTTCATAGTATTCTAAATTAATTAGTCAATTCTTGTATTAATCATAATGTATTTTTTTTTATGAATGAAGGTATTAGAAGCAGTGAATACCAAATATGGTGAATATGAAAGAAAGAAAGAATTGAGTGAAGTTCTACTTCAATTAGCTCAGGAGACTGAAGTTTTGATGATGAAGGAAAGACATCATTTTAGTCCAATGCTAAAGAAATGGCACTCAACATCAGGTGCAGTTGCAGCAATGATGCTGCACACCTGCTATGGGCAAGTGCTGAGGCAGTACATACTTCAAGTGACCTCACTAACAACTGAATCAGTTCAGGTATTGCAGAGGGCTGGAAAGCTAGAAAAGTTAATTGTCCAAATAGTGGTTGAAGACTCTGCTGAGTGTGAGGATGGTGGCAAAACAGTTGTGAGAGAGATGGCTCCCTTTGATGTTGATTCAGTCATATTGAGTCTTCTGGGAAAATGGATAGATGAATCATTGTACATAGGCAAAGAGTGTGTGCAAAGAGCAAAAGAAACTGAAGTAAGTTTTGGCTTTATGATCCTCAATCCTTCTTCATCTTAGAAGGACATAAAAATTGTGTTTTATTATAGATTTTTTGTTTTTTGATCATAGAATATGGTTTATAATTTCTTTTTCTTTTTATTGCAGACATGGAATCCAAAGTCCAAATCAGAGCTATATGCACAATCAGCTGCGGAGCTGACGAAATTGGCGGCAACAACTGTGGAAGAATTCTTCCAAGTTCCAATAGCAATTACAGAAGATTTAGTTCAAGATCTTGCTGATGGATTGGAAAACCTCTTCCAGGACTACATGATGTTTGTTGCAGCATGTGGTGAGTACAGTGAATTCATATAACAATAGGAGAAAAAAGGACAGAAAAATTGCCACAATAGACTAGCAAAGTTTGAATGAATTTGTTTCAACCTTCACTCTCTCTTTCAGGTTCAAAGCAGAGTTACATTCCCTTGCTTCCCCCACTAACCAGATGCAACCGGGATTCCAAATTCATCAAGCTGTGGAAGAAAGCTGCACCATGCAGTTCTGGTTTTGAAGATCAACAACACATAAATGGAAGTCATGAAGGTCAAAATCCTAGGCCATCAACTAGCCGTGGAACGCAACGCCTCTATGTTCGTCTCAACACTTTGCACTATCTCCTTACTCAAATCCACTCTCTTGAGAAATCACTCTCAATGAACCCTGGAGTTGTTCCTTCAAATCGCCTTCGGTTTGCAAACAACCACCGCAGGAATCAAAGCAACAGTTCTTCATACTTTGAAGCAGTGAACTTGTCCATTCTAGCAGCATGCCAACATGTCTCAGAAGTTGCTGCATACCGTCTTGTATTCCTTGACTCAAACTCTGTCTTCTATGAGAGCCTCTACATTGGTGGTGTAGAAAGAGGCCAGATTAGAGCTGTGTTGAGAATCCTCAAGCAGAATATAACACTAATGACTACAGTTCTTACAGATAGAGCTCAACCAATGGCAATGAAGGAAGTCATGAAGGCATCATTTGATTCATTCCTTATGGTTTTTCTTGCTGGTGGAAGCTCCCGTGTGTTTCACAGGTCTGACCATGAGATCATCCAAGAGGATTTTGACAACTTGAAGAAAGTTTTCAGCAATTGTGTAGAAGGATTGATAGCAGAAAATGTGGTGGATGGAGAGGCTGCAGTAGTGGAGGGAGTTATTGCATTAATGGGCCAAAGTACTGAACAGTTGATGGAAGATTTCAGCATTGTGACTTGTGAATCAAGTGGAATGGGTGTGATGGGTAATGGGCAGAAGTTGCCAATGCCTCCTACTACAGGAAAGTGGAATAGAGCAGACCCCAACACAATATTGAGGATATTGTGCCATAGAAATGACAGAGCTGCAAATCTGTTCTTAAAGAGAACATTCCAATTAGCAAAGAGGAGATAATGAATAAGATGAAGGGTATATTGCATTGCATCTCTTGGTAAAGTTGAAGGTCAGAAATCAAAATTGACGATGCATTTTTGGTATATAATTCCTGCTTTCTAACAAGGAAGAACTTGTGCAAATGTAAGTGGGGTGGGAGGAGGTTGTATTTTTTTTATTTTTTTTGGGGGAGGGGGAGAGAGCAGGTTTGTACTTGAAAGCACATAAGTTCTGAAATGAAGAAAAAAACAGTCAAGAAAGCAGCAATGTTTTGTTTTCTTCATTAGGCATTTTCTGTTGCAGACAGCAGAATATGTGATGAATTTTTCTAAAAAAAACAAAAACAAAAATATTCATTATAGATTGCAGCTACGGTGCTAGCAACTGTCTAGGCCTACGCATGCTTCTATGGGAATTTTCTGTCCGTACCAAGTGAAAATGTATTTTCTTTTGAAATTTCTGAGAGAACTTGGGCTTCTTGGAAGGTGGGCTGAAATGAAAATGTTAATTCTTAAAGTTGGTAACGATCATAAGTTCATAACACAATAACTATCTTGCTCTTGTAAGAATTATTTCGAGATAATACATCAATAGGATCGATATATACATGACATATAAAACACCACATATTGATTTTATTTTGAGAGGAATTTATGTATCTGATTTGGCTATCTTATCTTCTACTAAGCAATTTCAAGGCTAAAATCTTCCTCTCTATGACCTATTTCAAAATGGCAGCCTTCTGCGATGGGAGCATGATGATTCATGGAGCTTAATCTCAATATAAATAGACTAGAGAGGGGACCTAGCAAAACTTTAATCGACAGTGTGTGTCACTGTGTCTGATGGGTCCATCAATCACAGAAGCTCAATTAGATACTAATGTCTACACTGTGCTGCCCAACTAAGTCTAATACTAAAAGATGCCAAAAGCCCAATTCAACATGATCAGAGTGGGCTTATCATAATAGATTAAATTAGAATATCCATTAATCCGATTATTATAAAAAATGCAAAAACATTAATTAATATTGCCCACGCATAAATTTTTTTTTTTTTTTTTGGAGTTACCCAACCCTAATTATCTCTTTGAGACGAGTTGGCTCCCTCCGGTATCCCCACGAGCTTCGACTATTTGAGCCGGCTATGGGACTAATTCGGAGTGCGGGGGAACAGTGATGGCTAAAGGTTCAGCCCCCTCCCCAAGAATGCATTCAGCGGGAATCGAACACATATCCAACCCCACTAACTCAGCGCCAAATTACCAACTGAACTGCACTCATTGGGTCACGCATAAAATTTTTAAGAGCTCTATGTTGATTTCTTATTAAATACAGTTGATGGATCAATAAAATGTGACCGGTTGACAAGAAACCAATTTTCAAACCATTGGAATATGGCAAGGCAATAAGTCATTAGATATCATTAGAGACCTGCTCTAAAATTCTCTTTTAAAGTAGTAATGCAAATAATGTCTTCAGGATTTTATTCAATGAGTTCGAAAAAATACAAGCAAAACATCAGAGCGTAGTAGTCATATATCTCCAGTCAAAAGCAAGATCTAACGAGATCAATAATCACATATGCCAGAAAGATGAACACAAAATTTGACTGAATTGCTCTTTTACTATCTAATATTGAATATGTTTACTTTAATATTTATAGCAGCAGTGTATGAAGCACCGACACCTCAAAATTCCTGACGTGTCGTGTCCGATACTTTTCGATACTCCGATACTTCTCGACATTCCAATACTCATTGCAAAGACTCAAAAAAAGTTCAAAGGTTACGTTGTGTTGCATTTTGAGTTCCAACTATTAGATTCCTTGAATTACGATTACTATTTTATTGAGTTTAATATAAACATTTGAGATATCTTATGTTTCTTTGCAAAATTGATGGGTATCATAAGTTTATCTTTATTTTTTTGTTAAATTATTGAATATTAAATATAATATACACTACATAAATTAAACAAATTATATAATATCAAAATGTGTCCTAACGTGTCGAAATTTAATATTTTTTAGAATTAATGTGTCGGAGTGTCGTGTCGTGTCGTATCTCGTGTCCCATATTGATGTCGGTGCAACATAGGCAACAGTTATCAATGTTTACAATTGTACTAGATAGACGCTTTTTAAGGAAAAAATTACACACTATATGAACATGGATAACAAGGAGGAACAATTTTTCATCATATCTATTAGACTACAGATGACTGAAGTATTTTGCTACAAAGTGGAGCATGAATACTAATTTGACTAAAACAAAGAATCTATTGATCGAGTTCGTAATATGCAGTTCTTTGACAGTAAGGCATCAGATGAGATAAGGGAAATGAATATATATATATATATGGGGCCGGATATTCTTACACTGGTGTAAGAGTTAGAAATCTTACACTCAATCTTGATCATTGATCAACTTGTATCCAATGACTCACATTACTAAAAAATTAGAGCCCTTAGATATAAGTGAGATCAATGGACAAGATTGAGAGTGTAACTTACACTGGTGTAAAATGATCCTAACCCTATATATATATATATATATATTTGGAGTTAACCAAACCCTAATTAAAGATGAGTTGGCTCTCTCGGTAGCGGACCTATTTGGGTTCACATGACTGTAAATGCAGACCCTAACTTTTGAATTTGTTTTTTGTTTTTTTGAATCCACTGCAATGATGTGTTTATGGAGGATTCGAATATAGGGTGGGGATTACTAGTATAGCTTAAAGGAAGTGGAGGTTGTAACACGTGGATTTGATCAATGAAGATTGCGGAAGTAGGGTATGGTGTTGTGTATAGAGGAGTTTTGCAAGATGGTGGCTCAAAAATCTTCTTAACAATAAGGATAGAATGTGCAGACGTAAATAACATTTTCTGGGTCCGCTACTGGACTCCCTTCCTTGTATCTTCAAAATTTTAACTCTTTAAGCCGGTTATGAGATTATTTGAAATGTGGGGCGGGTCATTGATGAAAAAGATATTTAAATCCCTCAAAGATGATATGTGGGGATGAACCAAAAATATTTCTTTTTCGCTTACTCGACTCCTTTGCTACCCACTGACCTGTTGGGTATGGCTCATACTTCACATAATGATGTTGGCCCTAATTGTCGGGGTCAGCAGAAAAGCAACTGGGGTCCCGCTCGTAGAGGCTAGGTAATGTTTAGGCCTCTGTTTCTATTGTAATTTTCTTAGCAGTTTGGGCTTGGGCCCATGAATAGCTGCTGTTAGGGTTTCTTGTAATCCTATTTATATTTGCCTTGTAAACCGAGAGACTTGTAACGAGTGGCGGTGAGGTGAATATAGTACAGACAAGCACTACTAGAAAAAACTTGTATAGCGAGGGAATTGCTATGGAAAATCCCTCGCTAATTTCATCATCGCTACTATTTTCCCTCGCAAATTCCCTCGCAAAATCGTTTGCGAGGGAATTTGCGACGGAAAATAGTAGCGAGGATGAAATTAGCGACGGAATTTCCATAACAATTCCCTCGCTATACAAGTTTTTTCTAGTAGTGAAGCTTGGGTGAACCAGGGTAAATCATCGTGTCAATCTCTCTACTCTTATCTCTTTTTCTGTTTTCTCGATTCTATGTGATTGTCGATTTCACCATTTGGTGAAATGAATACATTTATTGAATAGCTGAGTTGGTACTGTATTTAAAATCTGAATAATCAGGCGGCTGAGTGGGTAAAACATACCAAAGTAGAATAACTTGAATTCTCATAAATATATAATAAGTTTTATAATTCTCATTCAACAATTAAAATTTTCCTACACACTCTTCGATTTCCGTGCTAACATAGGTCTTATATATAATCTTTTCTGATACATGGGTCCCACATGCTTTTTATCTCTATAACATAAGATTTCAATTCTCAAGAATTATAAAACCCATATATAATAAATAGAATGAAAGGATTTATTTATATCTAATGGTTAATTATGGAGATAAGCTTAGCTAACTACGGAACGCGATGATGTTACGTCAAAAAATTGGTATCTATAGACTTAAGGGTGCAGAATATATCTCATTTGAAAGGTTCAATACAATTGGTGGCGTAGTTTATTTTAATTAATAAGTTCGTATTATAATTTATGGGGTTTTAGTTTGTCCTTTAACATGACCTGAAAAACTTTTCTACACACACAACATTTTATGAGCCCCACACTTTTTAAAGCAAAAAAAAAAAACTATAACACACAAAATGAATCTCTATAATATTACACAATTATTTTTCCTACAAGATAATTTTTATAAAAATCATAATTTATAAACGTAATGCATTGACCGATAATAACTACAACTACGTCTACGTACACCATCTTCCTACCTACTTTCTTCCCGTGCAAATGTCATTTTCAGATATAGCTATCGAAATTGATTCGTACTTTCATGAAACACTTTAAATATGAATCCTTAACGGTGGCACTTGAACTTTGACATTCTCAATCCTTTCTTTTATGCTTATATTTTTTTTTCTCCGTGTCTACCAACCACCAGGCACCAGCCACTACTTCATATATATCTTTTTATAATTTTAAAATATATTTTTCTTTTTCTTTTTAAGAAATTTCGTTTTTTATTTTACATGAACTTTTTCTCTTTTCTTGATCAATATTTCTCTCTTTTTTAACCAAGCTTAATTAGACTATAATAAGAAAGTATAAAACTCCGTTAATATTCTATTAAAATAAACTCTAAATTTGTCATTGAGAAATTTGACAGTAAATACAATAGTTTATAAAAATACAAAAACTCTTTCGTAACACAAATATTAGTCATGTTAGTTTTATTTTTTTCAGAGACTAATGCACTCACTACCTAATAACTATTATAATCAACATTTGTAATTTTTATATATTCTCAAAACTAATATATTTACTGTCACATTTTCCAAGAAGAAAAATTGAGAAATTTACTCCCGATTATATTATTCATGTGGTCAAAGAAATGCTTTCACGCAAAATATAAAGTCAGCAATAATAAGCTGTCAGCCTCCGTTATTTCATTTTTCTTTTCTAAAGAACCAAACTTAATTCAAATACGCAAGTGGGCAACAATTACATATTCCCCTTCTGAGTTGGTGTCCACTCAAACATAGAATAATTAGGCACGATTAAATTTGAATTGTTGCTGCACTTGAGAAACCAATATTGACAGCATATAAACAACTATATACACAAATTAAATGTCATTCGTCTACATATGACTTCGTAACAAATAGTTTTGCTTATATAATAAAGAAGCTTCGAAGATGTTTCTAACTTCACCAGTCAGATATTTTGCAATGGAACATTAGAATTGCACACATATATATTCAGTTTAAAGAAAGTGAAAAATAACCGAAAGTTGTTGATTTAGTGACACCGATTGCTATTTAAAAAAACTAATGAAATATTATCTCTCATTTCCCAAAAGCTTAAGTTATAAGGTAAATGAATCTAATGATTTTATTTTCTCTCTAATATATGCTTTCGAACCTTTTTCACTTCAAAGCCTGGATAATACATAATATTATTTATCTTGTGTTGAAATTTAGATTATAGAAGCTCTAATATTATAAGGATCAACTCTCTTAAAAACTTAAATTATTAGTCGAAGGTACATCACTTTATAAACCACAACACAACTAAGAAATGGTATATATTAATTGTTTTGTGAAGTTTAATAGAATTAAAATAACATGAAATTAGTGGGGGAAAACTGTTATTTGTAATATATGCATGCGCCGCTGCTACGTGCATTTTTAGTACAACATATCAAAATATAATAAGAGTCTAAAATACAATATTCTTAGTAAAAAAATAAAAAAAAAAAATTAATGATACATCCAACACCAAGAATTAATACATGAACATAATAAACACCAAAAGAACAAATAAATAAACCAATATTCCATTTTTTTACAGAAATACAGTCTTTGATTTCTTCAAATTTGAGCGTTCCCCCTTCACCAAAGTGTGCTCTCAGCCTTATACTTGTAACCATAAAGGCTTCCATGCATGTTCATGAGAAAGCTTCACTGTTGATTGGTTGCAACACCAAATGGAACAACAAGATGAGGATAAGCTGCGCCACGGTGGTGCTGGGCGTTTCCGGCGATATTCATTTCCTTCACCGCACAGTGTGTTCCGCCAGATCCCGGAATATATGTGCAACCAGAAGGCCCTGAGGGAGTGACAGGGCCCTTGTCAAGAGACTGTAACCTTAGTTGTTTCTTTGTATTCAATACCCTACCAGCTAGGTTTGGCTGAACATGAACAATAGCAAGAAGCAGAAGCAGTGCCAAAACAACGTTGAGAACCCTCATGGTGTGTGTCTGAAAACTTGAGGAAGCAAGACAAATAACTTGGGGTTGAAGCAAGGTGGTATTTATATATACTTGTAGCCTTTTGAGTTATATTTGTTGGACTCATGGTTTATTTTATTTAAGCACTTAATTTTGATTATTGATCACGTTAGTATTTAATTATTGGAATTAATATTTCTCATGTTGTATGAGGTAATTTTATTTCCTACACGTGAGGCTTATTTTTTCTCTCTATTTTCTTCTCATATGGACCCTGCAAACTTTTATATGTGTAGGAGATAATTTTATCAACTATAACATAAGGAATATTAATTTCTTAATTATTACTAATGAAATTTTTTTATCAAATATTGAATTGGTCATATGATGGAATTCATGCGGTACAAAGTTTTGATTTGAAAAATGAATCCATGGTTTTCCCCTTTTTTTCCACGCAATTGATGTAGCCTAATTGAATAGGGTTACTAAAAAGGATTTGGATCAATAGTAGTTAATTACTTAATTTAATTTTAAGAACAAGTTTGGCTAGTTTGCTACTTGCTCTCCTTGATTGAGAAAATACGTTTTGACTGGGAGGAAGCATATGGTCAAATTTGAGAAACTTCTTGGTACTGCACTAGCTAGCTAGTATATATATCTATATATACTTTACATGGTGGAGACATTTTCACGCAAACTCAAGCGCACACGCATGAATGCAGAAGCTTTATACTTTATCCAAGTAGTTTTTTTTTCCCATGAAAATGTGAAAATAAATAGTTGAACAAGTCCTTCATTTGTTAAATAGGTACCAGTAACTGGATACTGGATAGGAGTGGAGGGTAGGTGGCATGTGGAGTATCTAATCTCAAATATCATTATCACATTTGAACCTTACGTACGCTATTGCTAATTTAACTAAAAGATCGATAGTGAAGAGGGTTAAACTTTATTTTTATCAATATGAATATGAGTTTATTAATCTCGCAATAGGAGAGAAGTTCTTTCAAACTATAGACACAATTATATGTGGGATCCACTTACTCAAAAAAAAAAAAACATAAAAATCGATATATGTGTAGGAGAGAAAAATATTCTCCAAAAAAAGAGTATATTCCCTATAAATATATATACATGCAGTTTTCCCCATCAAATAATATAGGAGAGATTATAAATGATCTAAATTTAAAAAGATACTAAAGACAAAAGCAAATATCATTTGGACCCGAATGAGCCCAAATTTGTATTTTATAGTTGCATTTTTTTGCATTTGTGGACCCTACTGGGCAGTTGGTTTATGTTGAACTGCAACTATACAGGTAAATGTTGCAGTCGCACTCTTAAATCATTTTCCATTCTCATTAGTTAAAAGAAAAAAAAAGTTCCACTCAACCATTATCGACTGATTAATAAATAAATACTCAATAATCACTTAATCAATGCTTGCTGAGCAAAGCTCATTGATGAATTTAATTAATGAATTCCTATAGAAAACTCTTCAGGGCACAACTTCAATTTGTTCTTTTAGTCTGAATTTGTTGAACAAGTGTAGATTGTCCTACGTACATGTTCGGACAGAATGAGGAAAGTGCTACAAATGGCTACATCAGATGCCACGTGTTCTTATTTATCTATTAATTGTTATCTGTTAATTGGTCGAGTAGTTCCTCTTTTTGCGAAAATTAGTTATAAGTTAGTTTCTCTATTCTTGAGTAGTTCATTCATGTCAGAGCTTTCTGCTCTTTGTATATATATGAATTGCACTATCAAGACTTAGTGTGAATGTTCATTACTTCATTAGTGTGAATATTCATTACTTCATTCTCATGGATTCTCTGAGTTCCTTGGATCGTAATATGGTATCAGAGCTTTAGAGAGCTATGGTGTCGCAGTTCCTTGATTTCCTTGGCTTCAATTGAAGCATCTTCTCCCTTTCTTCTTGATTCCTTTCTCCTCATTCTCAATGGCGAACCAGAGCGCTAGCCCTCCCATATCACTTATCGAATCCAGCGAACTAGCTATACCTCCATCCGAACGAGAATCCCTCCACAGCTCTCGTTGCTCCTTATCTCAATGGACGCAACTTTCACACTTGGTTGTGTGTCATGAAGATGGCTTTGCTCTCGAAGAATAAGCTTCGTTTTGTGGATGGAAGCTTTGTTGCTCCTGACAATCAGGATCCTACATTCCCAGCGTGGGAACGACGCAACACAATGGTGTTGTCCTGGATTCATCGCTCCATTGATGAATCAATCTCAAAGTCCATTTTATGGATCGAACATGCTGCTAATGTGTGGCGTGATCTCTCTGCACGATTCTCTCAATATGACGTGTTTAGAGTTGAAAATCTTCAGGAAGAGATTCATCGTATGCAACAGGGAGATAGGAGTGTTTCTGACTATTTCATAGAGATGAAGACATTGTGGGATGAGTTAGAAAATCTCAATCCTTTACCAAGATGCTACTGTGGAGCTCCTAATGAAATTTGACGAGGACGAGAACCTTGAAAAGCCTGAGTGATCAGTTCTCACATGTACGCTCACAGATCATGTTGATTGAGCCACTCCCTAACATGAATAAGGCTTTTTCACTTGTTACACAACAAGAACATCAACTCGATTCTAAAATTCATGGAGGTGTTGCTATGGAATTGAGAGCCTACTTTGTGGATCAGCATCGTCGAAATGGAAATTTCAATAAAGAAAAAAGTCCAAGACCATGTGGGACTAAACTGTGCACATACTATGAAAGGACAAATCACACACTGGATACATGCTATATGAAGTAGGGGTGTTCATCAACCGATCCAAACCGATTCAAACCGCAATAATCTAACCGAAAAACCGATAACCGAATAAACCGAAAACCGAAAAAAAAACCGCAAATTTTAATTGGATTGGATCGGTTTTCGGATAGGTTGATAAAAACCGATCCAATATATTAATTTCTCTCTACCTACTTGGGTTTTTTTTCCAATCATAGCCCAAAAATTTCTAAACCAAAGATCCATTAACCATCAACTAAACCCAAGAAAAAGCCTAGGCACATCTCATTAACAAAATTTAATTTGTGTAGAGCTTCATATCTCATTGCCCAAAAAAGGAAAAACTATATTATCGTATAATGATGCTTTTGTATTTTAAAAAAATAAAATTACAAAGTCAATATATACAAAAGATGTTATTTGCACAATAATCATGAAACAAATTTTAGGATTTTAAAAAAATCGAAAACCAATCCAATCCAAACCGAAAAAAATTTGATTGGATCGGATCGGATTTGAAAAATCCAAACCGAATGGATGATTACATGATCAAACCGAAGGGATTGGATCGGATGATTTTTGCTTCCAAAACCGATCCAATCCAGACTGCGAACACCCCTAATATGAAGCATGGATATCCGCCAGGGTTCAAATTAAGGCCCAAAAATGCTTTTGCAAATGCAATTCTCAATGATGGAGGAGCTGAAAAAAATGATCCATCAAATACGGTGGTCATGACTTAATAGCAGTATCATAACATATTGGATATGTTGCAACAAACGAAGGTCCACACTAGAGAAGAAAACTCCAACAATCATGTTGTTAATATGATCCACACAGCTTCGACCACAGCCTTTGCTACTTCTGTTGGCACACAAAATATTGGTAAGACAGATCTTCATTGGATCCTTGACACAGGTGCAACGGATCATATATCTTGCATTTTATCTAATTTCACCTCTTTACATGAGATTAATCATGTTTCTATTACTCTGCCTGATGGTTCAAAAGTTTTAGCTCATCATTCTGGATCTGTTGACATATTACCAAATATGACTTTGTCTGACGTTTTGTTTGTTCCAGACCTTTTGTGTCAATCTAATATCAATGGTAAAGCTAGTTCAATCACTTGATTGTGAACTCATCTTTCGTGATTCTGAGTGTTGCATCAAACGTATCAAATCACAGCGAGTGATTGGTTCAACTAGATTGCGCAATGGACTATTTCAATTGGAACCATGCAGCAGCAGGCAGTTGGAAGAAGTTGTTGTTTCTGATATTACTATTTCTGATAGCAAGCATGCAAATAACATATTCACTTATGTCTCTATGTTATGGCATTTACGTTTAGGACATGCCTCAGATTTTGTATTGAGAGCAATGTGTAGTAAATTTTCCTTTTATAAGTTATAATAAAAATTGTACTCCTTGTGACGTATGTCGTATGGCAAAAGAAAGAAAGTTACCATACAATGTGAGTACCGCTAGAGCTTCTACAACATTTGATCTCATCCATGTAGACATTTGGGGACCATTTTCTGTTCCTTCCCTCAATGGATATTTTCTAACTGTTGTTGAAGATTACTCAAGATACACTTGGGTGGTTTTAATGTAAAATAAAGGAGAGACTAGGATCCACTTGCAGAACTTTGTTGCATTGGTTAAAACACAATTTGGTACCTCTATTAAAATAATTAGGAGTGACAATGGACAAAAGTTCTACATGAGAGATTTTTATGCTAGTCAGGGAATTATCCATCAGACTTATTGCGTGGAGTTCCCTCAGCAAAATGGTGTAGTGGAGAGGAAACACCAACATCTCCTCAGCATAGCTTGTGCTTTGATATTTCAAGTTTTAATAAAGCTCACCCAAGAAGACTGGTTGGGAAATTACTTTATCTGACAACAACACGACTAGAAATCTGTTATGCTGTACAACAATTCAGTCAACATGTGGGGAACCCCACTGATCTTCATATGCAAGCTGTAACTCGGGTATTGAAGTATACTAAGAGGACTCCAGGTAAAGGGCTCTTCTTTGCAGCTAAGAATGAGTCCAAGATCAGTGCTTTCACAGACTTAGATTGAGCGACTTGGCCAGATACGCGCCATTTGATTACTGGATATTGTTTGTTCTTTTGCTCTTCCTTGATTGGATGGAGATCGAATAAGCAAAATATTGTGTCTCGCTCATCTTCAGAGGTTGAGTATAGAGCACTAGCTAGCTCAACGTGTGAATTGCAGTGACTCAAGTATCTCCTAGATGATTTGGGAGTTCAATTAACGCATCCAATGGCAGTGTTCTGTGACAACCGTTCTACCATACACTTAGCTCACAATCCCAGCTTCCATGAGAGGTTAAAACATATAGAGATAGACTGCCACATTGTTCGAGAGAAAATTAATAGTGGACTCATTCATCTTCTTCCATTTTCTAGTTCTGAGCAATTAGAATATTCATTCACTAAGGCATTGGCTCCACGGGTGTTCAAGGATTTAATCAGCAAGCTGGGGTTGTTCGATGCACACCGCCCACCTTGAGGGGGGCTGATGAAAGTGCTATAGATGGCCACATGTGCTTATTTATCTATTAATTGTTATCTGTTAATTGGTTGAGTGGTTCCTCTTTTGCGAAGATTAGTTAGAAGTTAGTTTCTCTATTCATGAGTAGTTTATTCATCTCGGAGTTTTCTGCTCTTTGTATATATATATATATGAATTGTACTATCAAGACTTAGTGTGAATATTCATTACTTCATTCTCATGGATTCTCTGAGTTCCTTGGATCGTAATACAGAAAGTTATTGCATAAGTTAAATTTTTGGGGACCAGAAATGATGGCTAGATTATTAGTCATATAAATACGCTTGCACTGTCACAGTAAAGCAAAGTTGTTCAAGATAGACAAATGTGTAACTCACTAAGGAAACTTTGAAAATCCCACATAATTGTGCGATTATGGAAGCCAAGTTAGATAGAAGATAGTGTACAGCTCTCTAAAAAAAATTATTTTCTACAATTCAGAAAAGGGGAAGGTGAAAAATATAAAAATTTCAATACTCACGCACTTTCCCATCACACCTTAAGATTAATTTGGAAGATCCACACATTTCAGGAGCAGCATTCTCCTCTTACCGAGAGAAGAATTCATAAAGGAAAAAATTTAATTACAATCATTGTACTGAGTATTCAGTGTAACTGTCATATTATAACTATGTACTTTAGGGGGTACATAGTTATAATATTGAAGATGCTTTTTTTTTCTCTCTTCTCAGAAATTGTCGGCTTACGTGGAGAGAGAAAAAAAACAATTTTAATATTATATTTATGTACTTCCTGAAGTACATAATTATAATATATCGTTACACTTAATATTCAGTGCAACGGTTGTACTGAAAATGATCTCTTCATAAAGGACAAGAATGCTTCTTACCAAGTGGAGAATTCATAAAGAACAAGAAGGCTCACCAAAAAAAGAAGAAGGCTTCTTATGCATTTATGCTTCCAACAGAACTCACAAAAAATAAGGGGGTCTATGATGCATCTATGCTTCCAAAAAGGTGCCTTTTGGTTATACAACAATGATGATTCGTTAACATATTAAATGTACTTAATCCTACATATTTCTGCCTATACAATTTTCCCTTCACTAACATCTTATTAAATTAATTAAGTTTATAAAGGCACCTCATCATTTTTAAAAGCTACATCGACCTCTCCTCCTTAGACTTGTCATCAAACTATACTATGTGAAGTTGTTGTGAAAGATAATTACCTTGTGTAAATTTCTTCAACATAAATACTTTAAAATAAATAAAAATAAAAAATTGAACTATGATACGAAAATATAAGGAGTATCTGTCTAAATTTCATAACTTTCTATGGAGGACAGAATAATTCAGTTAAAATATTAAATCAACTTCTTTCATCTTACATGTTTTTAATTAAAATATAATTTTTTATTTAAAAATTATAAAATAATTAATATTTTAATACCGTACAAAACATATAGTTATTGTTGACAATAAAGGTTCTTCTTCTTTTTGGATAAACCACGTATATCCTCTACGGAAGGCAATCCTATTCGAGACTTTCTAGGATTAAGATTCTTCTTGACATAACTATTTTTTATGAAGGGAAATTCATGGCAGGTAAATTAAGAAATTGCGCCCACAAAATAGAGTCAGAGCACGGAAGTCGGTTTCTCCAGTGGCTTGTTGGTTTGGAACATCTTTTATATCATATAAAACCCTCGTAGAATATAGAAGTTGGATTTCCTTGGGGGATTGCATGAATGATTATTCTTAATTGGCCACGATTTATTCTATCTTGAGTGTGAGCAATCAATGAATTAGAACAATAATTCTTATTTAGCCACGATTTATTAGAAATATTATATGGCATATGTAAAATCACGAGACTTATAATACGCTCTCAGATAAGAAAAGGGAGAAATACCACCCAATGTCCCAGAAGTTGACTGAACAACCATCTAAACAAAAAAACAGAACATGCAACATCATCAACAACCCATCAAAACTCCCAATTTCCAGAGATCTTATTCCATTTATCTACACAGATATAAATAGGTTGGGATAGATTAGGTTTTGGCCTAAATAAATCAGGTATGTAAAATATTTTAAATTTGATACGCCAAGCTAAATTATAGGTATGATCTGATCAATGTATAAATAATTAAAAGGCCTAACTTAAACCTATTAGCCTATATAAGCTTATAAGGCTTTCAAGATCTATCAAAATTAAAAAAAATTACTAAAATAATATTATTTTATTATTTCAAATTATTTAAATAATAGTTTTCTTTTATTTTATTTAAAATAAATAAGATGATATAAATCAGCCTGTAAACATATAAGTCAAACCTTGTAAAAATAAACCTATAAACTATTTTTTAAATAAACTTGTTTTAAATATTGGAAATTTTATGGAATCAAAGTTATTTTTTTTATTGGAGAGACATCCATATATAGACCCACAATGTAACATCCGAGCGCTGATGAGAATAAGGAGTAGATAGTCCTTTAGCACGTAGGTTGGACTGTACTACCAGTCAAAAATCGCAGTGCCTAGAGTCCGGACTTGCTAATGTAGGAGGGCTGTGACAATAGGCTCCTAGCAGGCTTCCAGTGGGAGAGATACATGCATGAATCGAATCAACCCCCGAACAAGAGGGATCCAGAGACTGTGCAGGTATGAGACTGTACAGTTGAGGATGGCTTAAAGGATTTAATATGTACTACCTATACTAACAAGATGCATCTATTTTTCGGTAACCCATATCTTAAGAACTCCATAGTTAAGCATGCTTGACTTGGAGAAATTCTGGGATGGGTGACCTTATGGGAAGTTTCACAAAAAGTGTGTGAGTGAGAACAAAGTATGTTGAAAAGTCTTGTGTTGGTTTGTGGAGGCAGTCATTTATTTTGCAAGTGGACGGGAATTACAAGAGGTATCAGAGCAAGGTCTCTCTCCCAGTACGGTATGGTTCGAGGACGAACTAGGTGAGAGTTGGTGGGTATGTAGCATCCGAGCGCTGACGAAGATGGGGATTAGATAGTCCTTTGGCACATGGATTGGACTGTACTACCAGTCAAAAATCCCAGCCTGGAGTCCAAACCCGCTAAGGTAGGAAAGCTATGACAATAGGCTCCTGGCAGGCTTCCAGCGAAGGGATACATGAATGGATAGAATCAACTCCCGAACAAGTTGAGGAGGCTATGCAAGTATAGGACTATACAATTGAGGATGGCTTAAAGGATTTAATGTGTACTACATATACTGACAAATTAAGCATGCTTGACTTGGAGCAATTATAGGATTGGTGACCTCTGGGAAGTTTCTCATGAAGTGTGTGAGTGAGGACAAAGCATGCTGAAAAATCTCGTGTTGGTTTGTGGGGGCCGTCATTGATCTTGCAAGTGGCCGGACGTTACATAGAAAGAGAAAGATAAAGAAGAAGAAAGAATGAGAAATAAAAGAGAAAGGTAACATTGGGATTGAATCTCATTCTCCAAGTTTTACTCTTTTTCATCTATTTCTATATTTAAAGTTGGTATTTTGAAAGTTATTTCTTTAAAAGCTATGAAAGTGTCGTTACTCTGGCGAATCATTTTCTTTTGGATTTCTTCTACTCTTTTAATTTTATCTTCTACCTTTGACTTTGTTTTCTAAAACTTTGGTTGTGGATTTGATGGATATGCTTATATTGAATGATGTTGAAGCAAGACTATGGACTAATTAATTGGTTTTCCTTTGGTACCAAATGAATATTAATAGTGTAACACTCTGTTACCGGACCAGTTTGTTAACATCATATATGGTATTAAGCGCAGTTACAATCACAGTAATTGAATTTAGAATTATGGATAAACTTCTTCTTTTCATTATTATCAAATATAACTAATTTCATAACCATTTAAATTCAATACTCTAATTGTGAAACAAACTCATTCGGAAGCGTATACATTCTTTTACAGCCTCTCCAGGCAATACTAACAATCTTAGGTTGTAAAATATCCTCCTATTAAACATTCTTTTATATTACAATAGACCTTAAACATACTTTACAATAAGTCTTTAATTATTACATGATAAGGCCCCAAAATTATTCCCCTTAGTATTCACAAAAAAACTCACTATACATGTTGGGGAATCGATTCCTCCTTGATGGGAATCGATTTCCACCCCTTTAAAAATAGAGTAAATACCATTTTCGGTCCTTAGCAAATTTCACGATACCCGCTTTAGTCCCTAGCAAATAAAAAGGCTATTCGTGGTCCCTAAAAAATTCAAAGTGGACCAATTTTAGTTATTTTGATGGACTAATGTGGGTCTTTTTTGGATTTGTGAGGGACCACGATTTCAACTAAATGGGTTCATTTTAAATTTCTTAGGGACCACGGATAGCCTTTTTATTTGCTAGGCACTAAAGCGGGCATCGTGAAATTTGTCGAGGACCAAAAATTGTATTTACTCTTAAAAATATTTGGCAGTAGCTTATATACCTCCCCTGTATTGCGGGAACAGATTCCCTTCCTGACGGGAACAAATTCCTGAACTAGGGAATTGATTCCCTCCATATGGGAACAGATTCCCGAGAATCGATTCCCTCATGGTGGGAACAGATTCCTGTGTGTAAAAATTATTGGCAATAGCCAAGTTTTCGTCCCCTGTTTTGTGGGAATCGATTCCTCTCCTGTGCAGAAGCATTTTGACAGCATTTAGCTGCATCAAGGGCTATGGGAATTTCTCCCAAACTTCCATATGACCTAATAGACATGATATTCAAGTGTGTAAGCATACATACAGCCAACTCTAGGCCTAATCACATGGTCCATCCATGGATTTCTCTTTGAATATCAACATACATCTCAAGTATATAATAAATGGAAATAACATCAAGTCCATTACATGTCAAGTAAATGTACATATGTAAATCCATATACAAGCCCTCCAAATGAATACATATACATCATATATCATTTGGCAAAACAATACTTAAGTTAACAACCTATACATATGTCTCTAACATATATATGTAGGCATAATCAAAAGAGGCATAGACATCTCTTATGCTCTCAAATATAAAACATCATGTGAAACACGAATGTACATCAAAATAAATCCCACAAACATGTAAAATCATGGCTAACTAGCTTGGCCTCGTACCCTGTGATGCTCCTGCACCGTTAGTACCTACACCTAAAATTCCCATAACGCAGGGTGAGAGATACATACATATCTCAGTAAAACAGGGGTCCTTGGAGATTCCTCCACCCCCCAAGTTTACTTCAGCATAAAAGCAGTAAACCATATGATACAACATATAAATATCCAGGCTATGAATGCTCATCCAAGCATTCCTCCAAAATGCTCATGTCGCAATAACAATAAACCCTACTGGCCAGAGAACCTACACTCTATGAATTACACAAGGAAACTTTCTTGATATACACCAAGTGAAAACACATAGCATACATATACATATATACAATGCATGGTGGAACAAGCACAGGATAAATCTCAAGGTTCAAAAGTTTACCTGCAGTAGCTTTCCTATCAAACCCTTTTTGAACACAAAGATTCAAAACAAAATACAAGCACACCAAAGCTGGATCCAATAAGATTCAAGTATCCATTGCATGCCTGCTCTATATTCCTCCACTGAAGTCACTCCTAGAATCCAATGGCAACAACGGATATAAATCACATATATCCACTTACGTGCATTGTAAGAAATCACCATTTTCCTATGTGTAATTTTCAAAAATGAGGAACAATGTGCAAATGGTGATTTAACTTCATTTCTACCATTTATTTTCCTTCCTTAGCATACTTTCCAACATAAACTAAGGCTAATTAACACTCCAACATCAACCTCATGAAAACTAGATGGAAATGAGGTTTTCTTACCTCAAGTGCCTCCACAAAGCCACAAAGAGTGGATTCCAACATTTGGGTGAGAGTAAATCACTCTCCTTTGCTCACAAAGTCCTCAAAACCGCCCCCCTTCCCAAGAGATTTTCTCACCACACATTCACTCTCAACAAATTATGAATTATAGGTTATGTTTGTATAGTGATTCTAAGCAACTGCCTAGTTCACACTTTGGTGATTTAATGACTACACAAAGAGTTGAAAATCCAAGCTTGAAGATAATAGGGTCACGGGTTCAAAGAAAAGGAACGTAGGAAGAAGAAGAGAAAATGACTTAGATTAGGATATTTTACATGGAAATATATATGTCCCCAAAGTCAAACCAACTTACGTGTATTCTTAATTATGCCCTCTCATCCATTTTACTCGTCTAACTCGATTTTAGATTTTCACTAAAATTATTTCATAATGCTCCATTCAATTATTTTTAAATTCCGGGTAACTTTTGCCTACCAGTAATTATACCAAAAATTCACTCTTTTTGCACTTTTTCCAAAAATGCCTTATTTTTAGCTAATTAGATTTTCAACCTAATTATACACTTAATTCCATGATTAAATCATTAATCATATCACAAATCCATATTACACAGGTTAGGGTTATTAAAAATGGAATATGCAATCTTTAACTGATGATTCTGATGTGAACTTACACACAAAGGTTTGAGTTCAGATGATAATATTGTAAAGGACACCTTACATGGCTTGAGCTCGGCCAATCAGAACATTTTACATGCAGAAACCCACAGAGGTTTGGGCTTTACTAGTTTCAATTAAAGGTTACATGTTCTTTTCTATGTTTGTTATTCATGTTATTATTTTCTTATTATAAATTTGTTTTGAGATAATGATATTTTTCGTTGTTGTAGCTGGATTAGTTATAGTTTGAAAACTCCAATATTACTAAGATTTATCTCACGTGTGTTAATATTTATGCTAATCTTTCCAGAAAATAAAGATGCTTAGTATGTGTATTCGTAGAGAGGGATGTAGCATCATTAATGATTTTGAGGACCGTATGGAGTTCAGAGTGATTTTGTGTACTCATGGAATGACTTTAGTTTCCTACCCCAATAGTGTAGAAACGTTTCCTTTCCATTTATATGATGATGTAATCTAGTGTAATCCAAATGTACTAGTGAACTTGATTTTTTGTTTAATTTATAAATAAATTTTAAAGGTGTTTTGACATATGCCTTCTTTTATAACCACTGCTTTAGAATCTCATATTCTTTAAAATAATATTTAAGAAGTAACGTGACTTTCTCTATGCTAGTTAGTTATAGAGGATATTACACACAAATACAAAATTGATGAACAACTAAGCAACTAACATATAAGGATAGAAACAGAGATTTACTTAATTCAAATATTATCTTGTCATTATCCTCAATCATTATGCCTAATACTCCCACAAGTTGGAGCATAGAGGTGACAAATTCCTAGCTTGCAAACTAGAAAGATAAAAAAAATAAAAATAAAATATTCTTGCGCGATGTTTTATTAAAAAAAATGCCCATGAAACATTGCTAAAAGGACAACTCAGGGATGCCAAAGACGTCGAAGAGATAAATGTTACTACAAAATTAACTCAACAAAAATGACTGGAAAAGGTGCTTGAAATATTATTTGACCAAATAAGAAGATTTTTCTAGAATAACATCAGCAGAAATATTATTCCCTAAAATAAACATCAAGAGGAATGTCCTTCGTTTAAATAGTCATCATTGGAAGCTTATAAAATAGACAACTACTAGAACAAATGAACTTTATTGGAATAAAAGAGGGGGGTTGTTGAAAACAAATGAAAGACATTGGGAAAGGGTGACGTAGAGCTCCCAACATTAGGGAACTCTGCAGCGGAAAGGTCACTGAGGATGAAACCGCTCTGATGATGAAACCGCTCTGATACCATATTGAAAATTCTAGAGTCAAAGTTATTTTCATTATTGGGAGACATCTATATATAGACGCACAAATACAAAATTGATAAACAACTAAGCAGCTAATAGATATGGATAAAAACGGAAGTTGTCCACACTCACATAAAAGTGAAAAATCTCGTTAGAAAGAAAATAGAGATAAAAAGTTAATGAAACTCACTCAATTTAAGTGCAGCAAAAAAAAAAAAAAAACTTCTACATCAAAACAAGTATATTTCTTCCTTTGTTTATTTTGATTTTGTGATTATTATACCAGCTGACATGTTTGGTTGAATTAATCCATTACTACACATCTTCATTTCTAGAAATAACTTTGTCTTTGCCCAAACTCTCAGTCGTCCAAGGATAACTGTTATTGCTAAGAAGACACCCACCTTACTGTAATACCAAACCCTTCTGCAGACTAATGTGAGCTGGTGCATAAAATAACCACCTAATATATCAACAAATGCAATAAACTAGAAACCTTTTTTTTTTAATCTGAAGCAGAACCACTTTGGACATTTGCAAATGTGTTCAAAAGTGGTTACAGCCTTTGGTACAAATTGTACGGCATGCATCTACATTGAGGGGACGCATGGTAAGCTTAATTTATTACGACATAAGTGTTCAAAACTCATCACTATTCATCCATAATCCTAGAAGGCCAAGATATGCATAAAAAAAGCTGGAAGCAATAACTCAAAACACTCTTTACAAAATGTTTTGCTTATCAAGAGATTACAAACTCACTCCAATCTAAATAGACCCAATAATTTCCTCAAAACATTACTACATTTGTTGGCAACCACTTATTTGTGGGCACGCTTCGAAATCGTTTCCCTCTACGGACCATTTGACGGCCTGAATACAGTATAACCATTGACACCACATGCCATATTTGAGTAATCTGGATAGTATGCATAACCATCATTCTCTGTGTTTCTCATGCCTAGATACAACAGATCAGAACCAGCCACCTGCCATTGGTTTGGAATCAACCCATCAACCTGCCCGTTGACGTAAGGTACACTACTCATCTGTTGTGGAATATAATCCCTCACTGAATCAAAATGCCCACCAGACGAGTTATACCCTCGTTGAAATCCATGATCATGATGATAACTTTGAGATCGCTCGAACCTGCAAGAACTGGTTGAGGATCCCAAATCATCATTTGCACCCCAGTCTCCAGGAAAAGTTAACTGTCGATTTAGCGACTGGGGTCCGTTATTCAGAGAATGGAATACTGAACTTGCCCGAGTGGTCTTCCCAATACCATGTTCATCATCGAGCAGGTCATTTATGATGTCAAGGTGTGGGAACTCATCCACCAACAACCCTTGGTTCTGACGACCTGATGTGCAGGCTGAGAACTCTGTTGACATGTTGCCCATAGATCTACTGTGTACTGGCCTGTACAAGTCATGGTTCTGAACATCATTAAGCCCATAGGGTTGATCATAGTGCATGTTTCTGCTCGATTCCCTTTGAGAACTATCAATCCATTGGGGACCATTCTGTAAAACATCCCGTGTAATCATGCCAAAGGGAACACCAGAGTGGCCAGCATTAGAGTCCATTCTATCAGAGCTCTGGGATAAAAATATTGGTGATGACACCAAGGAAGATGGTTGACAATAGCCAGGTGATGGGTTTACTCCTGAACTTGAGGAGCTGGAGTGGGTCAGACTGGCAGCATTTGAGGCCACAGGGTTCCCCATGATCGCATTTCTGTAGGATTGAGGAACATAACTATGAGTAGCAGGTGAGGGATCAGGACCCAACCTCCCAACTGCACTCACCGAGCGTGCAAGTAGGGGAGCCGTTTGAACCATAGAGGCAACGGGAGCAGTTGGCCTGGGACCAGGAACTAAAGGAGCACTTGAAGGTCTTGACATCATAGGCACTTGCACCATGGATCTTTCAGTTAATCTTGGAGTTGAAGTCTTCTGGATCTCAGTTTTGGACACAGTTGTAACATGTGAAGCAGAAGTAAAAGGTGAAGATGGATCTTTATCAGTCTGTTGCGAGCTACTTGAAGATGTTTTCCTGACATGAAAAGGATCTACAGTAGCACTAGTCTTGTGTTCCAACTTCATTTGAACAGACGAGGATAAGTTTCTAGTAGGACTTATGGGTGAGGGTGGCACAACTGATATCTTCTCTTTCTGTAGGCTTTCATTGTCAACAGGTGTCTCTATCTCAACTTGGTCTTTGATGCTCGGTTTCTTTTCAAGTGAAAGAACCTCCTCTTCCTATCAATTAGAAAAGAAAATGCCTATGACATCAAGCTCAAATTGTAATAGCACGAGATAAAGGCTTCAATATAAAATTGAGCATATAAGAATTAATTGGTATGTAACACATTTATTGCAGGAACACAGCAAGCTTAAAAGAAAAAATTAGGCTAAGGGAAATCCTTCGAAAGCAAACATTAAATCAAACATAAATTTTACTGTCATTCCAAATCTGATCTCCCACCACCTTCAAGAAAAACAAGTCCAAATAATTTTGCTTCATAAATAGTATTGTTAGATACAAAACCAATCATTAGCCTTCACATAAAAATAAGACTAATAACCTTAATATTCTAACTCCCCCTCAAGTTTAAGCTTACTAAGCTTAACCTTGTTACAAACAGAAAAACAATAAACAGAAAACAAAGAATTCCAAGATCTAAAACAACTCAGAAGAAAAGAATCACGAGGATAAAAACATCTTCGCTTGGAAGTTTCAGATAAATCTTTACTTAAGCTGTGCCTGAAGCATTGGTTTATGGTGTGAGAAATGAAAAGCATTGGAAGGGAGGGGAGTATGATTACGGAGCCATTTTAATTTTCACATCTATGAAGCAATTTGGAATGACAGAAGAGTGGAAGGGTTTAAAAATATATTCATTATCCTTACCAGGTAAGGAAAACAAGATGAAAAGGATACACGTCTATTTTTCCCATGATTCATATTCATTATCCATGTATACTAAAACAAGAAAGGTATATGGAAACATAACCAATTTGTTCTCCGAGTTGCAAATTCAAATTATTTGCATCTATTTTTGCAGATGGAAAATAAAAACCACTCCCCGTTAAACCCGACTAGCTAGTGTGGGGTGGAGGTAATCCTTGTACGCAGCCTTACCCTTGCATAATTGCAAAGAGGCTGTTTCCTGGATTCGAACCCATGACCTTTTGCAGATGGAAAATAATTAAGGGAAAACAAGGTGTTCAGTCATTTCTCCATTTTTAAGACCCTATTTATATATCATTTGAAATTATTCTTCATTGAGCAAACTACTATTGCTCCTCCTCAATGGTGAAAAAGAAAAAAGTAGGAATCAAAGATGAGAAGGCAACACTTTAAAATTTAAGAATGGAGGAATAAAACAGACAGAAAGTAAAGACATGCAACAATCACAGAAAGTCATAAATAGATAAACTTTTGAGAAGAACATTTGATAATAATTTGACAGTATTTCCAACAAGGGTGGAAATGAAACCACCTTTCTGACAACATGCTGCTCAGCCCACTTCAACCGATCCTGCAAGCAGACTACAGAACCCTCAGATTCAGATTCCCCAACCTTACCACTTCCGGACTCATCGTTAATATCCCCAGCATCTGCTGCAGATCCAGATGACTGACTACCTATTTCATTTGTCCAAATTCCCACATCACACGATGCTTTACCTCGGTTCTTACCTCTACAGATAAAGAGTGCTAAATCAAATAAGCAGACATGATCCATCATTAATATCTATCCACGCACAGAAAAACATTAAGCTATATACTTATACTTACTTGCTAGGTGACTTTTGGACTTTATAATTTGAAAAAGAGTTTCCCTTGTAGGGGTCATTCATGACTACTGATGGCAAAGAATCAGTAGAACATGTTGAAGAACTATCATCTATAACCGAACTGCTCCTTTTCTCAGACATTCCATTTTGTATTGATGAAACACCACCTATGCCATTGTTACTCGCCTCAGTTGGAGGATGAACTTCTGAAGCATCAGTATCCCAGTTAACAGGGGTAGCATCTCTGTCTTCTGAATCAGGCTGAAGCATTTCAGCAACTCCGTCCACGGAGTCAGACACATCAGAAACATCTTCCATGGCATCAGGCTTTTCAGACATAGTTTGAGCTTCCTCCATGTTAGAATCCTTTTTCTCATCAACGCTGTTATCTTCTAGGATCTTGTCATGTACAGACACAGTAGTCCTCTCCTCCCGCCCTTTATCCTTTCCTTTGCGACTGTTCCGTTTTTGTTTGGCCTGTAGTGAAAAGAAAGGAAATCTGTCAGTAATTAAAGGAAAATCAACCAACAACTCCCCTTATGCCATGCACATGACATTATTTAATCCCAAAAATAGCATGCTTGGCATAAGAAAACGGGATGTTAAGAGAAAACATCTTGGGAGAATCACAGTTTACTAAGTTCTGTCAAAAGTATTTCCAAATTAGGAAAAATTGGCCCGAAGAGTGGTTATTGGTTTACAATATTCAGAGTGGGAAATGGATTAAGCCAGGGACAGACTAAATTAAACAGTAGTACGGTTAATTGTTCCTAAACTAAAATACTTTTTGTCATAAATTTCGAAATTGTAATTATCAATAAGTCAATAGAAAGTAACAGAAGGCAATGTTGTTTTTTCATGTTGTATCAGATATCCACCTAACGCAATTTATAAGAAGGCAATGTTGGTAAAGCAACTGGCCTCAAGCATGCACCTCAAAAATAAGTATAGGCAGATCGTGTAAGACATGACCCTCGTGTGTATTTGGATTAACTTACTATTTTTTCATAATAGTAAGCTTTTGAAAAAAAAATTCCCAAGAATTTAAGCAAATCCAAACACATTATTCATTACCAAGCAATAATTCAAATATGTGAAATTCCACATCACTGCAACCAGGGTCCAATATACAAACTCACTAGCCAATGTAGCTATAAAACATCAAAAATTAGATGACTTCTTTAATACCATTTTAAAAAATAATCATACATAGGTTGCATCTACCAAGTCTAGCTACTTGATAATTTATTCGTTATCACACAATAGTTGTCATATACAGCACATGTTACGAAGTTTAATTATCTTCTGTAATGAAATTTATGAGAATGATTTAATCTTGCCTCCTTAATGACTTCTAAAATCACAATATTAACAACATCAGACAATTGCATTTCAATCTGACAGATAATCAAATAAAAAAATAAAAAACCCAATTTCTTAAGAAGAGAACCAGACAATACAGTAGCATCTGTAAAATCAACATATGGATATCTAGATATCCTTTGATAATGCAGTTTCAATGTGGGCCAGACCTGTTTTTTCTTTGACTTTTTTTCCCTCTCATTGACCCCACGTTTTGCTTTCTGATCACTTTCAGCTTCTTCACGAATGAGTTCTTCTTGTCTCTTAAAAGCAACAGCTTCCTGGTAGGCAACCTCAATTTTATTGCTGCACCCATGAAAGTAAATAACTAAAATTAGGACACCTTAATTGATGCATATTTAATACATACATGTAAAATGTACCAATAAGAAGAATGAACGGTACATATGTAGCAAAACAAAAAATATGCCACTCTTTATCTCCCAGATAGGTTATATATATGAGCCCTATCATTAGGAACTTCTCAATCTTTCCATATTCCCAATAATTTCCACTTCTCCATTCAGATGGCAATATCATAAACTGCATGAATTTCAAGCTCATTGATACAAGGGTGTTATAGAATAATATAAACCATTAAAAAGGTCCTCCCCAAAACCTTAAGGTTTTGGGTTGAAGCTTTACATGGTATCAGAGCTTCAATGACCACAAACTCACGAGTTGGATTTCACCGCCCTCCACTTGTCGAATTAAATAAGCATAAGGTAAATCAAAAAATTAGGCCTATGCAATATCCATGCTTCAAGCCCAAAGGGCTCTTGCGTGAGGAAGTGTGTTATAGAATAATATAAACCATTAAAAAGGCCCTGACCCAAAACCTTAAGGTTTTGGGTTAAAATGGTTCTTTACAAAGGGGAACATGAATTCCGATAAGGTAGTATGTCAGTGTAACTGCTTGGCAAGCACGCAGCTGAAGCAACTGAATCCTAAGTCTGAATTTTGCAGCATAATTAATCGCTATATTTTCTATTGGAAACAATTGTTAGAGATATATAAAACCATTAATGTAGCCTCACCCATTAGCTTAAGTTTTTGGGTTGAATTGGTTCTTTACATGGTATCAGAGCCTAGGTGTCACGGGTTTAATCCTCACCCCCCCTATTTAATTAATAATTAATTAAGTTTTGTAGAGTTTCTCAGCACAGATAGGTGAACCTGTGCATCGTCCACCTTTCAAGCCCAATGGACTTTCGTGTGAGGGAGCGTGTTAGAGATATATAAAACCATTAATGTAGCCTAACCCATTAGCTTAAACTTTTGGGTTGAATTGGTTCTTTACACATAGTAATTCAATGAAGTCAAATATCATGTCCTTGTCATATTCTATATATCTCAAATTCCACACTCATACAGCAATCAAGAGTACACGCTGTAGCTTCCAAATGTTATGTGATCTGCTGGAAACAAGGATTGTAGCAAAGCTCATAATCATGTATTTCTTATTAACTATCAAAGATCATGTACCCTTACAAGCAAAGACCAGATATATATTTCAAGAATCATTCCAAATATTGCCCTTTCAAGTACGATCATAGACATGGAATTCTGAAAGAAAAACGAAACACAATCCTGCAATTTGCAAAGGATGGACGACTTAACCTCATGGCATGAAGTCTAAAATCGCATAGGAGCCATGTGATGTACTCACAATCTCTTAGAAATTAGATACCACCAAAACCGACTAACGAAATTTAGACTTTACAGAAGTCTACTTCCAAATTATTATCACAAACAAACAACGTCCAGACATGCAGGAGCACTTTAAAACTTAATCTAGGAGGTGATTCAAACAAAAGCCAAGGGTATATAAACAAGCAATTAAGCTAAGAAACATGAAGAGTATGGAACTAATTGCACAACTATTGCACATTCTACCTGAATATGTGGGCAAGGACAAATATTTCCAAAGTCCTACGTCCCAATTCTGTGAGACGCCTTTCATCGCGCTCTATAGAATCTTTATTGAAGTCCTCCCCAGAGTTTCCATCCTGCAAAAAAAGGAGAAAGTTTAACAGGTTACTTTGCATTCAAAAGCATTCCAAAACTATAAAACCAAAGGTGCTTTATCCATACCCTTCTTTGCACTTTAATCTCCCATGTTACTAAGGATACAATTCTAGATGTGTAATATATGTCCAAAACTTTAACTAGGCTAATCTTTTTTAAAACAGTAAAATATATATATATATATATATTAAATATTAAAATGTACACTGTTATTTACATAAGTAAGATAATACACCTACAAAAATATGGTACAAAAAGCAGTGTGAACTCAACCTAAATTCAAATTGCAAAAGAAATGTTTCAGTTAATGACATAATCTATCAAATATATGTAAACTTTTGAATAAACCACCATCTTCATAATTGGACCTCTATTAGAGGGCTAGAAAATAGTTCCTGCAGCTAAAATCAATTTTCTATGAAATAAATCAACACTAACATCAACATCACATTTATCCCAAACAAGTTGGAGTTGACAGTCGGTGAACCCAAATAAAAAACAAGAAAAAATTGAGAAAAATAAAAAATAAAAAAGAGAGAATGAATGAATATATATATATATATATATATATATATATATATATATATATATATAGGGAAAAAGGACTAAAAAAGGTTATCTGGAATATAAAAAATAATAGGATTACCCCTCCACGATCAATCTATTTATCACTCTGTTAAGTCTCGATTTACTATTTGACCCCAAGTAAATTTTGACCAAACTCTTTCTTTCTTTGTGTTATTGTGTCATGCTCTTCGGAACAAACTTTTGTACGTACAGGAGCATTTAGGGATCTTCGAAGAATATGACAACCATCTCAATTTATGTTCTCTCATTTTTATATGTTGGCCAACATTCAACTTCATATAACATTGCAAGCCTTGCTATTGTTCATTAAAATTTTCCTTTTAGCCTTAAAAGGATTTTGCAATCACACAAACATTAATTCACGGATTCTTTTGTATATCCTTTTAGCCTTGCTATTGTTCATCATTAATCACACAAACATTTTTATATCCTTTAGACTTGCTATTGTTCATCATTTCATCCAACCAACACTTAATCTATGGCTTACATCCTCATCAATCTCTCCCCTCTTTTGTATTGATCTCATATATTTAAAAGCATCTTTCTTGGTACCTTTTGTCCTAGTATATGCACGGATTCTTGATCTCCTTCTCTTGCCATATTAAACTCACATTTCATGTATTCAATCTTAATCTAACTTAACATGAATCTAATTTATTGTTAGTACCAGTTGTGGTCTCATCAATTAGCAAAATATCATCTGCAACTGGCATACACAATGGCATCTCATCCTGGATATCTTTTGTTAGCCCATCGCATCATCCATAACAAGGGAAATAAGATAAGGACTCAAAGCAAACCTTGGGGTAAACCTACTGTTTGAAAGATAACTTGATGAGCCATTACAAGCCTTCACAAATGTAATAACATCATCATACATATCCCTGACTATCGCTACATACTTCCACACTACTTTATTCTTATCAAGAACCCACCACAAAACCTTGAGCAGAAAAATAACAAAATATGTATAAACAATCAAGGATACGTTTAATGGTGTTACATGAGTGAAGGCTTGTAAAAAAAAAAATTGTAGACATTTCTTCTGGCAGAAATTGTGTTTGCGCACTACTATAAAAGTATTTCATGGGTTTAACTTTAAGCAGGCTAGCTCCCTATGTTGGACAAAATGGGTTTTAAGGGTAACTGGCATAAATGCCCATATTAATTTCGAAAAAGAACAAAATTATCCTATTGTCATTTATTATTAGATCCCATTTAAATTAAGGTAGCGGCATAAATGTCCCTGTTAATTATGAACAAGAACAATGTTATCTTATTACGATTTATTATTAGATCCCATTCAAAATAAAGTTATTTCATATTGTTAGATATAATATAAAACCATTAGTGTGACTTTCACTTAATAGCTTAAGATTTTGGATTGAATTTATTCTTTTCATGGTATCAAAGCCTATGTGACCAAGTGGTCACGAGTTCGATTCTCATCACCCCATTCTATTTCTTGTAACGCCCGACCGCTTCAAGAATCAATGACTATCCCCACATACTAACACGAGACTTTTCAGTGTGCTTTTTCCTCACTCGCACACTTCCCGAGAAAACTTCCCAGGAGGTCACCCATCCCAGAATTGCTCCAAGTCAAGCACGCTTAACTATGGAGTTCTTCTGATCCGAGCTACCGAAAAGCAGATGCATCTTGTTAGTATAGGTACTACCAATTAATTCTTATAAGCCATTCCTAACTGTACCGTCCCATACCAGCACAGTCTCTGGAATCCCTCTCTTTCGGGTGTTGATTCGATTCATTCATGAACCCCCAAGCTGCAAGATTTGGCATGAGCCGCTCATTGTCCGTGCCCTTTCGCACCGGCGATCACTCCCTGCCTTTGCCAACTCTTGGGATGTTACATGCCCACCAGCTTCCGCCTGGTTCGTCCTCGAACCACACCGTACTGGAAGAGAGGCCCTGCTCTGATACCACTTGTAACACCCGGCCACTTCAAGAATCAACGACTATCCCCACATACTAACACGAGACTTTTCAGTGTGCTTCACCTAACAACTTAAATTTTTGGGTAGAATTGGTTCTTTACACATACCAATCCATGTAATTTGAAACAAAGCAATGAAATAGCCAAACAAAACAATTTCACAAAAACATTCCCAAACTATAAGACAAATTCTTTCAAAAGCAATTACGGGAAAATTGTTATTCTTCGAACTATGAAACTTCAAAGCAACACCAAACACATACGTAATCATTCAGAAATGATGGAATAAAAGCCAGAACAAGAAATACGAAATAGAAGCAGAAACAACCCAAGCAGCAACCCATACATAAACTGAAGAACATTTAGGCTATTAATTCCGATGACCAGCTGATGCAACAGCAATTGAGTGAAAATCAATCTTAATATGGTAATTCTCAGAATACAGTAGCATAGTTTTCAGTTTTATTTTGACCAATAGACATGATTCCGTTCTGCTTTCTTTTATCTGAAAATTCATCCTTTAAAAACTCTATTGCACTAACCATCACATTTCAATGGGCTCAACTCGCAACCATATCACCAGCTATCAAGTATCAACATATAATTCCTTAGTTACTTTTACAAACATAATTCTACATCTTACCTTTGTACGATTTTGAGGACCCTTCTCATCTTTCGGAGGCAGTGGTTCTATAGCAGCCCTTTCAAGTAGCAGTAAAACATCATCCACCAGTACAAACATATCTTTCTCCACATGAACAATAGGTGCTGGTATTTCTTCAGCGTCCAACAATTTTACCCTACCTTTCTTGCACATAGTCTGTCCTTCAAGAGCCTTCAATCCACTATACAAGGAATCCATCACCAAAGTAGAAGTAACTTCTTTCTCTATAAAGAAGTGTTTCACAACTACTTTCAAAATTACATCTGTCTTCTCTCTAGACATTTCGCACCTAGAAGTTTGGTCAATTTCCCGCCAGAAAGCAAAGAAACTGCACATGTTGCAAAAAAAACATTTGATCAGCCAATAAAATCAGACAACACAGCTTAAAGGTCTGACATAAGTGGCAAAGAATGCTAATATTATATTAATTAGGGAAACAGTTTACATTACAATCAAATGACAATATCAAATCAGATTAAATTTCTAAAAGGATGTAATATACATTTCAAAATACATATGCATAAAAACAGGTATAAACTACATGAAGTTGGCTATAATGCATCAAACCATGGTCACTGATTAGATTTGACAACAGCATTCATCCCTCTGCTGTATCTTTTCTTCCCAATAAGCCTAACATTTTTCACTTTTCTGAATTGAAGGGGAAATAAGTCAACTCAAATATTTCAGTTCAACTATTAAAGTATTATTATTGATCTAGGAGTGTGGAAAAGAAATAATTTAACAATCCTGACTTTATTAGGTGAAACTTTGGAGCAAGATAAGAATCACAGCAAACATCACATGACAAAAAAGATTACACATATACGTAAGAAGAATGACACTTTAAAGGAGAGCACAAAGTACCTCGACCACCTAGCTTTATCCTCTATCAACTTCACAAGCTTGCTTCTTCTCTCCTCCACAAAACGCCGACAAATTTGTTCTACATTTGTCAAATATACCCTAACAAGTTCTCTCCTATACTGACAGTCAAGACAACGAAAAGGCCTGTCTGATTTCTCCCTAGCAGAAACAAAAAAAAATTGTCACAGATCTGAAGCAAAAGCTCCAAGGCAAAATGCAAACAAATTAACAAGGACCTATCTGACAGCTACACAAGTTTTAAAAGGGTAAAAGTAAGAACAAAATTCAGTTTACTTAAAAAATTGAAGACAATTTGACTGTTGAAGATTCTCAAAGATTTAATCTGATATTATTTTGTTATATTATATCCCATATTTTATGGAGTGGAGAATTTTATGAGATAGGGTAGTTATTGTAGAGATATTATAGGATTTAACCAGTGACATATGAAACAATCTACTGCTGAATACAGCAATTGGCCATCACTGACAACACAAATTATTATTGAGAATCCAAGAATTCAATATGAACCAATACAAATCACAATTCTCAAAAATCTTAAACAAATTATCTAAACATATGAGTTAGTATCAGTTTACTTAGTGAACAAGATGAGGAATTAGAAAAACTCAGGATTACCCCATGATTCAAGCCTGATGACCAAAGAAGAAAAGTTGTGAGAAATACAACTTCTGTTTAGAGAAGAGAGAATGTTGAAGGAAGCATAGAAATTCAGTGAATATAGAATGAGACCTCACGGGCATTGGAACAAGTTATATGCATGTGCAATCATGAGGCTTGTCACACAAACTTTGGGTTAAAAAAGATGCACAAAAAGAATAACACTGAACAGGCCTAGTGAATATAAGTTAAAAACTTTATTGCAACAAGATAACGGAAGGTACAGGTTGACACAAATAGAATCCAAGGTTTACAGCCTCAGCAAAAAATGCTACAATAATGGCATGAACTAGTTTAGACCCAACTTGAAAAAGTAGTTTGGCATCACAAGAAGAGTATTATTTCTTGTTGGCTTAATATCTGCTATAAAAGATATTGAAGAAGACCGATTCTCCAACTAATACAATTACAAAACATTCATATGTTACTTCTTTCTGGGTAAGTAAACAAATGAAGGTGAAAACTATGTGGACAACAACCTTAATTAGTAGCGCAGCTGTACACAAGATGGTATGTGAATATTTTAATGATTCCAAATAACATAATATGTATAGAATACCTGATGACTTGAACTTGAGCTTTTATTATCAGGTTGTCAGAAGAGTCTACAAATCCATCATACACCTTTGACAGCTCCATAAACTTTTTCCATCCCCAGTCATGTTCCTTCTTCCAAAATCGATGTAATGTATCTGGAAAACTCAAGTACAAGTATCTCAATAATGCTGATAGAAAAATTGTAAGCTCCACTAATTAAGCCAATTATTAGTAAACAGACCAGAATATTTTGATTTCTTCGGGTCTTTATTGACCACAGCTATTGTAAATTGTGCAAAATGACTCCATCCTGTGTCAGCCCAAAAAGATGGAAAATAAGCCAAATACTATGAAACCAACTATAGAAGTAAAACTAATAATCATTTATGCAATCTGAAAAAGATCAAGTGTTGAACCTGGAAGAAGTTTGTCATGATTAGCTACACAAAGAAACAGCGAGAGATGATTGCAAACATCACAGCCTTGTGGATAAATTAAAATATACCTGCCACACACCAAAGAATGATTACGTCAAAATATCAATACTAACATATTCAGCAAGTATCAAGTCATAGGAATTACATCAGCAAAAAACCAGATGGGTTTATTAGACTGCATGTACCAACACTACATTAAGGGCATGAGTTCCATGAACATTTTATTATAGTCCATACTTAGGGCTCACCTTTCACAAGTGTAATAAACAAAGTATCTTTCCCTTTTATGACAAAATAGTATATATGATCACAAATTTTCTGTACATCTCTGAAAATCACGGATTATTGGCAAGACTTCATGACAGTTCTAGGGTGTTTTTGTGCAAGTCCTTTTCCAATTTTGAACTCATTTGTTGAATGGAGCTACTTGCCATCTTGATAAACCTCTTAGATATCCAAAGCCCCACCTGAGGTCAAGTCATTTTTTGGCCTGCAGTGCTTTAATAGAATTAATACAGGTTCCCGTGTCAAATAAAGCTCTTCCCTGATATGTATGCTGTTTCATGCTCTTTACCCTGCCGTTTGTAACTAATGGCATGTCTATTTACTGTTTGGCCTTTTTAAGGAATACTGGGTGTGCTAAGTCCTTGGATCAATTTTTGGTTACTAGTTACAGTAGTTTTGGTAGAAGTAAAGAGGCCTATTAACAGCCAGGAATCACACACTGATCCGTACCTTGATAGGAACACTACCCTACCGCCATAAGGCAATGTACGACCTATGCTATTATTTCGTGAATTTGGTTGGAACATCATGCTTGTATTTTAAGGGATGTTTCATTGGCTCAGCAGCTGATATGGGATAAGATTAGACGATTGACTTTTATATGGTGCAACAAAGCACATGATCTTTTTAAAAGGGTTACCTTAACAAACATGCAGAGGGATTGGGCAGCTTTGCTTCACTGATGGTTTCTCTTTTCCTTTGTTGTTTAATTTTTCCCCATTTTACTATAGAGGATCTCTATCCTCCAAATTCCTCATACTTCTTTAGACTAAATGAATTTCTTTGCGAGTAAAATTGGGATGTGTTAGAGACAAACTACAACAGTTACAGTACATCAGTGCTTTGTCAAGGCTCGAGATAAGACAACTGCCATGATGACTCAAGATCATACATGCATAACAAGAAGCTCCAGCATATACATAGGTTTGAAGGTGTAAATCAAAATGATGCAAAACGGCAAAGATACTTAAGCTCTAAAGCACACCAAATGCCACGTAGGTTCAATAAGTTTATCTAAAGCCTCATACCATTTGAAGCCGCCAACGTCAAATGCATTACTGCGAAGTTCCCTTTTGGTAATCTGAGAAAACTTTTCTATCGTCCATGTATATCTTCCATACAAATCAGAAGGTTTTGGTCCTGTGAAGTGTGGAGAAAAAAAAAAAAGATTTTTGAACAATTCTTACGGAAAAAAAAAATTAATCATGGACTCATCAAGCTAGATTCAAGAAGCAGCAAAAGCTAGATTAAAAAATCAATCATTCAAAAAAGAACATAAACCGATTGTCCAGGCAAGAGAGACAAGTTCCTACTGAATCCCCCCCCCCCCCGCAAAAAAAAATCCCTGCCTACAGTAGGTGCTTCTGTGGCAGTTGGCACAAAAGCTTAACCTATCTTATTATGATTTGTTTTCTTCCAACACATTAATTGAAGTATAATCACATCCATTCACTTGGAAAGCTTACAGCCAATATAAACTAGTAGTCCGAGAAATTTGATGATCTAATAATCTCACTACAGAACTTATGAAGCGGCAATTGAAACTTCTAAGTTCTAATAGTATATCTAAGCAATGATATCTTGGTATATACATTAAGATGATGCATACTTTGACCAACATTCAAATCATTACCTATTATTTTCTTATTCTTACAAATTAATTAACACGCTAAACCACTAATATCAAACAAAAAATAAAGGTGCAAAACATTGTCACAATTTAACATCTAATCCAAGTATTTTTTATGCCATAATTACCATCCCTAAAGCTCACACAGAAAAACACACACACAGACATGCAATATAACAACGGAAATTCAAAAACATATATAAAGGAAAAAATATAAAAAAATAAGTTACCATCATCGTCTTCATCACCAGTGTCCCAGTAAGGGGGAGAAGTAGACGTGATTCCATTCTCCACCTGCTCTGAAGACCGCCACTCAGCCAATGCTTCCCCGGATTGACAACGCTGCCCACTTGAAATTCCCTCCACAGACTTTCCCACTCCGGACTCCTCACTCACAATCCCAGCCATTCCCTGACCAAGAAATGTTTCGATAACACTTCTCTTGTAATAACACTCACTGGATAAGAATCACACAAACAAAGCTAAAATCAGCCCTTAAACCCCACATTGCATTATAAGACAGTAAATCATTCCAAAAAGAAAATTACGCGAAAAAAAAAAAAATCAATCAAATTTCGAGTATATCCATCTCCAATTGTATCTGAAAAATCATACAAAATATAACCATAATCAAATGCAAGGCGCATTGCCAAGGAAAATTGAATGTAACAGAAACAATTCAAAAGGAAAAATTGATAATCTACCAATTTGGAACAATAAGAAAACAAGCCCACCCCGTTCCTCTGAACCGATATAAATTAACCTAATAAAATGCTACCTTCCAAATTTCAGTTTCTCCAAAAAAAAAAAAAAAAATGAGAACCAAACACAAACCAAAAACCCAACCATCAATAAAAACCCTAAGACGAGATTTAAAAAAAAATAAACAAATAAACAAACAAAATAGAAACAAAACCGGATTAAAAATTCAAAAGCCAAACAAGACCAAATTCTAAATTCGATAGCCAGCTCGATGAGGCCAATTTGCATGAAACCGATAATTCCCAAAAACAATCAACGCCGAAAAAAGAACACGGAGATCCTGGGCAACAAAATTCCCAGAAGCAACAAAAAAACATTGATCAAAATCGAAGAAAAGGAACAAGAGAAAAATAAGAAAGTAAAAAAGATTGAAGAGGAAGTAGTAGCGAAATGGAAAAGATGATGGCGTGGATCGATTAGAGGCAAACGAACCTGGAATCAAAGAGCAGAGGCTTGTCAAAAGGGCACAATCCGAGCCCTGAGATTTTAGAGAGAGAAAGACGAAGTGAGAGAAAGAAAGAGAGAGGGGTTGAGCAGCAACAGGGAGCAAAGGCATAACCCAAAAAAAATAAAAAGTAAAAAATAAGATAATAATAATAAATTTTATTTGTGTTTTAATTTGGACAGATTTCATTTTATTTTATTTAAATCAACAGATTCCTTGCATAAATAACCAAACCGCCACTCTGGTTTAGTAATCTAATAATCTAATCAAATCTATTAATAATGATGATGATTAGTTTTTTCATAATAATAATCAATATGTTTTCTTGTTAAAAAGTGTGGAGATTTTTTTGAAATTGAAACAACTATAATAATAAGGTTTTATAATAAATTGATTGAATAAGAAAATAATTTTAAAATTTTAAAAATGAAATATTATATTAATATTCATCGGTAGCCAAGTTTATAAATTATAATAATAGAATTAGGTTAGATGAGGGCGTTGTTTGGGTTTGTGCTGATGAAGTTTGGTGACAAGTGTGCAAATCTGAGGAATATGAGATGAGCAGTTTCATGCTTCACAGTTCACACATTTCTATGAACGTAACCAAAGATGTCATCTTAAAACTGTAAAGAGCTTGGTTGCTTAATTAGTCCGTTATAAAAAAATAAAGAAAGCACAAACGATCTTGTGGGCCCAATAAGTTTTCTCTTTTTTTTATTTAATATCTATATTATATTATAATTCAGAGTTATTATATGAAAAGTTTTATCACGTATAATTCATACAATGATTTAGATTCTTTTTAAAAGTATAAACTTTTCATCTTAAGCAAGATTTTAAAAAAAATTAAATTATATGCATCATGGGTCAGTGAGACTTGATATATGGTGCAACCTAATTACTTTAAATGTTAAATTAATAAAATTAATTTAAATTCTAACCATGAATATCGAATTTAAAATTTTGAATTTAAATATAATCATTAAATTAGATTTAATGACAATGAAAAAAATTAAGAAAATCAATTAATTAAATTGATTGGCTAAAATCAAAGAAACCAATTAATTAAATTGATTGGCTAAAATTAGGAAAATCAATCAATTGGAATAATTTGATTAAAAAATGAAATTACCTACTATGATTGGAAGTGATGGGGTGCTAATCAAGGGGTTAATTAGCCATCATATTTAATTTCATTTTTTCCTTATTTAAATGAGATATTTTTCTTATTTTGCTTCATGCAAAACCCTAGCTGAAAATTACTCCATTCTTTAGAAAGTTGGCTTTTGAGCACATATTTCTTTTGTTCTCTGTCTATTCTTCTTCTTCTTCTCAAGTTGTTCTTCTGATTATGTAATCTAAATATGATTTTATAAAGGATCTTAATCGTACCAAGGAGAAGTAGAGGATTAAAGTTAGGGTGGTTAGGACTTGGAAGGTTCCTAATTTATATCGGAAAGATTTTGATGACAATGTGGAGATTGTTATATTGGATGAATAGGTATATTTTTGGTTTCTATTAGGCATAACTATTGTGAAATGATATAATTTTGTTTTCATTCGTGAAGGAGATATCTATTTTATTATAAATTTTGGAATTGGTTTAAATAATGACAATTTCACGCCAACTAGACATGATTATCGTCTGTCTTTCAACTTGAGGTCGATTGTTGATGCTACTTTTCCTGTGAATGGATTCGATTTTATTGATTTTGACATTATTGAGAAATAAGCACTTGACTGTCCTTATTTAGTAGGTAATGAGTTTTGTCTCTAATATTACTCACTTATTTGTTTTGTTTTTAAGATTATCTTATGTCTAACTTCTTTATTTTGTAGACGTCATTGGTTTACTGTCAGGATATGGGAAAGTTTGTGAGCATGTTGCCTCCGGTAGAAAAACGGAAATGGTTGTGTTAGAGCTTGACAACCTAAAGTATTTATGTTTATTATACGTTTATGGGGAAGGATATTGTAACAACCAATTAATATTACTACCAATCAATTTTACCGTTAGATCGATTATGTTGATCCAATAATTATATTTATTTTTATCTTTGTATGGTTATGATTCTTCATATTTAATATTTTATATTTATTTTCATCTTTGTACGGTTATGATTCCCATATGGGGAATCATATTCGTACAAAGCTGAAAGTAAATATAACCGTTGGATCAACATAATCGATCTAACGGTGAAATTGATTGGTAGTAAGTAGTAACACTAATTAGTTGTTACAATATCCTACCCTTACATTTATATAAATTTTTTCTTGGTTAAATGTGTTTAAATATATAACGAAATAGGGGACACAAGCTTAAGTGTACTTTGTGAGAGCAATATGTAGATCATGTACAAACTTTTTTGGCAGAAAATGAATCTCCTCAGAATGTGATCATAGTCTAGCTTACGAGGATAAAGGGTTTCAGGGGTATTTTTAACGATAGTTCTTTCTCATTCTATGCTTGTGTTTGAGTATATATTGTTTAATTTCTCTGCTATATTGTGTGTTTTTGTGTCTTACTGTATTTTTTTTTTTAAATGTATAGGTAAAATGGGAATAACAAATACAAAATATACCACAAGGATTCTTTTTTATTTCAATGTACCATAGATTATGGACTTCAAAAAAACATGTCGTATATACTTTTAAGAACATGTAATTTAATATACTCAGATGTGTCTTTCCAAAAAGCATTCATTTTCGCATATGCCCTAATTCTATTCTGTTATATAATTATGTTTTAGGCTTTCGTCTGATTCGATGAAAAGTAGTTTGAGGTTGACTCAGTTGTCCACTCAATCCTCATATTCTTTTGAAAATGAGTTTCTGAAAGATAAAAGAAGGAAGTGTATCAGTGATATTAAGATTTGTAGGGAGGTATATTTTCTCAACTGATGAATGTTTTCCCATATCTTTATTAGATAGTGTTTTTTGTGTTCTTATGTTTTTATTCATATGTCAGTATACGACGTGCATCACTTTTGGAACCATAAAGTCAATGGAATCAAAATACAACTGGTGGTACAAGTCCTGTAAGAAATGTCTGTATTCCGTTTGTTCTGATTTTAAAAAATGGTATTGTAAGAACTGCCAAAAACATTGGAATGATTATCATCCAAAGTAAGTAGTTGTCCTTAATGTATTTTGAATCTTAACATTTCAAAGATAAAGTATTGTGCATTTCACTTATTCCTTTGTGATGCGCAACTAAACAGTCAGTGTTAATGTCTGGCAGATTCAGTATTCTAGTGAAGGTTGTGGATAACACAGATTTTGCATCTTTTCTTCTGTTCGATAGAGACTGTGTTGCTTTGTTGAGAATGAGTGTTGTTGATTTACACGAGCAACATTTCAAAAGGGTTTGATTGTAATTCCTCCTCATTTTCTGTTAACTAAGGTTCCTTTAAGAAAAATTAATTAATTAAATTAACTTTGTATAACATTGTGATGCAGGTTGGTGATTTAGATCATTATCTGGGAAAGCTTAACTTTATTAATGAAAAATCCATGTTATTTAAAGTCAATGCGAAAAAAAAAGAATTTAGAATCATACAAAGAGCCAAAATATCAAGTTTCTAAAGTTTACTGCAGCGAAACTATTATCGCACCATACCTTAAGTCTGCAGTTGACACGAATGTATGTTATTTTCGTTTTCAAACGTTATTTGATTATATTAGTACTTTGTATTAGTTTTACAAATATTTTTAATTTTCAGGATCAAGCATATTCGATAATGCTTGCAACACTGATGTTGTATCAGCAGATCCGAGAAGAGCTGTTGTATATTTAAATTAAAATCAGATTTATCAATTAAATGTTTTTTGCGTTATTTATATAACTTTTCATATTTTTATACAATTTTAATATCTTACCAGGATAATGAGAGTCAAACATATGATAGTGGCAATGTTACTGATGTTTCCCTCACTTTGTTGTCACCATTGATTATAAAATATAATATCGTCAAGGAAGAAGATTTTAATTGTTCAGTTAATCGTACTAACAAAAAGATTAAAATAGAGAAAGGGTTAAATACTTACCCATTATTTATGTGTTTATAATTCTCTGCTACATATTATTTCTATATTCTATATCATTAATACATTATAGTGACCCCAACAATTTTATTTTTTTTAATTAGTTCTATTGATGAAGTCGGAGATACCTTGCTGAAGAAAGGGAAGTTGAGTATGGATAGAGCTGCTAGAGAAGAAGTTGTGTAGCATCAACATTGTTTTGGGTGTTATTGAACTATATATTTGGGAAATATTATATAGTTAGGAAATATACAGTGTCTTAATATTTATTTGACGCTTGATTGAACAATTGTGGATGATTGTCTAATGTTTAACATGAGGTTAAACATTAATTATTTGATGTTATGATATCTAATATAATCAAAAAAAATTGCATTTGTTTTTTTTTCTTCGTCTTCTGAAGTTAATCTTCTACAATAATTAATATACAATAATTCGCTTATCACTTGAAATTTTGAAATATTTATTCCTTTGTTTGATTATGAAAAAAAAAGTTCAATCAAATACATTTATGGTAAACCTTCTTTAACTAAAAAAAGGAAGAGACACATTCTGTATCGTAAAACTATGTTTGTCATTAAATTTTTCATTATTCATGTGTATACACTTTAACCGGCTTTTTTTAATTTATATGTATCAGGAAGTTTATTTTTTTTTATTTTTTTGTAAACTACATGTTTGTCTCTTAATCCTGATTATTTTCTGAAATCTTCTAATTTTTTTTTTCTTAAACCTTCTTTCAATGACTGATTTTTCATCTTCTCCAAAGCGGGAAGCGAGAGTGAGAAACAAAGACAGATGCCGCTAAAATCTCTTCTAAGGGATTTATTATTGCAAATTTTTAGAGTAACTAATGTAACATTTTTAGTTTTACAGATCATGATCTTCGAATATGTCTTTAAATGAACAATATATATCATAAATATATTATATTATTAAAAAAATTTAAAGACAAGTCTACTTGCTTTTAGGTCAGGCTTTTTTCTAATTTTTAAATATTGTTTTAAAAATCTAAATATGCTCTATTTAAAAAATGGAGTAAGTCAAGCCTAAAGTAGGGCATATTGTAAAAGCCTAATAAGTGGTCTGACCCATTTAACTCCCTAATTAAGACTTTAGCACGAAACAAAACTAACATGGAATTGGAATTAGGAGAGCTCTCACTAGTCGTTGACTTGTACTCTTCTTGAATCTTGAAAGATATCAGACCCAGGAAGCAAGATAACTCTCAAATGAGAGTTCTAAATGAAAGAATTAAAAAGAAAGCATGTAACTGAATAATACTTTGTATATTGCCTGATTGTTAATATCTATGTGTACATTCTGATATATGTACAGAAGAGGCTAAACTAACATGTGTAACTAATTTAACTAACTCTTAATGGATTGGGCCTTGATGGCCCATTATCCTAATATATGCTTATCATCCCCCCGCAAACTCAGCGGTGAAGCATGAACCCTGAGTTTGGAGCGAAATCTGGTGAAGTGAGGAGCAGAGAGAGGTTTGGTGAGTATGTCTGCAATTTGGTCAGTGCCTGGAAGATGTTGAACAAAGACTTGCCGTTGGAGAACTCTGTCACGAACAAAATAGAGATCTAACTCAAAGTGTTTGGTTCTATTATGAAGAATGGGATTGGCTGCCAATTGGATTGCACTAGCATTGTCACAAAACACGGTTGGAAGCGTGGGACAAGAAATCCGAAGTTCTGAGAGAAGAGATTGAAGCCAGATTAATTCAGCGAAGGTGGCGGCTAGGCTGCGGAACTCAGCCTCTGTGCTGGAGCGGGAAACAACATGTTGTTTCTTACTGGTCCAGGAAATTAAATTGCTGCCATAGTAGACACAGAAACCACTGGTGGACTTACGATCATCAATATCTGATCCCCAATCAGAATCACAGAAAGCTATGAGTCTGGAATCAGTGGAAGGACGAAAAACTAAACCATGGGAGAGAGTGCCAGCTAAGTAGCGAAGGATTCTCTTTACTGCCTTCCAATGAATGTCAAGAGGACTGTGCATGAACTGGCTGACCTTATTGACAGCATAGGAGAGATCAGGTCTTGTAATAGTTGTATATTGGAGGCCACCGACTATAGATCGATAGAGAGTGGGATCAGCGAAGGCAGTATCACCTTCGAGGGACAGTTTTTGGTGAGCAAGCATAGGAGTAGGCATGGGTTTAGCTGATAGCATATTGGTTTTGGTTAAGAGATCAGTGATATATTTGGTTTGAGTAAGGTGTAAAGTGGTGGGTGAGAGATAGGTTGCCTCGAGGCCAAGGAAGTAGTTCAAGCTGCCTAAATCTTTTAGGGAGAACTGGCTATTGAGTTGGGAGATGAGAGATGAGATTTCAGTGGGATTATTTCCTGTGATCAAGATATCATCAACATACACGAGTATGTAAATAGTAGATGTTGGAGTGAACCTGGTGTAAAGAGAGGTGTCAGATTTAGTATTGTGGAAGCCATGATGTTGAAGGGTGTTATTGAGAGTTTGAAACCATGCCCGAGGTGCTTGTCGAAGGCCATAGATAGCCTTGTTTAATTTGCAAATGAAGTTTGGATGAGCACTAGGAAAGCCTGAAGGTTGATGCATGTAAACATCTTCTTGAAGTGATCCACAAAGAAAAGCATTATTAAAGTCAAACTGACGGATGGTCCATTTGTTGGTGAGAGCAATAGAGAGAACAAGTCTGACAGTAGATGGTTTGACAACAGGACTAAACACCTCACTGAAATCAAATCCTTCTCTTTGTTGAAACCCTTTGGCCACCAATCGGGCTTTATATCTGTGAATGCTGCCATCTGAATGTCTCTTGATCCTGAATATCCACTTGCAGTCGATAGGTGAAGTGGAAGAGGTGGGAGGGACAAGAGTCCAGGTACCATTGTTGATGAGGGCTGTATATTCTTCCTGCATAGCTTGTTTCCAATGAGGAGATTTGAGAGCTTGAGCAACATTCTGAGGTTCAGAATGTAGAAGATGTGGATCAGAGGTAGTGGTTGTAGTTGCAAAGGACTTTGGTTTGAAGATCCCTGATTTGGCTCGAGTTTGCATAGGATGTGAAGGAGCAACTACAGGATTTGGATCAGGAGAGGTGGATGGTGATGCTGAAACACTAGGAGAAATGTTAGTAGTAACAGATAAATGAGAGGGTGGAGAAATATGTGTAGGAAGATGCTGATGTAACAAAGGAATATGGGGAATGAGAGAAATATCATTTGATTGAGATATAGGAGATGATGGAGGAAATAATTCAGAATATGGAAAATTAAATTCATCAAATAAAACATCTCTAGAGATGTAGATTTTACCATTTGGAGCAAGGCACTTGTATCCCTTGTGATTAACTGCATATCCTAAGAAAATACATTTGGTGGATCGAAAATCAAGTTTATGTCTGTTATATGGTCTAAGTAGGGGAAAACAAGCACAACCAAATATCTTCATAAAGCTGTAATCGGGTTTGTTGTGATATATGAGTTCAAAGGGAGATTTAAAGTGAAGGATAGGTGTTGGTAACCGATTGATAAGATAGATGGCTGCTATAAAGGCTTCTTCCCAGTATGATAAAGGTAATTTAGCATTGGCTAAGAGAGCCAAGCCAACCTCTGTAATGTGGCGATGTTTTCTTTCAACTTTGCCATTTTGCTGATGAGAATAGGGGCAGGTGAGTCTGTGAGTGATGCCATGCATGTTGAGAAAATGGTTAAACTGAGATGAATTGAATTCCTTGGCATTGTCTGTTTGCACATATTTAATTGTGAAACCAGTGAGGTTTTCAATAGTTGTTTTGTATTGTATAAAGGTTTGATAAACTTGAGATTTGTTGCGCAGAAAAAATAGATAACTAAAACGAGTAAAGGTATCAACAAATAACACATAATAAAATGATCCTGAATTACCAGGAATAGGTGCAAGACCCCAAACATCAATCAGAACCAATTCAAGAGGAGAGGTATATTGAGTATTTGAATCAAAGTGAGGTAATTGGTGAATTTTTCCTAGACAGCAGGCTTCACAAACAGATGAAGCAGAAAAACGTTTATTCATATGAAAAGGAATATTACAATGTTGTAAGACAGTTCTAACAATAGGTGGAGCAGCATGTCCTAGACGTTTATGCCAAACATCAAAAGAAGCAAGTTTAGAATAAAGTGCAGTGGGAGATGTGAGTGATGTAGGGTGTGAATGCACATAAGAGTTGGTGAACTGATAGAGTCCATCTCTAAGATTGCCCTTGAGAACAATTTCCTTGGTAACCTGAGATTTGACAAGACAATAATTAGGATAGAACTCAAAATAAACATCATTGTCCTTGGCAAATTGGGATACACTAATCAGATTTTTAGTAATGTGAGGAACATGCAGTAAATTGTTGAGTTTAAAAACTGTAGATGAATGGGAGGTGCATAAGGTGGAGTTACCAAAGTGTTGAATAGACATACCTGCACCATTACCAACATGTACCTTATCGGATCCATTATATTCAGAACAGGTAGTGAGATTGTTAATATCATTGGTGAGGTGATGAGTTGTACCAGAATCAGGATACCAGGAATTGTCAACAAGGGAGGCAGGACCAGCTAAGTAAGCTGTTGGATTATGAAAAGTGGGTGGTGGTGGTGGTGGTGTTCTCTGATTCATAGGAACTGTAGGTGTGTTTTGTGGAGAAGAATCATAGCGATAAAAACATCTAGAAGCAGGGTGGCCATTTCTGCCACATATTTGACATTGAAGTCGATTTTGATTCCAAGAGGGGTTGGAATATCTGCCTCCTCTGAAATTTCTGTAACCTCTGCCTCTTCGAGCACCAAAATTACGATTACCAGCAGGTTCTGATGGCTGATTTTGTGTATTGAAAATAGCTGCAGGGTCTTGAGATGGATTTCTTTGATTGAAATTGGCTTGAATGGGGGGAGTTCTGTTTTCTTGAAGCGATCAAGCATGTCTTCTTGTGCCAGTAGAAAGGCTTCTAATTCAATGATAGAGAATGGAGGAGATCTGGACATTGCAGATGTAATGAGGGGAGCATATTCTTCTCCCAATCCATCAAGAATTGCTTCATTGTATTCATTATCAGTAAGAGGTGCACCAACAGCTCCTAAAGAGTCAGTGATCTTCTTGATTTGCAGTAGATATTCAGAAGCTAGACCTTTTTTCTTGGTGTTCTTTAATAAGTTCTTGAGTTGCTTGATTTTCGCTTGAGTATGAGAAGCAAAATATACCTGAAGTTTGATCCAGATCTCATATGCATGAGTGCAGCCAACCATTCTATTTTTGAAGGACATGTTCATCGAAGAAAGAAGCCATGAGACAAGAAGATTGTCTTGTTGATGCCATTGAGTGTATGCAGCATTGATGATCTGCAGATCTTGATCTTCTGGTGTCTGATATTGAGGTGGAATTTTTTCTTTATCAAGATGATCTTGAAGATCATGACCGTGGATGGTTGCAAGGGCAAGTTGTTGCCATGGAAGAAAACTGTCTTCATCTAGTTTATCAGCAATTGGTTGGGAAAAAGACTTCATGATGATTTTTGTTGTTGACGTGTTGGCATTGCTCATGGAGGTTGCATCTGATTGTGGAGAGTCCATGGATCTTGTGAGGCTTTGATACCATGAAAGATATCAGACCCAGGAAGCAAGATAACTCTCAAATGAGAGTTCTAAATGAAAGAATTGAAAAGAAAGCATGTAACTGAATAATACGTCGTATATTGCCTGATTGTTAATATCTCTGTGTACATTCTGATATATGTACAGAAGAGGCTAAACTAACATGTGTAACTAATTTAACTAACTCTTAATGGATTGGGCCTTGATGGCCCATTATCCTAATATATGCTTATCAAATCTTAATGCCAATGGCCTAATGGAAAGGTCCCTCACGCTTTCTGCATGCAAGGGAGATGGAAGAAATAGAGTGTGTCGGTGTCATTTCAAAAGAATAATGCCTGCTAAGCACATATACTTGCATATACATCAACTCATATTTAATTTTAATATAATATTACAATTAGTCTTACTTTACCTTCTTTTTTTTTACATTCACATTATAGTTCTGCTATCTCACACGGTCGTGGTCCTCGTGGATAACGTGACTCTATAAAATGCAATCACTCATTATCGATTTAAAAAGGAATGCCCGAAATGTTTAGTTTCATGAGGAAGCTTTCGTATGTTTTTCTTTTATACACCATAGTGGCAATTTGTTGGAGGCTGGATATATATAATAGTAAGATGGGCTTTGCGAGAGGCTGGATATACCTAATAGTACAGTGGGCTTTAGTAATTCTCTCATTTGAAAATTGTATTGGGCTGGAGTTAACAATTGATATACTAATTAGTCAATGTTAGTGTGGGTTTCACAATATTCAGCTAATTAATTAAGGGAAATATTACTTCCATATTACATGAGAGTAATTTTTTCATATTATGGAGAGAATTTAAGTAGAACCCCTCATTAAAAAGCAAAAAAGAAAAAAAAAAAGGAGGGCGTGCGATTTTCGAAGTAAGAGAACATGAGATAATAATTTTATGTAAAATGAGAGTAGTATTTTTCATTAATTAATAAGTTTTATAATTCTCATTTAACACGAGAATTAAAATCTTCTTACACATTTTTCAATTTCCGTGTTGACGTGGGTCTCACACTTAATTTTTTCTAACATATAGTCCCATATATTTTTTTATCTTTATGGCATAAGATTTCAATTCTCATCTTACTTGAAAATTATAAAACCCTTAATTAATTAAAAACAAAAAACAAATTACAAAATTGAAAATGAGGCTATGGTGTTTGAAAGGTTGTAACATAAGGAAGTTTGAGTTTCAGCGAGATGTGTCTTTTTTAAAGTAGGTAACCTAAGTAATTATAATTTTTTTTTTCAATTCACTTCATTCTTTGTGGTTATATGATATATTATTTAACCATATCATTTAAATTTATTACTAAGATATATTGTAGTTTTATAAGTATATCAACTAAACTCTCTATGAACCAACAAAACCCAACATAGTTGATAGATAGCTGGATTCGTTAAGCATACTAACAAGGGTCCGATCAGTGGCCGTGTACATAGAAAGGTTATCACTTAAAACTCATTATAATTACAAGAATGTATTATTTATATCCTTTGTAGTTGTATACATATATATACATATATATATATATATATATATATATATATATATATATATTTGTAATATTTTTAAGGGTTTTGTATCTTTGCAGTCTTGTAGAGTTTGCTTCTCACACCAAGACAAAGATATGGTGGGGCCCACCATGTTTTTAAAAAAAACAACTAAAAATTTAGCTGAGTGTGTCGCACGAGGAGAACACTTCTACAATAACAGCAGGAGTGTTTTTCCTATTTTTAATAAGGTAAAAAAACTATGCTCCTCCCCCTAAAAAATAAAGGAAAAAATAAAGATTAAGAGATCCTTACATGGCAAGACTTGTTAATAGCATCCCAATCAGCAGGAAATAATAAATTTATACTAGGGGTTCCGAATCAGCTGAAGTTTTCATCTTCATCCTAACTATAAAGAATGATTGATATAACAATTTCCTTATCTGTAGGTGTGAGTTAGTCTCTCAATAGACATGTTTTCCCTAATTTTTATCCTATTTTTTTATATATATTATAGATTAAATTATAATACAATTAATAAATGAGGATTGAATTAATCATCTAAATTGTTTATTTCAAAGTCATCTTAAAACTATAGTAAACAATAAAAAAATATTATTCAAGGAAAATTATAAATATATTAACTTAAAAAAATAAAGCAAAATTTAAATACCATTTTTAATTGATAATATTATAAGAATATTGGTCTTTTTTTTTAAATTATTTGGGCTCAAATTTAATTTTAAGATGTAAATAACGAAAAATATATTTTTTATTTTATTTGGCTTAAATATGTTTTTATGATAGTATGTTCAAAAATTTTTGAAATAATATTTTTTATTTTTAAGATAATTTTTAGATGACCAAATATTTTTTAATTTAATCCTTAATGATTAATTATATTATAATTATAATTGATAATGTCATAATAGTTAATGAAAAATAATAGAGAAAACAAATATATATATATATATATATATATATATATATATATATATATATATATATATATATATATAAGTACAAAGGATCTAAGTGGTATATTTTGTAACTGCAATGAGCCTAATTAATAAATTTGCACCACAAAAGGTTTAAGTGATACATCTCTATAGTCTATATATAGTCTTAATAAATCTAAATGATAAGTTTAAAAATAAAAGGGATTCAGTGATATATTGTCTAAATACAAGCTGTGAAAGTGTTTTTTTTTTAATATTTTGTAGTATCAAATGCACTTCATGTCACAAATTTGACATAAGTTAGCAAATATGCTTTTTGAAATGTTGCGGACTTGGTAAGTACAACAATCGTACAAGCAATGAAGTGTATAAGTAAGAGTATTGTTCCCATAAGGATTACATTTCAACCACTAATTCAAATTTTGCGCTAAAGTTGAACAATTGATCAAGAGAGTTGAATGAAAACTAACTTAAATAAAAAAGTAAAAAAGCAAAGATCGAGTAACTTGACAATCAAGAAAATGCAATTAGGGTTTCGATTTCCCCTCGTCTTCCTTTTATATTGTGAATTAAAACCATTAATTCCCTTAATTAAAGTCTTTTTTATATTGCAATCGATTCCCCTAAGTTAATTAAGACTCGATTTCTTGATATCCAAATTGTTTACTCTCTTTAAAGAATTATAGTTTTGTTGTTGTTCTTCAAATAAAATAAGCTTTAAATTCAAGAATCACAGATATTGCATAATCCCTATGTCTATCCTTAGAGTAATATGAATTAATGATGAATTAATTTACCAAGCCTAGTTCATTTACCAACATCTCTATTATCATATACATATCCTAAATCAATCTACAAGATAAAGAACTCATAAAAAGTACGAAGAAAAGATAAATTCATTCAATATAAAAATGAAATATGACATAAAAGATTATTCATAGATATAATGACTTTATTGAGTTCCATCTAGCCCTAACAACAAGGAAAACTAGCCTAATATAGTAGAAACAATAACACAAGAAAATATAAAAGCTTTGTCAAACTCCATTGCTGTGATGGCTCAATGAATCTTCAAGATTTTCAACATAATCTTGCCTCAGACTTGTCTTCGGCTGTCAAAAGTATGACAAACGTGCTTAACGATGTAAACTATGCCTTTGGTATCAATAACTATTAAGAATTGTCCAGAACTGGGTGATTATTCTTAAAAATAGCTTAAATAGGTGGATGAATAATTCTTTTAGATAAAAACCATGTGATGAGCCGTAATAGGGTCACACATGGGCATTAAAGCGCCCTTGAGTGCACAAAAATATGGCCTTTGATACCTGATGAGCGTGTCTTAGTGCACTTTGGCAGATATTTTTTTACACGTGCTAGCGCATTTTAGCGTGCTGGGTTCTTTCAAAAATAATTTGCATGTTTAGCGTGCTTTAGTGCATTGGAGCGCACTATAGCACACTATTCCAAAACCTTTTTCTCTCTTTTACGCATTAGGAGTGTTTTAGCATGTCGGAGTTCATTAAAGCGTGCTTATTCAGAAATTTTGTCTTTTTTTTTTTTACGAACTTGGTATATCTTTTGATCCTCTTTTGCAAAACAAGCAAGAATTATTTACATGGCTCAATAATTTCAATTAAGTTCATATTTTTTATCCAAATAATATTAAATTTTCATGTTTTTGACTAGATATAAAAATAATTTAATCCTGAAAATCATGATAAACTATAAGAGCCCGTTTGGATGAGTTTTTTTTCAAGAAAAAAATCACTTCTCGTTTTTAGTTCATTTGAATGTCTGCTTTTAAAAAAAGGAGAAGTCACAAAAAAAAGTCAAAAATCTATTTTTTTCAGAAAATAAAAATTTTAACTTCTAAAAAAAGCAGAAGTCAAAAGTCAAATATTTTTTTCAAAAACTAAATTTTTTTATAAAAATATAAATAACTTTAATTTTTATAAAAAATACTTTTAAAATAACGAAGAGATAAAAATTATTTTTTTGTAGAAACCCAAACAAATGGGCTCTAAGTTTATCGTTATACAAATGGCAAAACACCACGACAAATATTATGGTTTAACGAGTACATGGGTCAAAATTGAAGGGAGTAAGGTGCAGTTTACCGAATATAATTTTTTTTTCATAAACACAAGATTCTGTACGTTATTTCCAGAACCACGAATGCAGAATATGATTCTTTAAAACTCAAATAATAAAACTTGTAGCTTGATGTGAGTGGTCCCAACAACGAGGGGACGTTTGATCGGAGATAAATTTTTTGGTGCAGAAAATTATGATTCTCAAATAAAGTCATTTTTCTAGGAATGTTATCAAAAAAACATATTTGGTAGGTTAAAATATTACTGAAATTTTATTTTAAAAAAAGTGTAAATTTTTTCCAACACATAGGATCTTTGGTGGTATTCTTGAATATCATTATGGAAGAAAAATTATACACAAAATAAAATTTCGAGAAAATCAGATTTAAAAAAAAAAAAATCAAAAAACTTATACAAAAAATGAGTAAATAGAATTATCACTATCAATTTCAAAAAGTTACTCCTATCAAATACCACTGAGGTCATTCTTCAATTTCTAGGTATTTTCTCGTGAATTAATGGGTTAGGCTAGGACCAGCCCACCCCATGAATTAATGGCTTATCCACCTCTTGGTTAGATCCTTACTAGGCTGAATTTAAAGAAGCCCATATGATCTCTCATCTCATATTATCATCACCAGCCGCAATGCAATCCATACCAAAGGCCAATTTTAAATCATGCCCCATTTTAAGCCGTTAGGTTAGCGTAATGGTGAGTGGTGTAGGTAGTTTTGTTAGGTAATATGTGTTCTAATCATTCCTCGTGTATCAAAAAATAAAAAAAAATCATGCCCCATTTTTTGGAGATTTTTTTTTTTAAACATTGACTAAAAAATAAACTGCAATCAATAATTTCAAGTTTAAATTCTGGATATACAGTTATTCTAAAAATTTAATAGGAAGAATTTTGTCACCTTTGTTATCCTGCGCTGCTCGATCATATTAATTAATCCGTAAATTGAAGGAAAAATCTAAAAACAAAATTCTTTGAATGCTCGTACAGATTTCACCTATGGGCTAAACAAGTTTTGATGTAAACGATTTTCTTACCAAGTAAGGGCTGTAAATTTCAGTTAAAGTGGAGGATAAGTGCTACGAGTCTACAACCATGTAAAGCAATTGATTTAATTTGTTTTTGTCCCCATACCTTAGAATGAGCTAAAGAGCGAAACAAGGCAAAAAGTTCTCAAGACACAAAGGAAGAAGAAAAAAGTAGTGTGCCATACAAGCAATGGGGTGCAATGCAAGCTCTTTTATTTGTTACACATGGTGTGCTGCATCAACATGTGGGTATGGATGCAAGCACATGGATTGCGACAACAATGCCAAGACACTTCCCACCTGCACTCTTTTTGAACTTGTACAATTTGCCAGTTATGCACAAATGGATGTACACAATTAAAAAACTTGGTTATGGTTATATGGGGTTTATGGAGCAGTTCATAATTCATATTTAGAATTTAGTAATATTTAGTAGGGGTTTGATTTTCTCATGTTGTATGAGAATTCAATTCTCATATTTGTGACTCAACTAGTTGTGGGTCTCACATTTATTAAAAAAAAAAAAAAAGCTTTGCACGCAAATCGAAGGGTCACAACATGAGAATTGAATTCTCATGAAAAGAAAATGTTTTCCCTATTTAGTAAGGGGGAAGTTATAGTTACTATCTCTTACTACTAAATCTTAATCGTTGATTTCTGTCAATCTAACGATTAATTTATTGGGTCATACTTATTAATTAATTATTAATTTCTAATAAATCATAATCATTAAATTGACGAAAATCAACGATTAAGATTCAGTAGTAAGGGATAGTAAGTATAACCTCTCCCATTTAGTAAATGGTAAATTAGGGAAAAGTCATCCCGTTCAAAAGTTAATGCATGTCACTAATATGTAATATTAATAAGAGCTAAATGTAAGATTTTTATAGATTGTCAAATTATGAAATATTGCTAATAGAGAAAATCAGAAATTGAAACATGAGTTTTATTAGCGAGAAAGTGTTTCAATGCTTAGTAGCTGTACAAATCGTTGTTTTTATTTGTTTATTTATTCGGTGTCAATTTGCAATATAATTAAAAATATTTATAAAATATGTAAGTATTTTAGGAACAGTGACCATTTTGTCATGTTTGGACAAAAAAATTATCAGACTGCCACGCTAATAGTAAATTTTGCTAAAATGCCACGCGGCATAATTCGCTACACAGTGTAACAAATTATGCATGTAAGTAATTCGCTACACAGTGTAGCGAAATATACCACGTCAGAACAAAAAATGCCACATGTCAAATTTTGAGAAATTCACTACCCTATGTAGCGAATTCCTCAAAATTTCACACGTGATATTTTTGGTTCTGTGCATTCTGACGTGACATATTTCGCTACACTGTGTAGTGAATTACTTGCATGCATAATTCACTACACTGTGTAACGAATTATGCCGCGTAGCATTTTGATAAAATTTAATGTTGACGTGACAGTTCGATAATTTTTTTGTTGAAGCATAACACTTTGGTTACTCTTCCAGTATTTTAAGAAGAGAGGAAAAGCCGTGCTCATGCCTTCTTGACTTTCGCAACTCCAATTGTGCTTGGGGTGTCCCCTCAACGTCTAGCATTGCATAAACTCCCATACTCATTTTTCAGTGGCTTGCGTGCAATATTCTTCTATCGTTTTGATTGCACTCTTTTGAAATGAGTGATAGTATACACACTTGCACATTCATTATCTCATATCTAAATAATTTTTATTATTTAATTATAATTAATTTCACTATATTGTTTATATTCTTATATGAGCCTCATACGATAAGATAGGAGAAATTAGGGTAATAAATGAATTAGGGGTATTTGACCCGGCCTGTGAAGGTTAACAAGTTGTTAGAACTAGATTTGAATTTGTATAAAGATTCGTTTAATAAAAATGTCTCGGGCTCTAATTCAAAAGCATGTCTTTAGAGCATATTAGACTGACCTAGCACACTAACTTTTATTTTATTTTATATTTTTTATACTACTAATAGTTATCTTTTTCTCCTAAACTCATTTCATCTCATTTTATTGGTTAAACAAACTTTTTGAATAATTTTATTATTTATTATGATGTTTGAATATACATTGAATTTATGAATCTTTGTGAATTTATTAGTGTTGTTGATTGTATATTCCGTTTAAATAAATTTTTCTTGTTTTATTTTTTTAACAGGCTAACGGGTAAACAAGACTTTTATTTTTTATAAATAAGTCACGTCTCATGCCGATAATTATATTCATAACAGATAATAAGTTAGAGCATACTGATGATACACTTAAATACGAGCTTAGCCTTTTAAAGTCAAAGCTCAGTCCGTTAACACCCCTAGGAGAAATGGCAATGCAAAAAGTATTAATAATTGAAATTTCTTTAATACATTCACATAGGCTTATGTTTTTTAAAGAAAAAAAAAACTATATAAGAAATCTTTAAAGAATTATATAAGAAATCTTTAAAAAACTAGATAAAATATTCTTAAATTTTTTAAATTTCCTGTTAATTTATTCGAAGAAATTCAATATAATTATATGTAATTTCAACACTTTGTGTTTTAGACAGAAAATCAATTAAAACATTAAAATTTCTTTTGATTTATCTGTTGTTTGGAATTTTTTCGGTATTTAAATAAGATATTCTTTCCCAAAACAAACCTTAACATAGGGTTTCCACCAAAAAAAAGGCTCACACACTAATTACTGTGTAAAAATTACTAATTACAAAAAACAATAATCGAACAGGTTGATTTATTGATTTTTTTATATACAACACTCAAATGGAATAAGGTGGAAATCTTTTTCTAAGTAATTATAAATAAAGAATCAAAAAAGAGATAAATGGACAAAAACATAGAGCGAACAAAATCTAAATAAGAAAATTAAGAAAAAATTAGATTTCCATTACCTAAAATAGCTTATTTTAAAATTAATCGATTATAAGTACAGCTTTGTAGTTTAATTCATATTTCAAATAAATGTTTGAGGAAAAAATTATAGATGAAAAATTGCCTGATTTGTTTAGTGGTAGAAATAATGGAAATAGTTGTTTGATTAATTTTTTTCTAACGCATTAAAAATGTGCATCCATCTTATTCCCGTTCTCGTAATTGGTCTAAGTTCGATTAGGAACCGCATTGACTTCGACAAGCTATTGATTGTGATAAACTAATATAGGAATAATTGGATTTGCAGAAGCATAAGCATTATTATGATTTGTAATGAAATAAATCATCAGGGTCCTTTATATTATTAGAACTATACCACTTGTAGCAGAGCTCGAGGTATTCCTTTTGTATTAGTGTGGTGACTTATCATAACATAATAAACTCTTTTACACGAACAAGTCTCCTTGTTGAAGATGGCTATAGGTAGTATCTTTTAGACTATTCTCAAGAAAAAAGATAAAAATTGTGTGAGCACTCTAAGATTTCAATTTTCTTAACTTAGAGTAACACAGACACCTCATGACATAGAGCTATTAGTATTAGTAGTAACTGTTGGAAATTCAAGTGTTAGTGATAAAATTTCCACGTTCGAAAGTAATGGGCTAAACACAGCACATATAGGTGAAATAATCCATAAATTCAATGTCTTAAAGTTTTGAGTTAAGATATGGTATCGAATCCTTTATTGTGGATTTGTTAGTTAGGCCTATTTGATAGTAGATTATAATCTCCCCTAATTGGGCTCCTCACTCAAGATTTTTTGGGATCTTCTCATATACTGAACACAATTTAACTTTTGGTAAAAAAAAAACATAAACCCAGTAATAGCCGATCGGTAAATAATACGAATATGAAATGATATTGAGCTCATTAATTTGAACTGACCTGGTATGAAATCTCACCTATGAGGTTATGATGGAGGGCATCAAGTTCAACTTTACTTTTCTAAAACAAATTTTTTTTATCACTGGCCTTGCTTGAGACTGTTTTTTCAAGAAAAAAGAAATGTGTTCTTTACATAATAACTCAAAAATTAGAAATATGATTTCAAGGAAGGAATAGAATGACTGAGACAAGCCATTTGAAAAAGTGAATTGAAAGGATTCACAATATACATAATCGAAAACAAAATACAATGTATTGCGTTATGACTGGTTAACAACCTAAAAGCAATAAGGGCCCTCGACAATTGACATATATAAACTCGGGTTATATAAATCTTATGTTGCAAGAACAAAGTGGAACTTTCCTACACAAACAATAGAAAGGAGAGAGAAATTAAAACGAGGAAAAAAAATATATGTGGACTCTGTGTATTTATTCTGTCCGTAGAAAAATTATTATTTTTCGTGCAACATAAAATTTCTATAACCCATAAAATAATTCCGAGTCACAGTTGGAGGAGGTTTGTGTGAGTCTGACCCGGTGATTGGTGCCACCCACTTGATTCAAGCCTCAAATCATCTCAATTTCAAAATAAACATTCATTAAGGTTATGAATTTGTCCTGTATTTTGTTCTATTGTCCTTCCATCTTTAACATGATGCATGCTTTGAAATTAGGCATATTCATTGGGTAAGTTCATCATGATGCATGGTTTTCGAAACAGTATTAAATGAGTAATTGTCAATTCAAACTTGGATATGACCCAGAATAACAAATAATAATAACTTACAATGAGTGGTTGAATTGATAAGTGGTTTTAAGTTCAGTGGTTGAAAGATTATTATTATTTTAAAATTCAAATTTGAGAAAAAAAAATATCTATAAAAATAATCAATTTTACTACCTTTAATGATATTTAATTTCACATTGGAAGAGTGTTGAAACCTAGTAAGAAAAATGTTCAATGATATAGAAAAAAACTATGGGCTGTTGGATTCATGAACCCCCTGTTTTGAATTGAGAAGATGCAAGGAACGAGAGAGACTGAAAGGCAGAGACAAGCATAGAATGAAAGGATGTTCCCCGTAAAAGTAAAACTCACTCTCTCTCTCTCTCTCTCTCTCTGATTATTAGGCCGAGAAAGGGACAAGGAGCAATTGAGACTTGTATTCATTTTGAAATTTCCTATGTTAGCCAAAAGAAAAAAAACAAATCGTTGACTCTTATGAGAAAGAGAAACATAAGGTTCCACATTTTACTGTCATATTTGACAATAACATTGGAGATTTACTTTATGTTGCTTTTATTAAAGGAAAACTATATTTTTATGTCACATGAGATTCATCTCTTATGTTACACTCACATAAAAAAAATTGATGAACCTGACTTCATTCATCTCACAACATAAAATAACTTCTCTCATATTACATGAGAGAAGTAAAGCCCTTATTAAAAGTCTAAGAGTTCCTCGTTAGTTATTAGTACAGTAGTACTCTAATTTTTCAAAATGATTTTTTAAAAACTCAAACCAAATATAGGAATGTCATATTCTCAAACTCACTTCTGTAAAGAATAATTTGGTAATCCTTAAAAGGATTTCAGTCTTAGGATATTTGATTTCTTTTCTTAGGAACAATTTTTATTTTATAAAACTGAGAAAAATATAAAAATATGTTTGGCGACTTTTTGATATAGCTCTTCTCTTTATCTTTTTAGGTCTTAATTCAAAATTTTAATGTAGGGTCACTAGGGTGTGTTGGATGTTCGGTTATAGGATATATTTTTTTTTTCATGTAACATGTTTTTAATTATATATTGGAGTATATAGTTATAAATTAAAATTATATTTTTCTCTTTTCTCTACATCAGCAAAAATAATAATAATTAATATTATAATTATGTACTTCTCAAAATACATAATTAAACATGATACTTATATTACCCTTTAATGCATTTAGTTTATGGATTTTTTATTTATTTATTTATAGGTTTCTTATTTGATCCCTTCCTATTCAAATTTGGAATTTTATCACTCACATGAAATTAAGGATGTTCATGTTTTGGATTGTATCGATTTTGAAAAAAAATCATTTGATCTAATTCTTTTGATTTGATTATTTAATCATCCATTCAGTTTGAATTTTTTTTTAAAAAAAATCTGATTCAATTCAATCCCATATTATTCTCTTGGGATTGGATCATAATTTGATTTTTCGAAAAACCTAAAATTTCAGTCATACAAATTATTAATTATATCAAAATAAAATCATTCAAAGTTACAAACAACTAGAAAATTTAAGTTTTTAAACTAAAACAAGTCTTAAAACTTATGAAGAGTTAAAATAGATCAATTGACAATAAAAAAACTAAAACAAGAAAATTTGCTATCAATAACATTCAAGATTCCAAGTCATCATACTTAGAAAATAATAAATATATGATACATTGAATCAGTTTTGATTGGATCAATTTTCACAATCAAATTGAAAATTGATCCAATCCGATTACAATACATGAATTTTTTTTTTTGGACTTTAGTTAATTCGGTTATTACTTTTTAATTCGGTCATTGAAATTTGAATCGATTTATATCAGTTGATGAATACCCTTATGAAATATCAATAATATTCACTTTGTAAATTTTTTTTTTTTTTTTTGAGAATTTTACTTGAAATCTTGACATTGTATGTCGGATACAAAATTTCAAAATATATTTATATCTAAAATTCAATATCAAGTCTATTTTTTTCCATCATTTCCACACTTTAATTTTCTCGAAAAGAGTTTTTTTTTTTAATTAAGCCACTGCAATTGTCACCAAACACCGAATCTAGCCACCAACAATCTCTTCTTGGTATCAGAGTCATTTACCGATACCATTTCTAAATACCTTATTATTAAAAACACTTTTTCATAAAGTAAACCAATTGCGCTTTTGAGCCTATGCAGCCGGACCGGGTCAGTTTATTTAAGTACCGAACATATTTCTCATTATAGATAGTCAAATCATTCCATTCAATAACATATCATAGCAGGTTACGTATGGTAGAAACATTCACTTCAACTCTGACACGAATTTTTCAACTAAATAACTCTTTAGTCTTGGTTCAATTTACATTTTTTTTTACCAATGCACCATTGCCTCAATTAACATTGTCATAAAACGAGGGTCCATATAGGAATAATAATCTGTTATTTTCTCATAGACTTTACGTACCTATGATGAGGCTTTTAAAGGTCAGAGACCAGCTATCCCAATACATGAATCAATTAATAGTTCATAGAGCAAGGTGCGTTGTATCTTAATATTTGCTTTGACTTAATATAAACCTATGATAGCAGATTTTCCTTTCTTTGCTTTTATGTCTCCACTTTGGAGAAGGATTTGTCTTAAAGCATAGAGAATATAAATTTATTATTAAATAATTATTAGTCATTTCTTTTATAATTCTAACTCTAACATTGAATATAAAATTGTAGATATAAAATAAACATTATATTTGATACAAACTTTAAAAATAATAAATTGAGGAATTCATTTCATTATGTTCTTAATTTATACATCTGTTTGTTCTCCGTTTCTTTGGGTAAAAGAGAATTTTGTTTATTAAAAATGAAAAATAAAACAGATAATTTATTATTATTATTATTATTATTATTATTATTATTTTCTTTGGTGTATCTGTAATTTTTTAAGAAAAAATATTTTCTAATGTTGCATGAGAATTTAATTATCATGTTGTGATTTTCTAATTTGCGTGTAATTTTTTTTTTAAAATAAATATGGAATTCACTACTAGTTGAGTCACAACATGAGAATTCAATTCTCATGCGACATGAGAAAATCAAACCCTATTTTTTAATACGTAAGAAACTCTCCATCGGCTTCCAAGACCCGCGGGAGGAAAATCCCATGTTTCAAAGTATAATTTATGTCTTTATTCTTCTAATAATAGAATCCATTTTTTAGATATTTTTGTTAAGGGTAATATGATTGTGCTGTTATAGGAAACACAACCAATTTCCTGTAGAAACAAAAGTTTAGGAGAGAGAGAAAAATTGAGGTGAGAGAAAAAAATTTCGCGGGCCCCATTTATGGGATGTCTCAGCAGAAAATTGATTTTATTTTACAGTAACATGACAATCGAATTACCCTTTTGTTAAAGTCAAATATAATATAATACATCGGTGTACTTGATGGATTTCATTTCCATTGTGTTAAAGTTTTAGGCCTATTTAGATGGACTTTTTTTTTCCTAAAAATTATTATATTTTAGGTATATCCGTATACTTTTGGGGATATATATCCAAAAAACTATTCTTATGTTACATATGATAAATTTCTCTCTTATACATCTTTCGATAACTGTGTCACTTTTTTTTTCTTTTCTTTTTACTTTTCAGGTGGTGGAACTCAAGTTTATCTCTATGACATGAGATAACTTATTTCCTTTAACATGAGATTAATAAAATTCTATATATATGTAAATATAAATATATATATAGAGAGAGAGAGAGGATTCTTTGACATCGGAGTCAAATTTGAAATTTGACACCTCATCTGAGAGCCATTAGATCAAAAAAGATCAATTACTCTGATTTGTAAGCATGTGACACCATTGATATTTTTTGATCTAATGACTCTCAGGTGAGGTGTCAAATTTCAAATTTGACACTGATGTCAAAGGATCCTACCTTATATATATATACGGGGTAGGATATTCTTACACCGGTGTAAGAGTTATAAGTCTTACACTCAATCTTGATCATTGATCCACTTGTATCCAATGGCTCACATTACTAAAAAATTTGAGCCCTTAAATATAAATGGAATCAATGGACAAGATTAACAGTGTAACTTACACTGGTGTAAAATGATCCTGACCCTATATATATATATATATTGTTTACGTTATTTGATTTGGGTGTGATTAATGTTAAAGGTCTCCTAAAAAATAAAGTTCTACATGACAACTATTCTATTTCCTGACATTACTTCTGGAAAAAAATAATTTTTTCTATTTCTGTGCCTTGGAAGTTGGAACAATTTCTAAGAAAAAAATATGTTTGATAACATTTTCTATTTTTATTCTGAAAATGAGAATTGTGTTTGATAAAACAACAAATAATAGAATAAAAAACCATTCCTATTAAGCATAATTTTTTTCGGATCATCACTCTCATTTTCATATGGTGTGGTGGTGGTTGTGTCATAGTGGTGGTGGTGGTAGTGGTGGCGGTGGCGTGATGGTGGTGGTGATTGTTGGAATTTATGTATAAAATCTCATGAGTTATGAATAAGAAGTGGGTTGAAGATAAGAGAAAGAGAGGAGGTGTGGGTAGAAGTCCCATATTGGACAAAGAGTGAGAAGTGGAAGGCTTTATAAGCCCTCACCTCACCTTTTTAGATTTCCCCTTGTGGCACTCCATTTTTGTGAAGGAGGGAGGAATTAGATGGACCTTGGTCCACCACATGCGGCCGTCCGGCTTGGTTCGGTCGCGCATGATGTGAAATAAAAATAATTTTTTATTAAATTATTTTATTATTTTATCCAAAATACCTTTGTCCTATCCGTTGCTTCCCTCCGGAATTTTTCAAACAGAAACGTTGCTTCCCGCCGATTTTGAACCTAATCGGACCGATGCGTTGGGTTAATTTTGAATCGAACCGGTCATCAGTCGTACCTGTTTGCCACTGTCAGTCGCGGCGGTTAGTCAGGCGGTTGTTCATGGTGTCCGATCAGTGTCTATATGTAGACACCGTACTTGTCAAAAATTCATCCCAAATTTTTGCATCATTACTCTGCCAAAATCTCATATGCATTGTGTACCCATACTATAATACAAATAGTGTGATTCCTTCGACATTCAGTTGTGTTCGTTGGGGTTCCTGATTGATAGTGCCATCATTCCGGAGACGAGCAATTTGTTCTATACAGGGAGACAATTGTTCATCAACCTCCGGCATCAATAGTGAGGGAATAAATTGTCTTAAGGAGACAACATTGTCAGCTCGGATTCTTTTCTGCATACTGACATCTCATCCTTTCTTATAATTTGTGAGCTCGTTCTTTAATTTTGTTACACTTTTATTGTACCATTAATTAATATATCTGGTATCATACACAGATTCAAATCTATAGGTGACTTTCATCCATTGTCTTTTACATCAGTGATGACATGGTGGCAGTAGTGATGACAGTGGCTGCAACGATGATGATGGTGGCGTGGTAATGATAATGGTGGTGGTGGTGGCAGTGGCTGTAATGATGATGGTGGTAATGATGGTGATGGCATAGTTGTGGTGGTGACGGCAGTGGCTGCGGCGATGGTGGTGGTGACGGTAATAATGGTGATGGTGGTACGACGATGGATGCGGTGGTCGTGTCGGGATGATGATAGTAATGGTGGAGAGTGACTAAGAGATACAAGTGTTTTTCATTTTGAGTCCAGGAACAAAAATAAACCGTTTTTGTCAAACATTATTTCTATCCATATCTGTTCCCGAACACATAAATTGAAAAAAAATAATAATTCTAGTAAGATTGTTATGCACATCCTAAAAGCGGCAATTCAGTTTGACATGACACAATACAAATTTGACACAAAAACAAATACATTCAATATAAACACTATACAAATTTGAAAACAGATAAAAGAATGTGAACACAACTTGTTTATTTTGCCGGTTTATACAATACGATGCAACATGAATAACTTACTAATCTCAAAAAGTATTATTTATTATACGGGTTAATATGACATGACACTATATGATATAACATGATGTGAGTCAATTTTTATTTGTGGATTTATAATTACACGACATGAATCAATTTTTGCCAATATGAATATGATACAAATTTAAAAATAGCTCAACTCAAATTTAAAAATTGACACCTACGTTCAAGAATGTTTCGTTTAGACACTCGTATATTTCTTACATCCTCCTTAAAAGGCCTCGAGTAATGTGTATACTTTGTTCACTTTGTCTCGTGAGCTGCGAGAATTACATATAATGGAAATGTACAAATAGAAGGACAATAATGGTAATATGGTATAAAAATCAAATCTTGAATATCTTAAAGTGTGAATATGTACTGGGCTTTTTTTAGACAATACTCCCAGTACTTCAACGCTGGAGTACTTTGTGGGGGAAAAGTACCATTTTAAATTTTTTGAGCAAAAGAATTGCCCAGTTAAAATTGATTAGATAAGTTTTTTTAAAGTAATGCAGTCAAATATGTCACATATGCTGACGGGACTAGTCTCGTCATTGACACTGACGGGACTTGTGTCACGTCAGCGCCACGTAGGCAGTTTTGTTACCATAAAACTTCAGAAGACCATAACTTGTGACTCGGGTATCCAAATCAGATGATTTTTTTTTTGATTTCACATAACTTTTTGATATCTACGCAATGACATCTCATTTAACATATTTTATCTCTCACAAACATAATTAAAATTGGTAACAATTGTACCACAATCACGCGTTTAAATTCAGAAGATCTTCAAACTATGTTTGTGGGAGTTAAAATATGTCACATTAGCTGTCATTGCATAGATCTCAAAAATTTATGTGAAATCAAAAAAAAAAAATCATCTGATTTGGATACCGAGTCACAAGTTATGACTTTATGAAGTTTTACGATAATAGGACTGGCTACGTGGCGCTGACGTGGCACGAATCCTGTCAGTGTCAGTGACGGGACTAATTTCGTCAGCATCTGTGACATGTTTGACTGCATTACTTTGGAAAAACTTATCCAATCAGTTTTAACTGAACAATTCTTTTGCTCAAAAATTTTAAAATGGTGCTTTAGCCGTACTTTGTGAGTGTTAAATTGTAAATTTAAAATAAATTTTATTTAATTTTAATCCAATAATAAAAAAATAATCGTAAGAGCTTGGGAGCAAAAAAAAAATGTTGTGAATATAATCGTAAAAAATAATATTAATATCAAAAGTATCATTTAATGGCCGAATTTATCGGATGAAATGTTTCATAATTTTATAACAAATTCCATACATATTTTTTGGAAAAAAAGTTAATATAAGAAAGGACCAATTTATATTGTCCAACTTTTCTAGGACAACAACAGTTGGTTTCTTTTCGTGATTGATTCAAAGCCATATAAAATAGTTAATGCAAATTACAAGTTCGTGTATTGTCTACATCGACACACATTTGAGCACGTGAATGATAACAATTTAACAATGACTGCTGGTGACAGAAGAAGACTGTTGGGTTTCCTTCTTTAGTGCCCAAGAGCTACGGAGGGGTTTGAAAAACCTTAAATTTTAAAATCTTCTTTTCTCTCCTACATAAGTATTAGTTAAGGATGAGGAGAGGTTGGCTTGAGAAATATTTTGTGAGGCAATTTTGATAGCATCTCTAGAGAAAAGTTTGAGTGTTAGACTTTTCTAAACAATGGAAGGAAAGATGATGAACATTCTGAGAATGAAGAACAAGGAGAGGAAGAGAGGAAGAGAGAAAAAGAAACATGCATCCATTGATTCGAATTACTAAATGATCTTACAAGTCAGAAGTGTTTTTATATACAACTCAATAGTTACAACTAACTCAATCACTTAATGACTAATCTAACAAACTCTTAACAGAATATGATTAATCTAACTAACTATGCCACGTCATTATTTACAACTTCCTTAGTGAAGTTTGAGAGAATACCATTATTATATGTGATGTTTGAGTGTACCATCATTATTGGTGAAATTTGATATATTGTATCTATTATTTTTATTGTGAAAGTTTGATTCTGGACTTGTGTTCCAGGGGTTTTTACTTTTTCACATTGAAAAAAGTTTTCTCACGTTAAAATCTTCTTGTGTTCATTTTCTCTCTCCCTCCTTCACAAATTTCTTTTCTACTGCGCATAGGCCGACCTGGTGAGTTCATGCCGACCTCTTTGATAGCCAAGCTCCGAGCTCGACATTTTGGCTTCCGCAAAGGCTACTTAGCCAAGAATGAGGGACCGAGTTCGTCCCAACAATGGTATCAGATCCCGGGCTCGACGGGTTTTGAAGGAGATGAGATGGAGATAAGTGGAGTAGCCTATGACGGCAACATGTTCAAGTTGACCACGAACAACTTTACTTACTGGAGATCGATGATGGAAGACCATCTATACTGCAAGGACATGTATAAGCCCATCGTCCATGAAAAGATGTCTGAAGGCAAGTTCGAGGAAGAGTGAGAAATCCTGAATTGTAAGACGATGGCCATGATCAATAAATATATTGACAAAAGCCTCTTTGAACATGTGTCCGGGTTTACGAATGCATACAAGTTGTGGACGAAGCTGAAGTCCATGATTCAGAAGAAGACTCTCAGGAACAAAGCACGCCTGATTCTCTGACTTGCGAAGCTCGAATACAAGGACGACATGAGTATGATTGAGCACCTCAACACCTAGAAAGGTATTGTCAATCAGTTGTCTAAAGTCGAGATGAAGATAAGTGAAGAGATGCAAGCATTGCTACTATTGAGCTCGCTGCCAGAAAGCTGGGATACTCCGGTCATGGCATTAAGCAACTCAGCTCCAGATGAAAAATTGAAGATGGATGTCGTGACAGAAATCTTCCTGACTGAGGAATCCAAGATAGAGAAACGAGGTGTAACCAACACATCTGTGGCAAACATGACCGAGAATAGAGGAAGGTCTGACGCTCGGGGTCGTAGCAAGAGCCGGGGTCGTGATGGACGTGATAAGTCCAAAGGTTGTTTTAGACCGAGATACGAATTGATGTCCTTATATTGTGAGAAGTTCGGTCACAAGAAGTCGAACTACAGAACTCTACAGAAAGATGGGAAGAATGGCACTGCGAAGCCGAATCAGATTGAGCCAAAGAAAAAAGAAGACAAGAGCACCAATGCGGTGGCTGCCAACTTGGATGCCGAGATATTCCTCCTTGGTTAGGATAATTTTTTGAATGTTGCATATGAAGATTGCACCTGATATATTGACTCAAGTGTCTCATTTCACGTCACTCCACACAAAGGTTTTTTCTCCTCTTATCAAGGTGGTGATTTTGGAGTTGTGAAAATGGAAAATCAGGTGACCAGTAAAATTATAGGTGTCAGTGATATAACCCTGACCACGGTTGACGGGTGCCGACTTGTGTTGAAAGATGTAAGGCATGTGCCTGACATGCGACTGAATCTAATCTTGGTTGGCAAGCTTGATGATATCGGGTTAGTCAACTACTTCGAAAGTGGTAGATGCAAATTGGCCAAAATTTGGTGGTTTTCTGAGGCAAGAAAGATGGCTCCTTGTACATGATGCAAGGAAATATAAATGGTGAAGAAGTCAACTCTGTCCGAGATGGACCTAGTATGAAGTTATGGAATAAACACCTCGACCACATGAGCGAAAAAGGGCTCCAAATTATGAACGAGAAAGGATCATTGATCGGGTTGAAGGGTCAAGTGCTGGAGAGTTTCATGCACTGCCCAGCTGGAAAGCAACAACGAGTGTCTTTCGTGATACCAGATCAACCCAGATAATGTAGGTATATTATTGACCTCGTTCATACCGACATAAGTTCCATGTCGAAAAGATCCCTTGGTGAAGCTTAATATTTTGTTTCTTTTATTGATGATCATTCTCGGAAATTGTGGGTATATTTATTGAAAACTAATGACTAGGTACTCCAAGCCTTTAAGGATTTTCATGCTATGGTGGAAAAGAATACTGACAAGAAGCTCAGAGTGATTTGATCTGACAATGGTGGTTAGTATTGCAGCCTATTTGATGTATACTATAGATCGACCGAGATCTGACTTGAGAAGACGCCCCCAAGACTCTGCAACTAAATGGACTTGTTGAAAGGAAGAATCAGACTATTGAAGAGAAGGTTCGAAGTATGTTATCCAATGTAGATTGCCGAAATCTTTCTGGGGCGAGGCTGTCAAAACTGTTGTTGACTTGATAAACCTCTTAACATCACTACCATTAGATGGAGAAAATCTAAAAGAAGTCTGGACAGGTCAGAAAGTAATCTACGATCAATTGGAGATATTTGGATGCCTAGCTTTCATGCATATCCCTAAAGACGAAAGGGCGAAGCTCGATGCAAAGACGAATAAATGCATTTACCTCGGTTCGTCAAGATGCGAATTCAGATTCAAACTTTGGAATCCAATCAACAGAAAAATATTTAGAAGCCGAGATATGGTATTTCATGAGAACGAGACTATTCAATACATCCCTAGGCCCAAAGTTTGGGTTGTTATCCGATGAGAAGAACCCGACCCTCCTGTCCGAGCTAAAGTAGTGGGAGAAAATCAAGAGAATGAAGAAAATGATGAGATTAAGAAAGGTACTAAAATCTGAGGTCTTAAGGACAGAGATGCTAAGGTCCAAGATCCTGAGATCCGTGGTGAAAATGAGGGTGTGTATAACAACCATTCCGTTTCCTAAAACTATTTCTCAAAAGAAATACTTTTTTTTTCTATTTATGTGCCTTGGAATAGTTCTTGAGGAAAAAAAATGTGTTTGATAATGTGTTCTATTTTTATTCCGAGAATGAGAATTGCGTTTGATAACACAACAAAAAATATAATAAAAAATAATTCCTATTAAGTATAAAAAATTTCTGGATCATCATTTTCCTTTTCATATGGCGTGGTGGTTGTGGCGACGGTGGCATGGTGGTGGTAATGGTGTCTATGGTGATGGTGGCGGTGGCGTGGCAATGGCATAGTGGTGGTGGTGCTGGTGACGGTAGTGGTGGTTGGTGGTGGTGGCAATAATGGTAGCAATGATGGTGGCATGGCGGTGGTGGTAGTGGTGGTGATGGTGACATCAATGGATACGGTAATAGTGGTGGCGGTGACGGTAGTTGTAAGAACTCGCACCGTTAAATTAGGAATTTAATTATTTAATTATTTAATTACGAGATTAATGAGATAATTCCATAATTGACCCTAATAATTATGAGAATGCTTAAATAATTATGGTAACTGAGTAATAATGTTGAAAGTCGCTTTTCTGACGAAAAGTGCAGATACCGATTCTGCCTCACGGTATAAATGCGTATTGATAAAATATCCCGAAAAATTATGAAAAGTGTGTATATATTACTAGAATAATATATAGGACTAGTATAACAAGTTTGAAGTCAAAATAATGAGAATTGGTGTCAGAACTGATACCGGCTACGTAAAAACGTGTACCGGCAAAGTGCTGCGAAAAATAAAATAAAAATATGACAAATCTTAGAAAAATGGCTAGGTTAATAATCCAAAGTTTGGGATTAAAATGATAAGTGTAGCTATTAGTGATAATACAGTGTGTTTTAACTTAAACCGCCTATATATACTTAATGACACAGATTTTTAGGGCATTTTCATACACTCTACGTGCCTCCATTTGCTGAAACTTCATCAGCCTCATTGCCACCCTCTTCCTCTCTTGAAACACAACCAAAAATCCACCTTTCTCTTTGATTTTCTTCCTTAGTCTTGTAAACACTTGAATGTGTGCATTGGGAGGGAGAAAGGCACCTTCTTTGGAGTGTGGTAACTACTGACTTGGGGTGTGAGGACTGCCTCTGAGTGTGGGATGGTGTAGGAACCATTTCATGAGTTGTTGAGCTTCAAGGAGCTAACTTTGTGGAGAAAGAACCATTCTTAATCACCATTTTTGTGGCTTTGTAAAGTCAGATTGTTGGGGCTTCATAGAGAGCTCCAAGAACACTTTTAGCTTCTGTTTTGAAGCCTTGGGTATGTTCCTTACCTTGATCATGAGTTTTCTTTGGTTAAAAACGGAGTCTTAGCATGTTTAATGAGTTGTTTAAGTAGCTATCATGGTCATTGACCTAAAGGGGTTTAAAAATGCATGCTTTAACGTTCTAATGTGTTAAAAATGGAACCTTGGGAGAGATATCTCGCGAAATGCAGAATCTGCATTCTGTCACGACATATCCGGATATGGATATCCGGATATGATATCCGGATATGGCCCCGACAAATATCCGAATATTATGGGATTTTCGAGACATTGACAGATTCTATGCATACAGGACTGTATTTGGGGTTTGTGGACCCTAGTTTGGTTTAGTTGAAACTCTGTAATAATTAATTAAGTCAGAATCAAAGTGATTAAGGGCTTATGGCTTTGTGAGAAGCCTAAAGACATGAAACGAAGAAGAAAACATTGTTGCTGTGTCTTGAATTATTAGATGATGAATGTTGATGTGATTTTTGGTCTAAAACAGATTGTGATTCTCCTGTTTGTGGACTTTGAGCTTGGTTGGACCCTTATGTTGGATAGTTAGCTTGCGAGGTAAGCTTTCGTGTCATCGATTTAACCATTGTTGGGTCCACCATACCCCATGGGGAAATGGTTTATATGCATGATGTGTTTTCATGTATTGATATTTGAAATGCTGTTAAGCTTTTATGTGCAAGTGCCTTATGATATGCATGTGTTGTTCCACCTAGACGGTAAGCGTGAGTATGTAGGAGACATACAATAGGGTGATTCTGTGGGTGGGTGCAAGTGGTGTCTTGCACTGATTGTAGGTAATAGACGTATGTAAATCCTGTATTTCTCTGGCTAGTAGAATATTTGACACGCATGACATGATTATTCTGCTGCATTGTACTGATTTTGGAACTTATACTATTTTACTATTTTTAGAACTTATATTGCACATTTAAGTGAGCTTGGGGTGGAGAAATCCTTGAGGACCCCTTATCTTACTGAGATTTTTTTTAGAGATCTCATCCCACGTTTGGGGCACATTTTTAGGTTCATGTAGCTCGGGGGTTGATACCTCGGGCGGCAGGAGGCCGGAGCTGAGTTGAGATTTATGTTGTTTGATGATGATTTGCTGGATTCTGAAATGCTTTACATTTATTATCATGTTATTGATGTGAGACTCTATTGGGCTTTGTTGCCTTATTTGGTGAGCATGGGGTTATCCATGCCACATTGACTTTACTTTGATGCTTTAGATTCGAGTTGTATAATGTATCAAGATTATGGTCTGATCCGCAGAAGCTGATGTTTGCCACCTACATGCTGGAGGGCGACGCTCCTGAGTGGTGGATGAACACCTCTCACGTCTATGAGATACAGGGTCATGTGATTACATGGCCATTCTTTGAGGATTGCTTTATGGGTAGATATTTTCCCTACGATGCGCAAGAGAGGAAGCAGGGAGAGTTTGACCGTCTGGTGCAGGGCTCGTTGTTTGTGGACGAGTATTTGGCTAAGTTCAATGAACTAGTCAAGTTTGCGCATTTTCGCATTGTTATGCCGACCCCAACATTCTTGGCTTCTAAGTTCTGAAAGGGACTTAATGAGGAGATAGCTGATCGTATTGTTGGGGCTGCATCTAGAGATTTTGGCATTTTGGTTCAGCAATGTCGTGACATCGAAGATGTTTGTATTGTGAGCAATGCCAAGAGGGCCAAAGTAGCTGAAGTGAAAGGAACTGGTAGTTTCACTTCCTGGAAGGACAAGAAGTTTGTTGGAAAAGGTAAAGGAAAGCAGTTGGCTGCTAGGCAGACGCCTAGCCAGTTTTAGAATACTTTTACTCAGGGGAGTTTAGCTAGGCCTCATACTCCCAGATGCTCGGTATGTGGGAAATTCCATGTGGGGCCGTGTGCTACCGGCCAGTTGATCTATTTCCAGTGTTGCCAGGCGGGCCACTACTCCAGAGATTGTCCGTCGTCGACCGCGAGAGCTGTAGCAGTTTAGGCAAATCCATTGCAGATGATTCCTACTGCACCTACAACGGCACCTGTTGTGCCACCTACCACCGGTCGTGTTTATACTTCGGATCGACAGCAGTCGGACAGAGCTCCGAACCTTGTGAGAGGTACCATTTCTATTGGTAGTTGTGTCATAAATGTATTGTTTGATTCCGAGGCGATGCATTATTTTATCGCGACCCCGATTGTTGTGGGGCTTAAGTTGCCCATTGCTGTGTCTTCTCCACCGTTGCGGGTGACTATCGCCACTGGAGAAAAGTGCGATACCTCCACTGTACATCGAGATGTCGTGTTTCAGTGGGATGACCGTGAGTTTTCAGTGGATCTGATGGGATTGCCGGTGGCTAATTTAGAGATCATCCTTGGCATGGATTGGTTGTTCAAAAGTTATGTGTGTTGGATTGTGTGATTGCATAACATGATGTATGAATTATGTTTATATATTGAACGTTGTATTGAAGTGTTTGATAATATAACCTGAGGAACTAGGTTAATTGAGTGGGTTATTGGCCATCAGAGTATTGTGGACTATCCCTTGGGGGGGATGTATCCGAAGAGGGTGCCTCTGAGGAGTTTGATTGGATGCTCAGTTGATGTGTGATTCATTGAGTGGTCCTTGTGTACGAGGTACACTGGAGACTGGTATGCCTACTAGTTCCTTGGCCGATAACCTATGTCATGGGTTTCCCTTTGAGGATTGGATCCTAAGAGTGTTGACTCTTGGAAGTTCCATGAGGGCACCGATTTGAGTTTGACTCATCGCGTAGTCCGGGTGCACAGATCAATCATTTTTAGTTTGCCTCAGGAAATTATAATGCATTAAGAAACTTGAATTATGAGTTTAAACTCTACAACCACCAAGTAGTGGGATGAGTAAAATATACGAGGAGTGGTATGCCAAGTTGGGCATGGAAGGTAAGATGCCTTATGCCATTACACGTTGTGATGATGCTTTATTTTAAAAACGTAAGAGAATATATCTTATTACTGGTGAGTGGGGAACACTCTCTAGTCAGGAATGTCGAGAATGTGAAATTTTCTTCAAGGAGTTGAGTGTGTAACACTTGAACTTTGTGGCAAGGCCACACACGATCTGTCATATGCGAGGCAAGTGTATGTACAATTAGTTTTGTGGGTCGAGTGGTCTCCATAACTCTAGGTTAATATGTACATTATTGATATGTTTAATATGTAGTTGACATGTTAACACCATGGATAGTGCTAAGCATGAAATAAGTACGATAAATTGTGGTAATGTATCAATGTACTTCACCTTTATTGACTTTCGATTTTGCATATGACATGGAGATTGAGGTATACAATTATATGAAATATTTGATTTATTATGTTATTGGAATTGAAAATTCTGCAGGTGTACGTGAACTAAGGTACGTTACTATGTGAATTAGCATGATAAATAACATGTACTAATTGAAATGAACATGATTATGATTTCGTACTGTGAAAAGAATATGATTTTATTATGAGAATAATGAGTTATAAAATTGTAAGTCAAGTCGAGGCTAGAGTCACAGAATAGGACCTAAACTCACCTGAGTTGTTGTGAGAAATAGAGTTTGGGAGTCAGGTCACCTCTATTGATAGAGTGACTGGTGATCCCAAGGGATCGAATGACTTTGATGTCATTGAGAATTTTCAGGATCTGACTGTGACCTCTTTGTTTGCGGGTGCACTTCTCGAGATGGAGACTGTGAGAGTCGAGAATGAAATGATGGAAAAGATTAAAGAGGCGCAGGTGCAAAAAGAGTGCCTTGATTATGTGAAGAATCAGGACGGCGTGTCTTGGAACGAAGATGGTTTGTTGATGTTCCAGAAGAGGATTGTGATTCCTCGAGGTCATTTGACTGAGGAGGTGATGGCCGAGGCCCACAAGGACCAATTCACTGTCCACCCTGGTGCTACAAAGATGTACCAGGACTTAAAGAGAAATTTCTAGTGGTCGGGCATGAAGAAAGACATAGTGGTCTATGTGTCCAGATGTTTGATTTGCCAGAAGGTGAAGATAGAACACCAGAAATCGTCTGGTAAGCTTCAACCTCTTGAGATTCCGCAATGGAAATGGAAGAGAATTTCTATGGACTTCGTGGTGGGATTGCCTAAGACTCAGGCTGGTTGTGACTCTATCTGGGTCATTGTGGGCAGATTGACCAAGTCTGCCCATTTTCTTCCGGTAAAGGTGAGCTTCACTACTGAGCAGTTGGCCAAGCTGTATGTTCGCGAGATCGTGAGACTTCACGGGGTGCCCGAGAGTATCATCAGTTATAGGAATCCGAAGTTCACATCTCGGTTCTGGGAGGCGCTGCAGGGAGCTTTTGGTACTCAGTTGAGATTGAGTACAACCTATCACCTTCATACTAACGGACAGACTGAGCGGACCATCCAGACCTTGGAGGACATGTTGAGGGCTTGCACCTTGGAGCAGGGTTCAGCATGGGATATGTACCTGCCATTCGTTGAGTTTTCGTACAACAACAGTTTCTATGCTAGCCTAGGCATGGCACCCTACGAGGAGTTGTATGGTAGGAGGTGTCGGACTCCTACCTGTTGGTCTGAGGTTGGAGACAAGGAATTATTTGGTTTGGATTTCGTCCAAGATACCACCTAGCAGATCCAGATGATCAGAGAGAAACTGAAGCAGGCGCAGAATCGCCAGAAGAGTTATTATGATGTTAAGCATCGACAACTGGAGTTCAGTGAGGTGAGCACATGTTTGTGAGACTATCACCTGTCACCGGTGTTGGTCGGGCTCTCGGAGTTAGGAAACTTAGCCTGCGATTCATTGGGCCATACCAGATACTTGGAAGAGTAGGATCTGTTGCCTACCGGCTTGTCTTGCCTCCGAACTTAGCCAACATGCAAGACGTGTTTCACGTGCCTCAGCTTCGGAAGTATATTGCAGAACCATCGCACGTGGTGCAGCCTGATGATGTGGAGGTTCGAGAGAACTTAAAGACTCCCGTCGGACCGCTCAAGATTCTCGATCGTGGCGAGAAGAAGCTTAGGAGCAAGATCATTCTTATGGTCAAAGTACAATGGTCAGGAAGAACTCCCGATGAGTGTACTTGGGAGCGAGAGGACGAGCTTCTCTGGCAATACCCCGAGTTTCGGGACAAATATGTTTCTAATTTTGCGGACAAAATTCTTAAAAGGTTGGGTGAATGTAAGAACCCGCACCGTTAAATTAGAAATTTTATTATTTAATTACGAGATTAATGAGATAATTCTGTAATTGACCCTAATAATTATGAGAAGGCTTAAATAATTATAGTAAATGAGTAATAATGTTGAAAGTCGCTTTTTTGAAGAAAAGTGCAGATACCGGTTCTGCCTCGTGGTATAAAAGCGTATCGATCAAGTATCCCAAAAAATAATGAAAAATGTGTATATATTACTAGAATAATATATAAGAATAGTATAACAAGTTTAAAGTCAAAATAATGAGAATTGGTGTCATAACTGATACCGGCTACGTAAAAGCGCATACCGGCAAAGTGCTGCGAAAAATAAAATAAAAATATGACAAATCTTAGAAAATTGGCTAGGTTCAGAATCCAAAATTTGGGATTAAAATGATAAGCGTAGCTATTAGTGCTAATACAATGTGTTTAAACTTAAACCGCCTATATATACTTAATGACACAGATTTTTAGGGCATTTTCATACACTCTATGTGCCTCCATTTGCTGAAACTTCATCAGCCTCGTTGCCACCCTCTTCTCCTCTTGAAACTCAACCAAAAATTCACCTTTCTCTTTGATTTTCTTCCTTAGTCTTGTAAACACTTGAGTGTGTGCATTGGGAGGGAGAAAGGCACCTTCTTGGGAGTGTGGTAACTGCTAACTTGGGGTGTGAGGACTGCCTCTGAGTGTGGGGTGGTGTAGGAACCATTTCATGAGTTGTTGAGCTTCAAGGAGCAAACTTTGTGGAGAAAGAACCATTCTTGATCATCATTTTTGTGGCTTTGTAAAGTCAGATTGTTGGGGCTTCATAGAGAACTCCAAAAACACTTCTAGCTTCTGTTTTGAAGCCTTGGGTATGTTCCTTACCTTGATCATGAGTTTTCTTTGGTTAAAAGTGGAGTCTTAGCATGTTTAATAAGTTGTTTAAGTAGCTATCATGATCACTGACCTAAAAGGGTTTAAAGATGCATGCTTTAACGTTCTAATGTGTTAAAAATGGAACCTTGAGAGTGATATCTCGCGTAATGCAGAAACTGCATTCTGTCGCAAAATATTCGGATATGGGGTTTTGGATATCCGGATATGGATATCCGGATATGATAGGATATGGATATCCGGATATGATATGATATGGATATCCGGATATGATAGAAAATGGATATCCGGATATGGCCGCGACAAATATCCGGATATTATGGGAATTTTGAGGTAATGACGGATTCTGTGCATACAAGACTGTATTTGGGGTTTGTGGACCTAGTTTGGTTAAGTTGAACCTCTGTAATAATTAACTAAGTCAGAATCAAAGTGATTAAGGGCTTATGACTTTGTGAGAAGCCTAAAGACATGAAATGAAGAAGAAAATATTGTTGTTGTGTCTTGAATTATTAGATGATGAATGTTGAGGTGATTGCTGGTCTAAAACAGATTATAATTCTGCTGTTTGTGAACTTTGAGATTGGTTGGACTTTTATGTTGGATAGTTAGCTTGCGAGGTAAGCTTTCGTGTCCTCTGTTTAGCCATTGTTGGTTCCATCATACCCCATGAGGGAATGGTTTATATGCATGCTGTGTGTTCATGTATTGATATTTGAAATGCTGTTGAGCTTTTATGTTCAAGTGGCTTATGATATGCATGTGTTGTTCCACCTAGACGGTAAGCCTGAGTATGTAGGAGACATACAATAGGGTGATTCAATGGGTGGGTGCAAGTGGTGTCTTGCACTTATTGTAGGTAATAGACGTATGTAAATCCTGCATTTCTCTGGCCAGTAGAATATTTGACACGCATGACATGATTATTCTGCTGCATTGCACTGATTTTGGAACTTATATTGTTTTACTGTTTTTCGAACTTATATTGCACATGTAAGTGAGCTTGGGGTAAAGAAATCTTTGAGGACCCTTTATCTTACTGATATTTCTTTTTAGAGATCTCACTCTACGTTTGGGGCACATTTTCAGGTTCAGGTAGCTCGGGGGTTGATACCTCGGGCGGCAGGAGGTCAGAGTGAGTTGAGATTTATGTTGTTTGATGATGATGTGCTGGATTCTGACATGCTTTACATTTATTATCATGTTATTGATGTAAGACTCTGTTGGGCTTTGTTGCCTTATTTGGTGAGCATGGGGGTTGTCCATGCCACATTGACTTTACTTTGTTGCTTTAGATTCGAGTTGTATAATGTATCAGGATTATGGTCCGGACTATGTGTTGTAGTTCCGTGATTTAGATACTCACTTATTTATATACGAGGTTATTCAGTGTATTTAGCTTTTATTGCAATCTACATACAGACAATATTTTGAAAAATGATTAATTAATCAATTTGGCTAAAGATAATGACATCATAATTGAAAGTAAAAAGTTAGTTTTGCATTTTAATTTAGCACTGCTTAAACGATGATATGATAACAAACCGGGTATACACGGGGTGTTACAGTAGTGGTGGCATCATGGTAGTGGTAGAGGTGATGTCGTGGTGGTGGTGGCGGCGGCAGTGGTTGCAATGATGGTGGTGGTGGTAGTGGTGGAGAGTGATTGAGAGATACAAATGTTTCTCATTTTGTGCCGAAGAAAAAAACAACATAATTTTTTTGTTTTTTTTTTCAGTTCCCGAGCACAAAATTTAAACCGGTTGATCCCAGAAACAAAAAAATAAACTGATTTTACCAAACGAGTTTTCTAACAATTTTTATTCTTAGGAATAGAAATTAAATAAAAATGAGTTCGGAAAGGTTGTCATGCACACCCTGAAGATCCGGATTTTTAACCTAATTAACAGTTCAGACACTCTGCTCGAGTGAGACGACCTTCTACAAGTTACCCGCCAAATGAATACACTATCATTGCTGAAGATAGTGAACCTTACTGTTATGATGAGGCTATGACAAGCTCAGATAATAAAGAGCGGGCGAAGGCAATACAGGACGAGATGAATTCTCTACACGAGAATCAGACTTATGAATTGACCGAGTTGCCTCAATGAATATGAGCTCTAAAGAACAAGCGTGTTTACCAAATTAAGCATAAGGAAAAAGGCCAGAAGCTGAGACACAAAGCCCACATTGTGGTGTAATGCTGCAATCAAAAGGAATGAGTTGATTTTGAGGAGATTTTATCATTTGTTGTAAAGATGACTTCGGTTCGAACAGTCTTAGCCATGACAACATCGATGGACCTCAAAGTAGAACATATGGATGTGAAGACGACATTTGTTCATGGAGACATAGAAAAGAAAATATACATGGAGCAACTTGAAGGTTTCCAAGCTCCAGGACAAGAAGGTTTGGTATACTGATTGAAGAAGAGTCTGTGTGGCTTGAGCAAGCACCTCAGAAGTGGTACAAAAAATTCAAATTCTTCATGACTGATCAAAAGTTTATGAAGACTGAGGCCACCATTCTGTATTTATGAAGAGGTATGGGGCCTGAGATTTTCTAATTTTGTTGTTATATGTTGACGATATGTTGATTGTAGGGCAAGACAAAATGATGATAGTTGCCCTCAAGAAGGCATTAAGCTCATCCTTCGCAATGAAGGGCCTCAACCCTACAAAGCAGATTCTTAAAATCAAGATAGTCCGAGATAGACAAAAGAAGTTACTGTGGCTGAGTCAAGAAAAATACATTGAGAAGATTCTAAAGAGATTTAGCATGGATAAAGCCAAAATAGTAAGCACCCCTTAGTCGGACACATTAAGCTAAATCAGAAGCAGTGTCTGAGATCTGATGAAGACAAAGATGAGATGCTAAAGATCCCGTACCAATCCATTGTCGGATGTTTGATGTATGCAATGGTTTGTACGAGACCCAACTGGACGTATGCTGTTGCAATGGTAAGTCGGTATCTGTCAAACCCCAGCAAATGACACTGGGAAACAGTGAAGTGGATTTTCAAATATCTCAGAAGAATGACAAATTTGTGTCTCCAATTTGGAGAAGGTAAAGTCGAGATGCTAGGATATATAAATGCTGATTTAGAGGGATATGCCGACTTGAGGAAGTCGAAGATGGGATATTTGATGACATTTGTGGAAGGAGCTATCTCCTGGCAATCTAAGTTATAGAAGTGTGTAGCATTTTCGACGACTGAGGCCGAGTATATATCCGTGATAGAGGCAAGCAAAGAAATATTTTAGATGAAGAAATTTCTCTCTAAACTCGACTATGAACAGGACAAGTATGAGCTGAAGTGTGACAATCAAAGCGTAATTCATCTTGCGAAGAATTTGGCCTATCATTCCCGCACTAAACACATTAATGCAAGGTATCACTGGATCCAGGATATGGTGGAAGATGGAGAGCTCGAACTCGTCAAATAGTACACTGACCTGAATTGGTATCACATGATGACGAGCTGGTACCAACAAGGAAAATTGAAGATTGTTGTGAAGGTACCAGGTTTTTGCTGATACCGACGCATTGAAGTTGGAAGAGAAAGATTTGTTGGGCTTTTCTCCTTCAATGCCCAAGGCCCATTGAGGGGTTTGAAAAACCCTAGATTCTAGAACCTTCTCTCCTCCCCTATATAAGCATTAGTTGAGGGTTGGGGGAGAGGTTAGCCTGAGAGACACTTTGTGAGACAGTTTTGAGAGCACCTCAATGGAGGAGTTTGAGTGTTAGACCTCCTAGGGAAATTTGAGAAAAGATCACCATTGTAAGTGAGGTTTGAGTGTACCACCATTATTGGTGAATTTTGATATCTTGTACCTATTATTTTCATAGTGGAAGTTTGATTCCGGACTAGTGTCCCGTAGATTTTTATTTCTTCACATTAGAGAAGGTTTTCTTACGTTAAAATCTGCTTGTTTTCATTCTCTCTCTCTATCTCGCAATTTTCATTATTGTTGCGTATAGGCCAACTTGGTGAGTTCAAGCCGACCTCTCTGATTGCTGAGGTCCAAGCTCGACATTTGACTTCCGCTAAGGCTACTTAGTCAAGATTGAATGACTGAGTTCGGCCCAACAAAAACTATACACAAATGTAAGAATCTAAGTCATAAAACTATCATTTAATTTTTTTTACCTCACCATTTGATCCAAAAATATTTGAATAATTGCTTAAAAAAATTGGCAAGCACGTTATAAGTACAAAATATTTCAAATAAATGGGTTTCCAAACCCAAAATGAACCAACTTTTAAATTATTAATTAGTTGCAATACAATTTGTTTGCTCTGTTGGTTATGATTGATTGGTATTGCAACAATAAATTATATATATTTTTTATTTTAAAGATTTTCAAAATCATATATATATAATTTTAAATATTTTCATAAGAGAAAGGTTATACGTACAACATTTTTTCCTTTATAATCTCTTACAACCATTTTTATATTTGTTTGATAAAAATCAAATCAATATTTACAACAATGACTTTCAATGAGAGCTATTTATTTGATTTTGGTCCAATAACCATAAAAATGGTTCTAAAAGATTGTAAGAATCATAAAAATGGTTCTAAAAGATTGTAAGAATAATATCTCCATTTTCATAGAATGAGGTTAGGAATGCACTATTGTTTTGATCTAACAACATTTACTTTATTTTTTTTCTCTTTGCCTAATTATTTAACTCAACACCATTATATCTAAGTTTTATATTATAAGCAAAATTTGTTGAGATCAATCTTAGTGTAATTATTATTATTATGGGGAAAGTTTAAAAAATCCCATCGATTTCACTTCGAGCTTGTTTGGAACCTTTTTTTCTAAGTAAAAACTACTTTTAAGTTAAAGTAAAAAAAAGAGCTTATGGATACCCAAAAAAAAAAAAAAGCTTAAAAAAAAAATTAAAAGCTATTTAGTGATTATATAAAATTGTTCTGATGATTTTGAAGGAGAGAAGATAAAAAAATTTATTATTAAGATAAAGTATAAAATTTATAAATACTAATTTAAAATAAAGGTAAAATTGTAAAATGAATACGAGGAGTCAAAAACATTGGCATACATTTAAAAAAAAAGCTCCAAAACTTTTAGCTTTTAGTTTCTTTTTTTAATTATAAAAATAAGCTAGTTTATAATAAGAGCTTTTATAAAAATATATTTGATTAAATTTCTATTTTTAAGGAGAAAAGAAATTAAAAATAAGACATGTCAAATAAAGACTTAATCATTTACTCTTTGTATTTTTTTTTATCACTTGCCCTTTATAATTTCTTTCATCTACATGCATTCCTAACACTATTACAATCTTAAGAAATATGTCCTTTCCCCCTGAAGTATTAATTATGCTCGGCTAAGATGTATAATGTATGGAGATACCCTCAAGTAATTATGGGAAAAACATCTCGTCTTTTGTAGTTGAAATATTTTGTCTATCCCACTCATACACTTTTTTATGAATTAGATATGGTAATATGGGTTAAATCTGACGGGTCAATCCGTCAACCCGTTAAAATAGACGAGTTGGGTTATACATTTCAACCCACCAATCCATTTCAATCTGCCCCGCTTAGTTGTGGGTCAACACGGATTGGCGGTGGATCGGGGCAGGTTGGCCTGCAGGTCATTTTTTTTACTATTAGATAATATTTTATTTGTCATTAAATTTTTGTGATATAAATTTTTTTTATCTTAGTACTCCCCTAGAAAAAATAAAGAAGAAAAACTTTATTTATGACAAAGATTATTCGTTTATGGAGACAAAAATAAGATCTTAAAAAATATCTGACTGAATATTAATATATATTTAAGTTTGAGATTGTAAAAAAAAAATTAAGGGAATTATGAAATAAAAATAAGTAATATAATGAAAATAATAAAATATAAATATTTTTTATTTTTTAAATATTTTTTATTTTTTGGACGGGTTAACCCACAAATCTACTATAAAGCGGGATGAGTTAAGATTTTCAACCCATATTCAAGATACAGGTAGGGCGGGCCAATCCATTTTTAATGGGTCGAGACGAGTCAACCTATTTTAACATCTCTAATTATGAATAGGCACACAAAATATTTTTGCAGTAAAAAAACAAAAATGTTAAATCCATGAATTATATATACTTCACTTCTTTATACCCACCTAAGATATAGTCAACAATTTACAAAAAAAGAAAAAAAGATATAGTCAACAAAAGATGACTCGATCATTCTACTTCCTTATGTTTTTTTTTTTTTTTGGGTACATACTTCCTTATGTTTAACTTTGGCTATTATATGTCATTGGACATTGAAATGTCATTTAACTCATTATTAAAGTATGATAAATTATTATATTATTTGGATAATAATTTTACTAGGGAAAAATATTTTTGTTTTTGCTGCAAATTTTGTGTGTGTCACATTTACGTAAAAATGAATGAGTCCCTTTATAAAGAGAAAAAAGAGAAAATATTATTGAGATTCACTCACTTTTATGTTAGTATGACAGAATTTTTTTTACAGCAAAAATAGAAATATTAAATGCTAGTTATTATCTATCTATCTTTTTTCTATTTATGAATCTTTCTAGAGTAAAGCTCCTTTTGGGTCATTAAAAAAAAATACGATCTCTACTTTTGTCCCTTAAAAAAAAAAATCATGTTACGATCTGATTGATCAATCTGTCCAATCAGAGATTGGTATGTTAATATAGGATCTGTTTGCTCTCTCTAAGGTACCTATAGGAGAGGTACCCTAAAGATAAGCGGATCACTGTGCACTATAATATAACGATATAGTCAAGACGTGAGGTGTGTGCACAGTGACAAGCTAAGAGAGAGGGTTTAGAGTGTGTGTACCTTATTGGTTTAACCCCTTATTTATAGATGGGTTACCTGGTAGGAGTGGACTTTTGGGCCTCTTAGGAGTATTGGGGGTCCAATTGTTGATCCATTGCTGCCGTAGTAGGATTAGTATAATTAAGGAATATTTCCTTAATTTCCTCTTAGCTGTTAGCCCTATTTGGACCTTCTAGAATGTGAGTTGCTTAACTGTCTGGATATGATCGTCATTAATAGAAGATTCCCTTCCTGTTTGTGTTGTCCTTTGTTGGACTTTCTAGAATATAGACATTTGTTAGGTCCATAACAATTCATATTAGTGCTTTTTTAGAGACTAAATTGGGTCTTCATTGAATTTTTGAGGGATCACATTTTTAAAGAACTGAAATTATAGATGGATCAAAAGTTGACTTTTTCTTTGTAAGAGATGAAGGTGAGGATAATATTTTTTGTTAGGGATCCAAAAAAGAATTTACTTATCTTTTTATATGCTGAAAAGGGAGAACAAATATGGATGAGGAGTATGAGCATGGAAGAAATTTGCACGTAGCATGAAGGGCAGCTTGCTGTGCAAATATGAAAATTAGATGGAAAAAGGTTATTCAACTAAAAAGCTTCTGAATTTGTTCAACCGCTAGCTTGCTGTATCCAGCTAGCTAGCATTTCAATAAATTTCATTCAACGCCTCTAATATTGTTAAAATTTCTTCTTCAACCCATTTGAGTGATTGCGGTCAAATTATTTGAACCACTTAATATGTGATTTTAGTTTGAAGCGTAAATCTCCAAGGAATTTCATAAAAAAAATAAAAATTGGTAGATAAAAAATTTAGAAATAATCAAGGTTGGTATCCAAAAAAAAAAAAAAAAAAGTTTAGAGGAATTGAAGACGTTACCGATTTTAAAATTAATATATGTCATAAAACTACAGTAATAATGTATACTAATACTTAGGAATAAAAAAGCAACAAGAATAATATATATTGTACAACCCAAGGCTTTCAGGGGGTGTTTGATACAAGAGAATTTTTTTATATGGGAATTACGATTTCAAAAAATATGATGAGAAAATGAATTTTCTGAGAATGTTACCAAAAAGTTGTTTAGTAGACTAACATATTCTCGAGAATATTAGGTTAATTTTGTTAATGTTGTGTTTAGTTGTATTAAATTTTCCCTTGTTATAGAAATCTTAAAATACCATCTTCTTGATGGTATTCCTGGATGGTTTTTTCAAAAAAATTTACACACAAGAAAATCAGATTCCCAGAAAAATTTTAAAAATCGTGTATCAAACTATGTATTCTTATTTACCCAACCAAAAAATTCAGAAAAAACAAAAAAAAAATCCTACTACCAAACTGCCCTTAACTATATGCAGTTGAATCGCACTTATTACGAGCAAACCAGGGTTGGCCTGTACAAACATTTATCCATTCCCCTGGCTAAATTTGGATCATGCTTTGCAACATTTCAATAAAGTCTCTGTTTGGTGCACAAAGTGTCCGATGTTTATTGTTTTAATAAAGAGTTATTTTAATTTAAAATGTTAAGGTGTTAGACGAAGGTCTAGTTTATAATATTTTTTAACATATTTTTTCACACAAAAATCTTTTGGACTTGAGGTGTAAATATTGCATAGACCTATTTTTTTAATTTATCTTATATTTATTTTCATTTCACTCGAAAGTGAGGGATGGTGAATCCGGTGATAATCGAACTCGTAACTTTATAATTACTGAAACTTTGATATCATGAAAGAATTATTTCAATTTAAAACTTATTAAGCAAATATATTTTTAATAATTTATATTATTCTTTAATATTTTACAAAAGAATGGATTGTATACCTAAACGTTTACGATTAATACAACTGAACCCTTAAAATTAGAAGAAAAAATGAAAAGAAAATTTACCATCAAACAACCTCCAAGGGATTTAATGTTGTCCTTCCCATCCGCAACACGAAAAAGCAAAGCGTAATGATGTTGATTTGGAAACCATAAACTGACTTTATAAGAAGTGAGAAAAAGCTTAGGTTATCGGGTAAGTATTAAAGACACTATATTTTTAATATTAAATTTAGTTTAAATAATAATTAATATGATTAAGAATATAATATTAATTAATAAATGCAAAAGATATTAAGACTCCAACAACTAAAAAAGATTCTGATATCTTTTATACTGTTTTAGGATTAAAGTAACAAATCACCAATTCTGATGATGGGCAAAGACAGTTGCAAATGATAAGGATAAAGAAAAATAAAGAAGTAATCAAAATTAATCCTCAGCAAGCCTCATCCAAATTAAAAAGCCCAGTTTTTTATTTCTTTAAAAAAGGACGAGGCTAGGGCGATGACATTCATTCTTGAATGCGCCAGAAAAAGGCTAGAAGGTGGCCAGAGATGGCTTAGGAGGCGGCCAGAGATGACTTAGGAGGCATAGAAGCTCTGTTCTGGAACTGAGGAGCGGAAAAACGGTCAAAGCTTCACCGTGGGGTTTTATGAATTCTAGTTTCTTTTCATCTCTTTCTTTAGTTTTCTTGACTATGTCAGGCTAGATTTTTATGTAGTTAGGGCGAGATGGAACTAATGGATTTCTGAACGTTGTTTAATCTTTCTTATAATTTATATTCACGATTTAAGTTATGCAATTAATCTGATTCCTCATGACTAGCTTTGTTTATGAACTGATCACTCATGGATAAACACATAAATCTTGCATGACAATAGGGATGTTGGTGTCTTGATTCCGATTGATTAATTGCTAGAGTTTGTATGATCTAGACATAGGCTTACAAATTCTAGAACTTTATGATTCTTGCTCTAGAAAAATGACTCTAAAGAATTAGGCTTTTGAATAAAGTAAAGGATTAAATTAGCAAGGAATTGAGATTTAATCAATTTAAGAAAGAATCGTTGATAACTTAATTTTGAATGTTGATTGCAAGAAATTGTAGACTTGTTAGAAAAACATCGGGGAAATCGAATCCCTAGCTACGCTTGTCTTTAATTGAGTTTTATTTTTTTGGTGTGGTTTCTTGTTTGCGTTCTTGCATTCTTTTTTTTTTTTTATCGTTCTTGGTTTTTAATCTTGAAAATCAAAAATATTATTTTAAATTCTGTTTTATTAATTCAAATTACATTCTCAAGGAATTCCAAGATATATAGTCCAACTTTAATTATACAAATAAATTATTGTTTGATAAATCAATCCTCGTGAGATCGACAATTTTATTTATATCACTTTATTACTTATAAGATCGGTGTATTTACCGAACTCACAACAATCTCATACTACATTGTTGGCTTCATTGTACTGTAGCTAGTCTCATGGAATAGTTCCAATTGGTATTGAAACTTGAAAGTACTAGCGTCATACTGCTAGTCACAACCATAACATAGGGATAATAGCCTCACAACGCTAACTGCGTGGAAGAATTAAGTCTCTAAAGGCCTCTAGTGTCCTGAGACTAACATTAATTATTCTTGTCACGATTTAAAGGAGCAGCAAATGAGGCAGAAGGGTACATAGAGAAGGAGAAAAATACAACTTAGATGACCTAATTGGGAACAAAGATAAGCTAATATAAGAAAATATATATCAATACTTAATCTCTTGTCGATTGATCATGGAGTTTACTTTATCTTTCTCTGTCTCCATTTTATTTTGTATGAGTAGTTAAACATTCTCTATTCGCGGATGATGGATCCCAATTTTAATCTGCTGTAATTCTTATTTATTTTCTTAATTCAAGTTTATCTTCCACTAAGTTATTATTTGTATTCTTCATACTTATATCACGATCAACCATGGATTGATTTGAGATTCGTTTATGCAATAAAGAGATTGATATATGAATTGAATTTTGAAGTTAATCACCAAATATGCATGTGATATTGGATAATTCAATTGATTTTAATATATAAAATTTAAGAGACCGAGTAACTTGTTTTGGGATAAAATATTGAGATGTTAAGGAATTAGACCTTGATTAACATGTAAGAATTCTATTGTTAATGAACAGTTAATGACTTGAATTAGGCGACGTTAGGAGTGGATCCTTTCACGTGTGGTTTCATATAAATAGATCATATGAAAATTATTAATTTTTAATAGACAAATCAATGATGATAAAAGATGAAAGAAAAACAATATTTATAGGATGAAAAAAATAAAGATTTGTCTATTAGCGGTTAACAATCTTTTACATGATATATATAATCATGTAAAATCACACATGAGAAAATTCATTCGACTAAGAAATGATTAAGTGAAATCATACCCTCACCATCTTTGCCTATTAAAATCTCTCTCATTCTTTTGCAATTAAAAAATATTAATAATTTTATTTATCCATATATCAATAACTTCAGTTGGGTTTAACCTGATCAGCAGTGGTGTAAATAGAAATAGTCCAGATCTATGAATATTTTAAACGTGGCACAATCTATTAACTTATATAAACTAAATTAAATGTTTGACTTAACTTATATTTAAAAAATAAAAGACTTTGTTTAACCTATTTAAATCTATCAGGACAAATTTTTTTTTAAGAATTCAAAAAAATAACTAAAGCAATATTATTTTATTTTTAAATAATAATTTTATTTTTTATTTATTTATGATAAATAATATAACATCGATCGATCTATAAACTTATAGGTCTATGTCTAATAAAAACAAACTTATAATTTATTTTTTTAGATATTTTTTGGTCACTAAATATATTAGAATAGAGAGTAAGTCCTTCGCAGAACGCCTGATGTTTTACACTCTATCGATTGATATTCGTCCCTTAATAATTGAATTTTTAGGGCTTTTTGACCCTTTTGCCCCTCATTAAATAATTAATAACCAATTTGCCCCTCCTCCAGAACTATCCACCATCCTGCCCCCATTTAGTCGATTAAGTCGCACTTTTAATCGACTAAATGGGCAAAACTCAGAAATCATGAAACGCGAATTTTAGTCGACTAAATACTCACCTTAATCGACTACATTCGTTGCACTTTTAATCGACTAAGTCCATTATTTAGTCGACTAAATGTCGCAGATCAGGTTTTTTGAAAAAAAACCCATTTCGCAAAGGGGGTTATTTTCAAACCCTAATCGACTAAATCGCTCCATTCCGTCCCCTCTCTCCAACTAAGTTCGAATCTCAACCCTTGAAGGTGCGATTGAAGCATCCTTGGTTCACACTTGCGAAATCGACATTTAGGTAGCGTTTTCTGACTTGCATTTGGTTTTAGGTTTAGGTTTTTTTTTTGTTTTCTCCATGCATTTGATTTCTGTTTGCGGTTTTGTGGATTTATGTTAGGGGTAGGGTGTTAAGTTTGTTGTGAGGGTAAGGGTTAGGGTTGATGTGGTACCTTAGGCTTAGGCTTAGGCTTAGGGTTAGGGTTAGGGTTTATGTTGATGTTTTGTTTGGGTTGTAGTGTTAGGGTTGATGTTTTTATGTTAGGGGCTAGGAATGGTTTTTTGTGATGTGCTAGGGTTAGGGTTAGGGTTAGGGTTATGGTTTCTGTTTTAGGGTTAGGGTTAGGGTTTGGGGTGCTGTTTTTGATTGGGTTTGGGGTTTACGTTTCCTGTTTTTATGGTATGGTATAGGTATAGGGTTTGTTTTCTGTTTTATTTTAGGATTAGGTTTTGTTTTTTATATTGAATTTTAAATTTTTTGATATTGTTATTGTTCATTGATATTGTTTCCACTTGCATTGTAGGTACAGTTGTTCCCATGGCTGGCCGTAGAAGATCGTCTAGCACTGGAAATGAGAGACGACAGAAGCTACGACAAGACCGTCCGTCTTCGTCAAGGCCACAAGACGAAGAGCCTGCTCCTGTCGACCTCCCATTCGGATACTTGTTCGAGAATGACCCCGTGGTTCATGAATCATTTGTCCGTGACTTTGTTAACCGACCCATATGTGGGGCCAAATCACTTGATACAACCTTTTTTGAACAAGAAGGTTTTAACATTGTGAGGTGGTTGGAGGAATCACATCTTAGGACCTTGGCTGAACTGTCGTGTTCATATTCTGAGCTGCATGTACGGGCCTTCTACCATAACCTCAGCTACGTACAAGGTGAGCTGAGGTCTAGGGTCTGCGGGGTGGAGATCATCATGACGGTTCCGGTATGGTTGGAGTTACTGGGGTATGACTTTGATTCTGCGCAGACTGTGGAATATGACGCAGACAGCGGGACCATACTTCCAGGATATACACGAGGTGATGCCGTGCAGGAGCAGAGAAGAGTCCGTGGGCAACGCATTGCCTATACGGTGGGGTTGCTTACTGTGGAGTCCCGTATACTACCCTATGTCATCACCCACATTCTGTTTCCGCGAGCGTTCAATCATTCCAGGGTGTTGGAGCATGACATTCCCATCATGTGGGCTATCCGACATGGTACTTCGGTGAACTGGAGGCACTACATCTGTTGGATGATGTATTAGGCCAAACACAAGGGTGCACTTCCATTTGCTTGTCTTGTTCAGAGGATATTGGAGCATTTTGATGTTCCCATGGGTAATGTGACCTTGAAGAAGACCACAGGGTATAATCATAAGTTTGGAAAACGTCTACTGGAGCAGTGCAAGATGACAAAGAACCCCCAAACAGGAGTGTGGCAGTTCACAGGTGCGGCTGATGTTGAGGTTCCTGATGTTGCTCCACTTGTAGACATGGTTGAGCCCGAGGTGGAGGATGATGATGACGATGATGATGAGGGTGGCCAGCAGGAGATAGCTGAGCCTGAGGGTGGATTTTCATTGCGTGATGTCATGAAGGGCATAAATGCCACGCTGAAGAAAATAGGAAAAATGGCGCTGAAACACAAAAAATGGAGGAAGAGTCATGTGCAGAAAGGGAATGAAAGATTTAGACATATACAGGGACGGTTCAAGGGTGTTGAAGATAGGCTTGCTCGTCTAGAGCTTGGACGAGGAAAACAACAGGTTGAGGATGTTGCAGGACAGGGGACTGATGTGACAGACGAGGATGACGAGGAGACGGCGTCCGAGGAGGAGGAGGATTAGATTTAGGGTTTATGTTTTTTACTTTACGTTTGTAGTGTGTGTTGTTATGTAATTGACTTCGGTCTTCATATTTGACATTTGTAGTTTATGTGATATTATGTTTATGAGGTGAATTATTTAATGTTCCCATCATGTTGTGAACCGTTTACGTAATTATGTCATTTTTCTTGTTTACCAAATGAAGGAACATGGTAATTTTACATTCTTGTTTTCAATTTGTGTCTAATCACAGTCCAACGGGTCTAAAATGTCCAATGAAATTCAGAACATGTGCTCATAAGAGAGTTAAATGAAGAACACAAGTTTCGGGTACCATAAACCAAGATTTATGCAATACATGTACATTCATGGTTTATAACCGCCACAATACAATTTTGTACCTGAAAGTGTGTTCCCCAAGTCATTATATGCATTACATGTACATTCAGTTTAGTCGACTAAACCAGTACAGGTTGCTCGACTAAATAAGTGGTTTTGACACCCCATTCTGTTTTGCACGCATTTTTTTGGCACGGAACCGATCGAATACTAATGTTCGCGCATATAATGACTTGGGGAACACACTTTCAGGTACAAAATTGTATTGTATAGGATTCGTATGCAATTGGGTATGTATTGCTTGAAATCGTTTGTTTACGCTCCCCGAAACTTGGTGAATTCATTTAGGGGTAATATTAGTATTAGTTATGAGTTTCAATCTGTCAATATGGACCAATGTTAGATAATGGACTTAGAAATGAAAAGTCAAATAACATAATGAGTTATACAGTAACACAAAGTAACATAAAAATTCATAACAGAATTACATGAACTCTTACAAAAGACCTTAAATACATGCACAACATTGGTTCAACTTTGTCTAATCCTCATAGGACATGTATGTTTATTGTGACCAATTTGCTTGCAGGTGCTACATTTAGTTTTACTGCTTGTGGGTTGGGACTCAACCCAATCCATTTCATTCTGTATCCTTGAAGACTTCGGTCTCCCTTGTGCATGAACCAAAGATGCATTTGGGATAATAGTTGGACCATCTATTTCTAGGATCAACAACTCATTACCCATTGGAAACCAATATGCAGTATAGACCTTCTCAATTTGTGTAATTGAGAACACAGGATCGACATAGTCATAGTGGTTCAATTTTTCAACCTTGCACACCGCTAGCACACGACTGCAAGGAAATCATCTAGCTGTGAACCGTCCACATTGACATTTACGATTTAGCAAGTTAACCCTCATAATGTCGCCGGCATCATGCGTAGATTGATTGTAGGCATCCTCAACTTCAAACAACTGCAAGTCTCTATCAAAAACACGAACACAGAGACTGACAGTTAACTGATCATTCTTTTGTAAGAAGGCCTCAACCTTTTTTGCAATTCTCCAGCCTTTGTCCTTTGCTTTTTTGATCTTTTCACGCCTCTTCACAAAATACTCTACAAGTCTACTTTGCGTCATCTTGACCAATGCAGTTACTGGCAAATTACGTGCACCCCGTAGGACCTTATTGATACACTGAGATAGGTTAGTCGTCATATGACCAAACCTTCGGCCCTCCTCATCATAAGACCTGCACCATTTCTCTTTGGGAATCTGATCTATCCATGAGGCTACTTGTGGGTTACTGTCGACAAATTCTTGAAATCTTAAATCAAAGTGAATCTTCGAACACATGTAACCTGCAAAAAATGAACCCAAATTGAATGAGTTATACATAAACAGCATTACATACAACATGTACACATTCATGAAAATAGCTTACCTAGTTTCATCAGCGTTTTCTTCAGTTCCACGTCCCTAAACTTAGTGTTAAAGTTGCTTCCAATGTGACGAAGACAAAACACGTGATACGCAAATGGAGGCTGCCAACCGGCATGATCCTTCACAACCCTGATGATGCTGGGGTGACGATCGGATATTAGACATATACCATGCCTACGTGTGACATGGAAACACATCTGGCTAAGAAACCACAACCAATCATCCAATCTCTCACCTGGTGGAACAATGGCAAACGCAATAGGCAGAATGAATTCATCACCATCCCGTGACGTAGCAATCAAGAGGGTACCTTTGTATTTCCCGTACAGGTGTGTGCCATCAATTTGGATTATGGGTTTACATTATTTGAAAGCCTCAATGCACTGGTGAAAAGTCCAAAATACCCTGCGAAAGACAGCCTTATCGGTGTAGACACGTCGTTCGTCACAACACTGGTCCGTATCAATCTTGAACACAGAACCAGGATTAATCTGTGTCATGTAGGTCAGCCAACCATGTAAGATGGCATATGGTTTTTCCCAGTCGCCAAACAACTTCACAATGGCCTTCATTTTAGCCTTCCAAGCCTTCCTATAAGATATGTTGTATCCATACAAACTTTGTACCCTCTCCTGAATAAGAACTGGTTTCGTGGATGGATCTTCTTTTAACATACCTATACAAAATTCGAAGTCAACACAATCAATTAATATACCGAAAAATTAAACCATAAACAAAAATTCTGTAATACATACTTATAATGGCTGCACAGATTACATCAGACTCTAGTTGTCTATGGTCCTGAGTGAGGCCTTGGTTTAGGCAGATGTGTTTTTTACCCACTTACTAACAACCCAACTATTTTCATTCTTGGGCAACATAGCCCGCACGTACCAGGGACAACCATCACTATGATGTCGACACTTCATCACAAATCTATGGTCATCACTTTTTGCCACCACAGCAGTACGATGAGACTTCATACAATATAATTTGACTGCATGTTGCATTTCAGATTTAATTCGAAACTCCTGGTACAAATATAATGGATCCCCTAAATGCCAGCCACCGTGGATGTCATCGTTGCCATACAATATCTCTGTCTCATCATTAGGGTGAGCCCAATTAATGAAGGAATAGTGTGGGCTGTCGTTCCAAAATGGCTCAATCTTAGAACCTACGTCCAAATTTAAACTTATCCGTCAGTACGAAAAAAAACACAAATATATATATATGCAAAATTAAAACTTTAATTTACAATCTTACCACTGCTAACAGGGTCAACACGGAGTGGTGGCATAACCTGGGAACTCAAGTTTCCTGAACTAGTATCAGCGTCAAAATTCGCCTCTACGTCCGTATCTGAGGTGTCACCCAGCGGAATAACACTCTCGGGTTCACCATCGTCTTCACTGTCCATATCCTCGTCATGCTCATCCTCATCCTCGTCTATTTCCCTCAGTGTTATCTGACTTAAGACAGGTGCAGGTGCAGATAAACCGACCACTCTGTCTTCTTGACTTTGACTTCTTCCATACGCAGGTGCAGATGAAGATTGACCACAGTCTATTTCAACATATATCTCAATAAAGTTTTGAAATTTTCGATCCACAAATGCATCTATGACACAGTCCACATCTTCATCGTCACATATATCATTACCAATGTAGAATATAGCATCCTTACCAACTGTAGACTCTACCCTGACGATCATCCGTTGAACGCCATGGCTGCCGTGTAGCTCCAATTTTTGGTGAATCCTCCCCTTCAGCTCATTGTACGTAGTGCCCCGTTTGATTTTCAACATTTTCGTTTTTCCTTCAAATTGAACACCGTTGGGGCCTTCATAATGCTTTCCATCATAGTAAATCATGGTAACATACATGTTTGGACTTGAGCTCATCTTTCACACGAATTTTGGGGGTAGGAATCGGATTTTAGGGTTTTGGGTTCGGATTTGGGGGAAACAATTGAGAAATAAAGGGAAATGACAATGATTTCACAATTACTATGCCTTAGAGGTGGTGGGATGAAATGGAAGGGTGTTTGGAAGGATCACAACTGACAAACAAGAGAAAGAGGAGTTTTGATTTCGAATATAATGAAAATGAGACCGAGAGAGGTCTGGATATAGGATTTTCTGCGACATTTAGTCGACTAAATAATGGACTTAGTCGACTAAAAGTGCAACGAATGTAGTCGATTAAGGTGAGTATTTAGTCGACTAAAATTCGCGTTTCATGATTTCTGAGTTTTGCCCATTTAGTCGATTAAAAGTGCAACTTAATCGACTAAATGGGGACAGGATGGTGGATAGTTCTGGGGGAAGGACAAATTGGTTATTAATTATTTAATGAGGGACAAAAGGGTCAAAAAACCGAATTTTTAGACTTTATTCTGTATCACGGTTGAAAAAAAGATAGAAAGATATAACATAAAAGAAAGAAGAGTGGAACAATTATTACTTCTTTTATTTGATATTGATCCAAATAAAAAGTAAAAATACTTCCCTTTATTTGTTTGATTTCATCGAGGAAAATAATTGAAATGTATGTAAATAAATAAAAATATATGCAAATATTTGGTGGGAGCTACCAAAAACTTTCTTTCCATCTTCTTCCCCCCTTCCGTCCCATATAGAAAGGATATATGTGGGTCCATCGAAAATGCATCAATGCAATCTATACTTTCCAAAATACCAAATAAGGGAAGGGTCTTTTCCTTTTAAATTAAAACTTTGCATACCAGACACTGATCGTTGATTTTGGTCGTTTACATAACAGTTTACACAAGTTATGTGAATTAAGCTAATAAAGTGCAAATGCAATATCATTTGAAAGAGTTGGATTATATTTATAAATATTTTATTTATAAATTCATACAAATTATACTATATATTATCGGTAATATATGCTCAAATATATAATATAGTTTATAAATAAAAAATTTATAAATATAACTTATCGCTATTTTAAATATTACATAAATTTTGGTGCAAGATAACTATTATATATTTAAATTAATGATGTATCTTTTATTTATTAAATTAATAAAATAAAAATTATATATATATGTGGAAAAATATTTCTGCAGTTACTGTAGATAAGTTATCTGCATTTATTCTCAAAACGACGTCGTTTTGGTATTGAAATATTAAAAAATTATAAATATAAATACTATTATAATCCTGAAATAAATTAAAATTACAAAAATACCGTAATTTTCGCCTAAAATGACGTCGTATTGGACTTACTGCAGATAAGTTATCTGCAGTAACTGCAGAAAAAAATGAATCCACACACACACACACACATATATATATATATATAAGGAAAAAATGTTTCTGCAGTATTCTCAAAACGACGTCGTTTTGGTATTAAAATCTTAAAAAATTTAAATATAAAGACTATTATAACTCTGAAATAAATTAAAATTACAAAAACACAATGATTTCTGTCCCAAAACGACGTCGTATTAGACTTACTGCAGATAACTTATCTGCAGTAACTACAGAAAAAGCGAATTCTATATATATATATATATATATATATATATATATATATATAATCTTATACAATTCTTAACCGTTTATTTTAGTAGATCTAACGATAATAACTTATTTATTTCTTAGTTTAACATTATTCAAAAAATTAATTTTATTATCTTGCTCACAAACTAATCTGATTATGCATATAAAATTAAAAAAGTTAAGTTTAATACGTTTCATATGTTGTCTCTCCCAGTATGTATACAAGTTTCACTGTTAACCTATCATTTGTTCAATGTAAAGGAGTGTTTGGAAAATTCCAAATCAACAACCTTTCCACGCTATTAATGATATAATAATGTGCACACTCACCGCAACATTTACTTGTTCATTGCACATACCAATTTTTTTGGTCCTGGTGATTGCTCCGTCCGCGTAACAACTTTGCAATACAAATAAAAATCACAACTTTAATCTATCATTAGTGGCATGTCTTAGTCATATGTATATTTTTTTGATACGTGTCTTAGTAATATTTTATTATTATTTTGATAACTTGGTCTTATTATATATACTAGCATACGGATAATTCTGCGTGTGCTTCTGAATTAACAAGGAAAACCAAGTTTGCACTTTGGTAGAGGCACGTGGCGCCAAATTCCAAACACCATTATAATCCTAGAGAGAGAGAGAAATGGGAAAGGAAACAGGTCGTGCTTCTGACACAAGAAGATCGAACATTGAATGAGGAATTCAAAGGAATTTTTATTTTAAAAAAAAACCGCACACATATGCAAGAGAGAGAAGCTGAAAAGGAAAGAGTGTGAAAAATAAAACAAATCTTTTTTGGTGTGACCAGGACGTTTTGGTTCCTAAGAGCGTCCAAGTTCTCTTCATGTAAGAATGTGGGACCCCCCCTCTCTTTCTCTTTCCTCGCTGTTTCTCTCTCCTCCTTCCTCTTCTAAATCCAAACCCACTCGTTCTCTTCTCCCACGAAACAACGGCGCTTTCTCTCTCTCTCTCTCTCTCTCCTCTTTCCTTACATGGTTTGTGGTTTGGCATTGGAAAATAGAGAAAGGGTATTGCACAAAAGGTTAAGATTCCCTGCACAAGGCTCCATTTTTCCCCCCTTCATCTGGCTGTGCCGTAGGGACACTGTTTTGATTGGCTATGAACACTAGGCTCAGGGAGACTTTCCCACTAAAGGGTCGCACCCGGTTTCGTGCTACAGCTTATTGTTGCACAGTAAAGATTGGTTTTTTTTTTTAATTGATATGTTGGGATTTGGTGCATCCTCAAGTGGGTTCCTTTCTTTGTTCTTCCCAATGGTGGAGGTGGGTGCACTTGTTCTTGTTGTTTATTAGACATATATAAAGTAATGGACTTTGGTGGTGGGGTGTTTCGATTTGTTGCTGAAGAAAGTTGAGGAGGTTTGGTTAATGTGTTGTCCGTAATGTATCTTTAACAAGGTTTTGGTCTTTCCAGGGTAAGGTTAAGATCTGATGAAGGTGGAATATCTGATTGCATTAACGAGCTTTATTTCTTCAGGTACTCTTTTCTATTTTGGTCTGCATTACTGTGTTCTTGGTATTGTTTTATTTTATTTTATTTTGGGAGGGGTTTATTTATCCTTGTTGGACTTTGGGTTTTTAATAATTTCTTTTTTGGCTTTGTCTTCCCCTGGGTTTAGCATAGCTTGGGTTTTCTTGATCCTTTTTATTTTTTTTTCTCCTTTTATATTTGTGTGTTTTTCCAATTTGGTTGATGGGAATGTCCTCTTCAAAGCTTGGCACTGTATTATTCACTGATTCATACTACTCCATCCATAGGGGTAGTAAAGAAGGTAAAAATTGAAATTACAAGAGGGGAATAGTTTTCGATCATTTAATTTGGGCAAAGAATTATAGATTTTTTTTTTTTTTTTGGCTTTAATCCCTCTTCTTTAGGATCTCATATTGTTCTTTTTCTTTGTTTTGGATCTTTCTGAGTTTTCAATTTTTTGTGAAACTGTTGACAGGGCAAGACAATTGAAAGGGAGGAGATTGCTGAAGAATTTTCTTGTTTTCTAGCTTAGCTAGCTATTCATTGGGGGTACGGCTTGGCCCATAAATTTATACCAGATGGATTGAAGCAGGAGCAAGATATTGGATCAATGTTAAAAGCAGTGGCATCTGGGCTGTTGATTACCTCTATCCTCATATGTGTATCTGCAACAGAAAATGGATATCCTAGATGTAACTGTGATGATGAGGCAAGCTTGTGGACTATTGACAGCATTTTGGAGTGCCAGAGAGTTGGAGATTTCTTGATTGCTGTGGCCTACTTCTCCATCCCTATTGAGCTGCTTTATTTTATCAGTTGCTCAAATGTCCCATTCAAATGGGTCCTTATTCAGTTCATTGCCTTCATTGTACTATGTGGATTGACCCATTTACTGAATGGGTGGACTTATGGCCCTCACACTTTTCAACTCATGGTGGCACTCACTGTCTTCAAAATTCTCACTGCCTTGGTATCATGTGCCACTGCTATAACCCTCATTACTTTAATTCCTTTGCTTCTCAAAGTGAAGGTCAGAGAATTCATGCTGAAGAAAAAGACCTGGGATCTTGGACGGGAGGTTGGTATTATTATGAGACAAAAGGAGGCTGCAATGCATGTAAGAATGCTTACTCAAGAGATTCGCAAGTCACTTGATAGACATACGATTCTGTACACCACTTTGGTGGAGCTGTCTAAAACACTGGGCTTGCAAAATTGTGCTGTGTGGATGCCTAATGTTGAGAAGACAGAGTTGAACCTCACTCATGAATTGAACGGGAGAAATATTAATTTTTCTATACCCATTACTGATCCAGATGTTGTAATAATTAAGAGAAGCGATGGAGTGAATATACTAAGCTCTGACTCAGCACTTGCTGTTGCGAGTAGTGGAGTTTCTGCTGAGGCAGGACCAGTTGCTGCAATCCGAATGCCAATGCTACGGGTTTCTAATTTCAATAGAGGAACACCTGAGCTGACGCAGGCATGTTATGCAATATTGGTCTTGGTTCTTCCTATTGGAGAGCCTAGATCTTGGAGCAATCAGGAGCTAGAGATAATTAAGGTGGTTGCTGATCAGGTCGCGGTGGCTCTATCTCATGCTGCAATTCTTGAAGAGTCCCAACTTATGAGAGAGAAATTGGAGGAGCAAAATCGAGCTTTGCAACAGGCAAAAAGGAATGCTATGATGGCCAGCCAGGCAAGAAACTCATTTCAGAAAGTCATGAGTGATGGAATGAGGAGGCCAATGCACTCAATTTTGGGATTGCTTTCAATGATACAAGATGATAATTTAAAGAATGAACAGAAGCTTATTGTGGATGCAATGCTAAGGACCAGTAATGTCCTATCAAACTTGATAAATGATGCCATGGACAACTCCACAAAGGATGATGGAAGATTTCCTTTGGAGATAAGGTCTTTTGGGTTACATTCCATGATAAAAGAAGCAGCTTGCCTTGCCAAGTGCATGTGTGTTTATAGGGGCTTCGGTTTTATGGTTGAGGTCGAGAAGTCTTTGCCTGATAATGTTATGGGTGATGAGAGGAGGGTCTTTCAGGTGATTTTGCATATGGTTGGGAACCTATTGGATCGCAACCATGGGGAAGGGATTATGATATTCCGGGTTTTTGCAGAAACTGGAAGTCAGGGAAGGAATGACAAGGGGTGGTCAACCTGGAGACCAAGCTCATCTAGTGGTGATGTAAATATTAGATTTGAGATAGGGATCAACAATAGTGATTCTGAAATTGGGAGCTCAGTTTCTTCAGGACTTGGGGGTAGGAAATATACCAGTGATAGGGTTGAGGGCAGATTGAGCTTCAGCATTTGCAAGAGGATAGTCCAGGTGAGTTTCATAAAGTCTGTTAATGTGTATGTATGGATAACAAGTGCATTAAGGCACTGATTTGCATCTTGATTCATGTGCTATATAAGTAGTATCTTGCAAACTTTAGTTGAAGGCTATTTTCTGCATTCCTTCAGTACTAAATAAAGTACTCAAAACACTAAAATTTCCTTTTGCCAGCCTCTAGATGTTTCACCAGGATGGATGTTTGCTCTTGTTTTTCATAGCTTGTGTGAAAAATTACTGAATTAGGTTCTTATGTTTTGAATTTCCATCGATTCTCTTTTCTCTCTTCCTTGAATAATGTGGAATACATTGCAAGATCTGTATTAATTGAAGAGATGCGCTTTACTGAACTGTGATATGATTTAGAATCCCAATTTCCACCCCCATACACAAAGATCCAAGTCTGCTCTCATAGAATTAAAATGTTTTAAGTGTATAGCTCTGGGAGATTGGAGGTAATGCATGCAGTGTTAAGTATATTAGATAGTGTATTCAATAGTTTGACTGTAGTTTTCATGTTTATGTCCTAGATTATTTCAATTAATTATATGAATTAGGGTGTGGTTTTCCACTTTGTTTAAGACCTGAGTTTTGAATTATATTGTTGTTTAATTTAGCCTTGACTGTATTCTGTTAAGTTATTTTTTCTTGCCTTGGTTTGGTACTTAAATTTCTGTCTATTGTGTTATTTGCAGTTGATGCAAGGGAACATATGGTTAGTACCATATACTCATGGTTTTCCTCAAAGCATGACACTTCTTCTCAGGTTTCAATTACGACCGTCCATTGCCATAGCCATCTCTGAACCTGGAGAATCTTCGGAGCGTACAGATTCCAATTCAATGTTGAGAGGTCTGCAAGTTCTGTTAGTTGACAATGATGATGTAAATAGAGCAGTGACCCAAAAACTGCTTCAGAAACTAGGTTGTGTAGTAACTTCTGTTTCATCTGGATTTGAATGCCTTACTGTCGTTGGATCTGGTGGATCTTCTATTCAAGTCATTCTTTTGGATCTTCACATGCCTGATTTAGATGCCTTTGAAGTTGCCACGAGGATTCGAAAGTTTAGAAGTGGAAGTTGGCCTATGATTGTTGCCTTGACCGCAAGAGCAGAAGAAGATTTGTGGGAAAGATGCATGCAAATTGGTATTAATGGTGTTATCCGAAAACCAGTTTTGTTGCAAGGAATTGCTAGTGAACTCAGAAGAATCCTGGTGCAGGGAAATAATGTCCTGTGAGGAGTGGAGGGTGCAAGTTAAAAACACTTCAGCATCAAGTAATTAAGTTATTTTAAGTCACATTCTTGGTAGTCTTAGAACACACCACTCTTTGGCTTCCACTTGCTAGCAATATTTCAACTTAGAGATGTATGTTATACACACTACTTTCATAAGAAAAAGAAAAAAAAAAGGTATACAGATCAGTTCCTTTCTTTCAATGTGTTGGTATTGTTATTGTCATGTATGTATGTAGTTTCAAATCCATTACATACGTTTTCAGATTTTCGGGCACATCTATATAATCAGAATTCAGACCAATGAAAAAAGTAACCGTCTAAAAATAGAGAATATAGTTCATTTCCTAGTTCGATAATTTGTCCATATGTTTGCGAATATATACCTGCTATTTACCATTTTTCTCATTCTGGGATTTTTATTTTTGAATGAAACAAATAGTCTCGCGTTACATCAATGATGAAAATTTAACAAAGCTACATACTGCATAAACTTTCGGTTTTTGTGTTGTATACTTGTATTTTAGTTTATCTGTTTACAAACGAGACATTATGGTATACACATTAAATTTCTGTAAGTATTTTGAAAATATTCACTGCATACCTAGATATACCTATATCGAATATCACGTGCTTTCGTAATAAAACATATTTCTTACTATGTTTTTTTTTCTCGGTAAATTATTTCTTACTATGTTAATGTTACTTATATATGCTTTGAGAATGACTATTGTTTGCTAAAATAAACTTATTTAAAACAGATGTTCTCAAAGATGATATGTATTATATTGAATGACAGTGAATAATAAATATGTCAGTAGGATCATTTAAGTATAATAATAAGCCACTCGGATTGGTATAGTGGGGAGGAACTTGAGTAGTTTGTATTAGGTTATGTGTTTAATTTTTATTATTGTATAAAAAAAAAGTATAATGATATTAATATCTACGATAGTCCTATCAACATTTGGCACGCACTGAGAGAACCTTAAGCGACTAATGGACTTAAAAGATTATCGAAATCAATCAGCTGAAAACTGTGGGGGCAAAAAGGAAAGGAAAGAAACGCAAGAGTATTGAAGTTGCAATATTGGTGCAGGTACATTTTACAAAGAGGGAAAAATTTTGTTGGGTTCAGAAACCATAATCGGTTTTGTCTTTCAGAAAATTATATACTTCATTCGAGGCATGGGCCAGTTATTGTTGAACTTGAAACCATGCATGAACCTGGGCACGTACCTAGAACACTTGTCATTTTCACGTGGACCATTCCCTTATTTTAATTTCCCCATATACCCAACACCTATGGTCCGAGTCGGCTTTTTTTTATTCTTATTATATTGTCTTCTTCTTGTCAATTTGGCACATTTCTTAACTTTGTTTATTGTTTTGTTCGCTACCAATTCTACCCTCTCTCCAAGACAAAAATAAACCCATGTCATGGGTGAACATTAATTTCTTTGAGATTCCAATTCCTTTTTGAGTTAGGAGTTAAAATATATTGCTCTCTACTTCCAAGTTGATATAGGGTTCTCGTTAATAATAATTACTTTAAAAATTCAGGCAAAAAATGATGCTTTCGTGCCTTAAATTTTTTTTTTTTTTTTTGAAAAATGGTCCTGTATTTTTGTGTGTGTTCAATTTGGGTTAGTAGAAAATGGTTAATCAATATGGCCCATGATTTGATTTCGTTACTTCCACTAATGGAAAACATATCCACCACCGCACATAGTGCCGAATCACTATAAAGTATAAAATCCAACACCAGTAATCCAACTAAGACATCGTCATGTTATACCCCATACCCAATTCCCTGTTTTTAAACCACTAAAATCACTCTCAAAAAAGAATTAACTCTAAAAGAAAATTTCAAACTCTTTTTAAATAAATTATATAAACAAATTAAACATCACCATATGGATTAACGAATAAGTATAAAGTATTTGATTTCCATCTAGCTTATAAACGGAAGGATATGTTTAGCTGCTTCGAAAAGTTCAAGAACTATATTGTCCGAGTTAAAATAAAATTATGGCAACTAGTTGAAGGGGTATATGATTTTCATTTATTATTACATTAGATCTTTTGCAGCTGGACTTTTTATTCGTAATATATAACAGGTCGAAAAGGGATGTACTTTTATTCCAACAAAAAGTTGATAAAATATGTTTCCTCAAGAGCAGATAGTACTCAAACTTATTATATACAAGTTCAACTTGCCGAAAACTATGATTTAAGAGTGATTTTTTTTTTTTTTTTTTATTTGCTAGGCGGTGAATGTTGTGCTAGGGGCTCTGTATGGCCACTTCATTTTGTCCTAGTTGAATTATAAATATGCCATTTGTGTAAACATGCGAATGCGCTTAAATCGAATTCTTTCTCATCCACTTGATGATGTCTTTATTATTGAAAGAGTAAATACTTTTTGGTTCTCAGCAAATTTCACGATATCCGTTTTAGTTCCCAGCAAATAAAAAGATCCATCGTGGTCCCTAAAAAATTCAAAATGGACTCATTTAGTTTAAATCGTGGTTCCTCACAAATTCAAAAAAGACCCATATTAGTCCTCAAAAGGACTAAAATAGATCCAATTTGAATTTTTTAGAGACCACGACGGACTTTTTTATTTGCTGGGGACTAAAACGGGCATTGTAAAATTTACTGAGCATCAAAAAATATATTTACTCTTATTGAAAAAACGGAAAGAAAATCACACTCACACACACATTAGCCTTATTAAGGAGTATATCTTTGCTATTAAGGGAGTACCCGCTCCTTTACTAAAAGTATGAAAAAATAGATTTAGATGAGAACAATGATAAAAAGATGGATAAAATAAAAAAAAATTGTTTATATTACTTTTTTTTTTTTCAAATTTAATAAAAGATATACTGAACTTTCAGTATTATAGGAGTATAGAATTTTTTTTTTTCTTATTATGATAATGAAGTGAAGTCCTAATCCTTAGATTATTTATTTATATTGAAAATAAAACATAACATGTCAAACTTTTTAACTTTATCATGTCAATTTTTTTTAAAAAAATCTAGACCTTTAAATTATTAAAATTTGCTCATATATACCATAAAACAACAATCACAAGAAGATGAAAATCATAGAGTAAAATCACACTGGACTTCATCGGCTGAGTTTGTACCTCCCGATTCACAATAAAATAAAAATTGCATTTATCATAAGGTAAAAGTGTGTGTCATAATGATACAAGTTATGTCATTTTATAGACATAAAAAGGTGTGGTCCCACTAAAACAATAAAGACAAAAAAAAGTGTGGGCCCTACCTCTTTGTGTCTATGAAATGACACAACTTTGTGCTTCATTAATGGGTTAGGCACGTGAAAGACACGCACGATTTTTTTTCTCTTTTAGTCTCTGTTAGGGTTTCTTATGGCAACTAATAGCGAATGCATTGAATGCAACCACAAAGCTACATCGGAGAGAGGGATTTACTCAAAAGGAGTGTGAAAAGGTCAAAGGATGGTGAAGAATTGTTTTTTGACTCTTCTAACAGAGGAGCGGTACGAGAAAATATCTCAGGAACCCCAATGACTAGAAAACATATCTTTTGTGGATGCACTGAGATTGGAAGATAGTATCCAAGGTTCTGATTCAACCTGGATGGATGAAATGGCAGATGAGAATAGCAACCGACTTGATCTCAAAATGGGTGCAATTTTCGAATGGGGTTTTCAAACGATAATAGTAATGGATGGATCTGTGAAATTTTGATGTACCAAGGAAGCTAAGCAGAGAATGAGGATACCGCGGAAGGATGCAATAATAATAAAGCTCTTGGGCAAGAAAATGGGAGTCACTTTAATGAAGAATAGGCTCGAGAATCTTTGGGCTAAAGCTGGGATTATCATGGTGGCAGACCTTGCCAATGATTTCTTTTCAGTTAAGTTCGCTGCAACATCTTGGGGGCTGATGAGGACGGAAAGTGATCGCCGGTGCAAAGAGGCATGGACATGGAGCGACTCCCAGCAGGCTTCCAGCAGAGGGGTACATGAATGAATAAAATACACACTCGAAAGAGAGGGATTTCAAAGACTGTATAAGTATAGAATTCTACAATTGGGAATAGCTTATAAGAATTAATTGGTACTACCTAGACTAATAAGATGTATCTACTTTATGGTAGCGTAGAATAGAAGAACTCCATAGTTAAGCATGCTTAACTTGGTGCATTTTTGGGATGGGTGACCTAAGTGTGTGAGTGAGGACAAAACACGCTGAAAAGTCTCGTGTTAGTTTATGGGGACAATCATTGATTCTTGAAGCGGAGGAGCGTTACATTCACAAACCTGGAAGACCTCAACTTAGCCATTACGGGAGGCCCTTAGGTGATCTTAGGGCATTATCTAGCTATTAGAAAATGGGAACCCTGCTTCAAACGAGAGAAGGAATATATACATAAGGTGGCAACTTGGATCAGACTCCCGAGTATCCCTCAAGAATTCTGTGAGTATCCCTTTCTCATTCACAAAGGAAACACCATATAGAACATTATCTAGCTATTAGAAAATGGGAACCCTGCTTCAAATCGGAGAAGGAAAATATACATAAGGTGGCAACTTGGATCGGACTCCCGGGTATCCCTCAAGAATTCTGTGAGTATCCCTTTTCCCATTCACTTAGGAAACACCATAGGTAGAGTCTTAAAAGTTGATAAAACCGCAACTATCGGAGATAGAGGGAAGTTTACAAGAGTTTGTGTGGATATGGACCTCTCCAAACCCTTAAGAAGAGAGTATTTTATCGAAGATGAAGTCTTCCGTGTTGAATATAAAGGCTTGTTCTTAATTTGTCTGAAATGTGGGTGGTATAGCCACAATGGAGAATCCTCCTTGACTTCGCAAAACAAAAGTCAGCTGTTGCGAATCAGCAAGTGCACCGTTCGTTAAGTAATAAAGTGTACCGGAGTACGAGATCATTCCCACGAAGATTGGATTTCAAACACTAGTTCGCTAATCGCGGTTTAGTTGGACAATCAAGATTGAGATTTGAGAGAATTGAAATGAAAATAATTAATAATATGCAAACTAAAATTCAGAATTAAAAGGAAACAATTGAAAAGATGATGGATTTAAGGATTTAAAAACAAGCGTAGTTAGGGTTTCGACTTCCCCCAATATCCTCTATATGCTATGAATTAAACTGTCAAGAATTCGTTCTTAAAATATTGCCAATCAATTCTTTCTAAGTTAATTAGGGCTCAATTTCTTGTTACCCTAAATCTATGTGATTTTGAAAAAACTCTAGTTCCCCGATTATTCTCATAGAAAACATGCATTAAGATCAACAATTAAAAGATTGCACAATTACCCTATGTCTATCCCTAGATCACAAGGATTGTGATAAATTTATCAAGTCAGGGTTCATGCACCAACATCCCTATTGTCATAGAATTCCCCTAAATCAATCTATAAGGAGCAAACTCATAGAAAGCATTAAAGACAGATAAATTTATTAAATTACTAAAAGAAAAGAATTCAGAGACAATTTAATTCATAAAACATAAAGATTCAATTGGGTTCTATCTACCCATAACTATATAAAAATTAAGCCTAGCATACTGAATTCAAAAGCAATAGAAAATAAAATAGTTCCCCAAGCCTCCATTGGTGTGATATTGACTTGGTTCCCCAGTGCTCCAATGCTCCGCAATAGGATTCCTTCTTGTGCTTCGGACGCCTCTCCGTTGTTGAATGAATGATTGAATGATCCTTCAATTGATCCCAAGGCCCTTTATTTTTAGAGGAGAATATATCTTTTTAATACCTCTTCTAATCTTCTTCAAATCTTTCTCATATCTTAATTAAGATATAAAATCTTCTATGGGCCCAAAGTTGATCGAATCAGCACGTTTTAGCGCCTATTAGGACGCTAAAACGTTCTCTTAGTGTATTCTTATCTGCCTTAGGGCGTTTTAGCGCGTTGTTGGGTGCTAAAATGCCATCTTCGAAGGGTAATTTGTGTCTATCAGCGCGTTTTAGCACGCTGTTATGCGCTAAAATGCGCTCTTCCAGTGGGTTTCTTCTATTTTCCTTCATTAGAGCATTTTAATGCGCTGTTGGGCGCTAAAACGCTCTCCTTCAGCTTGTAATAACTTGTAACTTGCTTCCCTTGAGACTTTCTTTGGTATTTAATCATCTCCTTGCATTTCTTTGGCTCCATAAAGCCTTGATTGATGTCAAAATACCTTGAAAATAAGAAGTATTACAAGATGTTAGCTAGAGATTCAATCCTTGTGATATTATGGTATAAAATCCTAATTTCCATGCACTCCATGATATATTTCTTCTATAATTAAGCCTAAAACCATGGTAAACCAAGGGTTTATCATCAGCAGATTCTAATCCTGGCCCCAACGAACATGTACCTGAAAACATAACCTTGAATCAAGGGTTAGGCCCCTGGATGGTTGTTCAAAAGAAAAAGAAAAACCAATCTCCCCTTAAAAAAAGTCACATTAAACCCAGAAGTTTTGGTTCAGATATCTCAAATAACCCGAATTTTAAATCTTCTAAGAAGGAGGCTGGGAGGGAGAAGCCTAAATTGCTTGCTCCCCATTACCCCCAAAGGGTCACTCCCTTCCTGGAAAACATCTTAAAAAAAGAAAACAAAGTTCCTACTCATTATCATACCAAATCTTCTGTTAAGACTAATCATGCCCTACTGGTTGTAGAAGAATTCCCAACAATAAGGATACTTCCAGCTCCAAACCAGTTCAGGCTAATGAGTCTTCTTCTTTTTTCTTTTCCTCTAATGACAATAAATGTACGGAGACTCCTGAAGCTAAGGAGAAGGTTCTGGCCAAACCCTTTAAGCCCTACACTCCTATAGGAACCTCTACTTCAAACCACAAAGTAGGGACTTTAAACCCTACACAAGATGTCAGTTTGCCAGAAAAAGCTTACACTTCAATATCTAGTGAGCCACTCTGCACCCTATTGTTTGAGCTCAGAATTCATCCCCCTTTTGACCCCTATCTTCTGTAAGCTTTTTACTATGGATAAAGAGATTGCTTATGAACCCCCTGACCCTGTCATGGAAACTGCCCTCTCTCCCATTAATGATATGGAGAGGATGGACATGAAAAAACCTTAAAATAGGACCACGTTAGAACCTATGGATAAGAGTAGCCAGGAACTCATAAATCCTGGACTGTCCATTAGTAACCAATGAATTATTTTATGTGGAACTACTTGGGTGCTGCCAAAAAGGTTTTAAAATCACCTTTTGTAATTTCATCAAGAAATATAAGACCGACCTTGTTGCCATCCTTGAACCTAGAATCAGTGGTAGTCTGGCCTTGAAGAAAATTAAACAACTTGGCTTCAAGAATTTCCTAGTAGAGGATGTTGTTGGCTTTGCTAGGGGCATTTGGGTTTTGTGGAAAGAGGAGTGGTGTACTATTTTCTCAATAGAGAAGAGTAGTCAATTTATTCATTCATCTTACTCTTTCTCATCTGGTGAAAAATTCCTCTTTACTAGTATCTATGCTAATACTACAGAAGAAGCTCGTGAAAATCTCTGGACTGATCTCATTAGAATTAGTAATAATATTATTGGTCCTTGGGTAATGATAGGTGACTTTAATGAAATTTCTTCTACAAAAGAGAAGAAATGGGGCGCTCCTGTTAATCTCTCTGATTTGTCTGGTGAGGAGCTATCTAGCCGTGATATCAGTATTCAAGAGGAGCCGAACTTGATCCTTGACAAAAAGAAGCTCTATGGTTCCAAAAAGCTAGATGTAAATGGATTGCTGATGGTGATAGGAATACAAAAATACTACCACCATTATTAGAAGAGCTAAAAATAAAATATTGGAGCTAAAGAATGAAGATGGGTATTTTGTTAGAGATGAAACTAAGTTGATTAACTTAATCCACTCTTTCTATGCTGCTTTATTTACAGATGAAATTCCCTATAGACCTTGGCATTGCATCAGTTATAGGTGGCCTTTGATTGAGGACTCTGATCTTCAATATTTGAATCAGAGCATTTCTTATAGGGATTAAAAACTGCATTTTTTAATATGGGGGCACTAAAAGCTCTTGAGCCAGATGACTTCCCAGCTTTATTCTTTCAGAGGAATTAGAATCTGATTGGGCAGCAAACCTGTGATTTTGTTCATTTCTTATAGAATAATCCGGCTAATATCAAAGAGGCTAATCAGACCCTCTTAGTTCTAATCCCTAAGCTGAAGAAACCGGAGAAAATAGCCCAGTTCAGGCCCATTGCCTTGTGCTCAATTCTTTATAAAGGTATTAGCAAGATTATTGTTAACAAACTCAAACCGCTTTTCCAAAAGCTAATCTTTCCTCATCAGGTCAGTTTCGTTCCTAATAAACAAATCCAAGATAACATAGTGATTGCTCAGGAGATGATACACTCAATGAGTAGAATGATGGGTGATAGGATTTTATTGCAATTAAAAATGATCTTGAGAAAGCGTATGATCACATCTCTTGGAATTTTATTCACAAAGTTCTCTTGGAAATAAAGCTTCCTGATTCCTTGATTAATATTATTATGTATTGCATAACCTCCTATAATCTGGAAATCTTATGGAATAGCTCCAAGGCTGGTTCTATTTCTCATAGTAGGGGCTTGAGACAAGGAGACCCTATTTCTCCGTATATCTTCATCCTTTGTATGGAGAAGTTATCTCATCTTATTGTGGATGCGGTTGATAGTAAGATCTGGAAGCCTATGACAGCGGGTAAAGGGGGTCCTAAAGTTTCTCACCTTTTATTTGCAGACGATCTTATGCTCTTTGCTGAAGCCAACATTGAGCAAATCTCCACCATCATGTCTATTCTTTCCTTATTTGGTGATATCTCTGGGCATAAAGTATGCTCCCTAAAGTCCAAAATTTTTTTCTCAAAAAATGTTCTAGACAACTTTGCTGGTGCATAGTGAATCTGAGTGGCTTTACACATACTAGAAACCTTGGTAGATACCTTGGTTATATGATGAAACATAAGAGAACAAATAAAAGCCACTACAGTGCCATTACAGATAGAGTCCATAATAGGTTACAAGGCTGGAAAAGGCAGTGATTGTCCATGGCTGGGAGAAGCATTCTGGCCAAATCTGTCATGTTCGCCATTCCAATGTTCCAAATGCAGAATAACCCCTTTCCTGTTGGTATCTATGATGAAATAGAGAAGCTGTAGAGAAATTTCATCTGGGGAGACTCGGAGAACACCATCTCATCTCTTGGGATCAATTGAGTCCAAAAGACCTTGGTTGGTTAGGTATTATAAACTTGAGCAAACATAATGAAACTTTTCTCCATAAATTCATTTGGAACCTGCTTCAGTCCCCTCTGTAGTTGTGGGCCCTGGTGCTTATTGCTAAATATGGTAGGAAGTTAGACCTCACAAAAGAGATTATTTGCAAATCTTACGACTTCTATGGAAAAGTATTTGTAAAATTTGGCCAAATGTCCTTAATTCTGTAGTATGGAAGATAGGAGATGGAACATCTGTGAACTTCTGGTATGATTCTTGGACAGGTTTAAACCAGAATCTCATTTCTTTAGCTATCTCTCCTCATAACCCTGAGGACTTATCTAATAAGATTGTGGAGTATGTCCTACCCCATGGTGGCTGGAATTTTGCCTTAATCAACACTTCCTTCTCTTCGAAAATTATGAATGTGATTTTGGCTATCTGCCCCTGACCCTGATGTGGGCTCAGATTACTTGGCCTGGAAAAATTGGAGTCTCAACAATCTCTAGTTAGTATTGCCTATGAAAATCTCATGAAGACAAATGATATCATCCTTGACAAAGCTTGGAATAGAATTCGGAGTTGGAAAGGTTCTGAAAGAATAAAGCTTCTTTTATGGAAATTACATCATGGTAAATTGCTTACTAGGGACATAACTATCAAGTGGGGATCTACCACTGATAGTTGCCTTTTTTGCCTTGATAAAGTGTAGACTCTTTTGCATGCCTTCCGTGACTTCCCCAAGGCTCTAGCAATCTGGAACCTCATTTTACTCCTTCTCCTTTTCCTTAATTTTTTTGTTTTCTCTTCTTTTCAGGATTGGTTACATCTGAATTTGTGCTTCACCAAAAGAAATAGGGAGGATTGGAGAAATTAATTTTTCCTAGCTTGCAATTATTTATGGAACTGGAGAAATTCCGAGATCCATGATTTGGAGTTCTCCAGGCTTGTGAACCCTGAAGTCTACATCTCTTCCTCCTTGAATCAGATTTCTTTGAGCAGAACCTATAAAATCTGCAATACGACCAACTGTTCTGATATGATTGCCTATGCTTTTTGGATTTGTCCAAATCATGACACCATTAAGCTCAATGTTGAAGTATCTGTGACTAACGAGAAGGTTGCTTGTGGTGGCCTCCTTAGAGACTTTAAAGGTAATTGGCAAGGTGATTTTAATACCTTTTCGGGCTCTTGTTCCCCCCTTCAGTATGAGGTCTAGGCTAATTTTCATGGATTAATTTTTTCCTTGAACAAACGATGGAAGAAGATTCCCGTGGAAAGTGACTCTCTTCAAGTCATTAACTTACTTATCGTTGATGGTAATGACACTCGAAAGCCTCTTTTGATAGCTAAGATTTGAGTTTTGCTTAAAAGACATTGGATTGTTTCTTTCTCCCATGTCCTTAGAGCTTGCAACAAATGTGCAGACTAGTTAGTTAAAGAAGCAGTCAACAAGAACTTTGGTTTCTCTTCTTTTTCCTCTCCCCACAAGACCTGTAGCTTTTCCTAGTAGCTGATCTCTTGGATCCTGGAGACCTCTCCCTTGTTATTTCTCTTTTGTTTGTTTTGCTTGTTTTTCTTTGTTGCTTTTCTTTTCTATTTGTGTAGCTCTTCTCTTGTACCAAAAAAATAAATAAAAAATTGACACGCATTTTTCTTTTATCATAAATAGAAAAAAATAAACTTTGCTTGTGGAGTAGGGTTTGATATCCCAATGGCGACCTTTTCTCCCTTTATCTCTTTAGGTTCAATAGGAGCTATAAAACATTTTTAAAAAAAAAAAAAACACTGTAATTTAAGAAAAAAACTTCAACATGGCTAACTAAATAAATCAAGGCGGGACAGCCCAAGAGAGACAAAAGGTCCAAAAGTTCCAATCATCCATTGGTTGAATTGGCCACAGGCCTAGACCCTAACTTGGCCATTCAAAAACCATTAACTATGTGATTATGGCCCAAACCAGTTGACAAAGCCTGGGCTTAGGGCCTGGACCTAAATTAACAGAAATACTTGTGAGATTTGAAAAAAAAAGGAAAAGAAAAAGTTTAATTGAGTGAACTTGGCACAATTTTCATATAAGGGCATTTGTATATAGTCACAATTCCCCCCCCCCCCAGGTGTTATTGTGGATTTGGGCAGTGATTGATGATACACGTCAGTCTATATATTACCGCTCTGATTTTTTTTTTGTATCAATCCATTTGGGCTTAGATCATGGGCCTAACTTGAGTCCAACTTATACTTGAACCCTATATATATATAACATTAAATCTTGATATTAAGCCAATTAATCCAAATGTTAGAACTATTTCCGCAGGTTGCCTCAATCCTTTAATGGTTCTAATCATAATGGCAAAACCTTTGCTTGTATTACTTTGCAGTCCGGACACTGGCACTTCAACTATGAACCTATTAGACCTTATCATTGGACTCTCTATGTTAGAGGAAAAAATGTATACATAAAATAATATATAATTTACGAATGAAATATGTTATGTAGGATAAAATAATTTTCCATTAAAAATAGAGAATTTACATTTTACACAAGTGAAATAAAAATTTATTATGTTTAGATTGGACCAAAACTTGAATTCTTTTACAAAGCCGAAAAAACGGAAAATCTGAAATTTAATTAAGGCTTCAATTTTTAGGTTCATATTACATTTTTCTCGAGTCGTGTGGATTTGAGTCTAGTCTAGAGCCTATCTCCAAATAGGAAAATATCAAAGCAACTCCCGACAATCTAATTTGGGGAAATATTTTTTTATGTTTTGGTGCTCTCTCTCATAATATTAATTTTTTATTTTCCTTTTTACTCATGTTATTTTTCTTTTTTTCTAATTTTGTCTTCTCATTTACACTAAAGGACCACTTAAAAAATAATGGTCCTGAACCACAATAAAATATCTCCTAATTTGGAGGGGATGAGCAATTCATTTCCAATGATTCTATTGAGGTTGAGAGAGAACGGATTGGAACATGCGCTTATTTTTTGTTTTATTTTAAGGAAAAAGTGTTTGAAAGTTATGTCATTTTAAGAGAGAGATAAACATAAAATAATTTTTTATTTAAAATTTAAATAAAAGACCACCCACTTTCTCTCTCATGATTTTCATTTTTTGTGTCTATCTCTCTCCTAAAATGACATAACTTATGTCATTTAAAATAATAAACATCAAACCCTTATTTTAAAATGTAAATAATATAAAAAATGTTATAATAAAAATAGTGAGCAAATATCCATTTTGCTTATAGAAATGACAGTGTTCATGTGATGTTCAGCAACATTTAATACGTACGTCCCATGTATTTAGGGGAATTATACATTTCTTGTTGCAGGAAATATTTCATCTTATGCCACGGAAAAATTTAAAGTGGACCGGGAGCATTTATTTTGGACGGTCCTTTTTCTCAAAATAGAAATTTTTTAGGGGTATAGATGGAATATAAATAAAAAGAAAGGAGTAAAGTGGAATTTTTTTTTCTAAATTTGGGCAAGGAACATGTGATCCGGGACCTCCTAAACTTTTCTCATGCCACATACACAAATATACGTGGGGTCATTGTTCTTTTTTTATTTTATTTTATATAAAAGTGTTGCACTATTTACCAATTGTCATTAGGAGATGAATAATTCTTCCTGGAGAGATTATTCTCCCTATATTTAATCCATATACTTTTACTTTTTCGGGTTAATATATCATGTTGCTTCATCATCTTTTTTTGAGTAAAGTTTTTTTTGATTCCCTAATGAAAAATACGGAGAAAAAGTGAGAGTATTGTGGAGGAGAAAGAAGATAAAAAAATCAAAATATAATAATTTTACTTAAAATAACACAAATTTGTGTCTTTTAAAATGACAAATATTTTTTCATATATTTTTTTCTATATATATAAAGTTTCTCATGTTGTTAGAGATAAAATTTATCTCAATTCTACACATATATAAAAGTGTGTGGAGCATGTGAGGAGAAAAGAGATAAAGAAAAAAAAGTTAAGGCCCAGACACTTTTATGTGTGTGTAGAAGATGATTTTCTCTCCAACAAGAGTAATTTCAAATCCATATATATATATATATATATATATATATATGGGGCAAGATCATTTTACACCGGTGTAAGAATAATAAGTCTTACACCAAATCTTAACAATTGATTTTCTTCATCTAACGGTTAAGATTTATTAGATCTTACTCATTAATTAATTTTTAATTCTCAATAAATCTCAATCGTTGGATGCACGGAAATCAACGGTTAAGATTTGGTGTAAGATTTATTATTCTTACATATATATATATATATATATATATATATATATATTATCAAATGTTATGATTTTAAAATAGTCTATTTAGATTTTAATTAACATATTATGAAACTATGTTTTCGATGAGTGTAGCCAAGATCTAGACCCGTAATTCGATAAATACTTGGAAAAAAGTTCCTCTTGAGGTTGAGGAGGAGAATTTAGATGTTGGGACTCGTAATTAGGTGGAGATTTTTGGGTCAATATATTGCGTTGGACTCACTTATTATTGTTAACATATATAGCTTACTATTGGTGATAGTTCTTCGTGTCTTGGGCTCTTTTTGGATATGCTTGTGAACCCAATGTCTTAACTTTTTAGATTAAGATGATGATGTATTATTGGACTTATTTATTATGATTGGTGGTAGTTTTTCCTTACCATGAGCTCTCATTAAATCTATCTAGAATGTTGATTTTTTTCTTTACTTAAATCTTCGCAGCATTTGCTGAATAATTATTATTTTAATTTGTAATTTTTTTTTTATTACCTTAGAAGTCATATTTCATTTATTAATTTTAAATTTATTTAACATATTTTTATTATTATTTTATGTTAGTTTTTATATATATATATATATGGGGTAAAATATTTTATAATAGTATAAATTACACTCACAGTCTAAGTCATTTTATCATATTTTCATTTAACAGTCTATGTAACCAATAAATTAGAGTAATCAAATACAAATAAATTAATAATTAAGATTAGGTGTAATAATTGTCGTTGAATGACCGATCTAATTTTAAAGCATTTATGAAAACATTCGATGGTACTTATCCATTTAATTAATCAACTGATTTTATTTTCTTGATTTAGACTTCGGTAAAACATGTATAAATAAAAAAAAAAGACTTCGGTAAAACATAAAGTCCATACAAATGTCACTACATGCAAACTTAATTTAGGGGAATGGAATTATGGACACTGTGACCGTTGAAAATCGTTTTTCTCATGAGGAAAACCAAAAATAGTTCTAAGAAAACAAGAATATATAAGGTTAATCTGACTGTGATTTGTACAAAACAAGCATGGTCAATTGAATCTTTGTATGTCGCTAGTAAACAACGTAATTTGTTTTCTAATGGATGATTAGCACACGCTACGTTATAGCTTCTTATTAATATCATATAATTAAGTCTATTATAATTGTGGAGTCAAATAATTTAAATAATATGATTAAATCATCAATTAATATTTACTTTTTTGGATAACCGATCCTAATTACCTTTTATCATTAATTAATATATAATTCTACGTACAATAGATGTACAAGACATGCTCTTAGTCTTTGTAATTAACTATTTACGTACAATGCCTAATAAAAGCAAGAGTAGGTCTCAGATGCCCCCTGGGGAGAACAATACTCAAATTGCATTAATCTACTTTATTATTATATTCAAACCATGATTATGACACCCCGTTGGAACATGATAGTGGTTTCGTATATATACAATTAAGATTAATTAAGTAAATTACGGCACCAAAAAGTCATCATATTAAGCCAATCAATTGAGACGATTATGATGGGTTCAAAACCTCTCAAAGACCAATTCAAAGATCGTTTGATCATCGTTAAGCATGCAGTTCGTGGACCTTACTAAATTTCTTCTTCTTTCCCTTTAAGACCAATTCAAAGATCGTTTGGATACGGTTATGAGTTTTGTTTTATAGTGATTAATTGCTTGATTACGGTGAAGAGCTTGATTTACCTTATAAAACTTTCTTTGATCCATTTAAATTTGGCTTAGAAATATGTGTATATACTCTTTTTTTATTTTTATTTTTAGGGAAGATTATATTTTTATATACGAGTGTTTAATATGCTATTTAGACTGTAATAAATTATCTTTAATTTTTAGGTGTATTTAATTAAATTGAATCGGTTTGTAATTAGCTTGTAAAATTGTGTTTTATGACCCTTGTTACAAATGACAATTCATTACAAGATCTAACACGACATCAACACGATATGAAATTTTTGTGTTTGATTTGACCTTTATCCATATTCTTGTCGTTTTTGTGTTAACAAAAAATGATAAGAACAAATTCGTGTTATGTTGCATGTCATTCCGCAATTATGACACTAACCCTTGTTTTTATGGTTAATTACATGACTAGTGAGTTATTTGTGTTGTGTCATGTCATATGTCGTGTTAGTGTCAATGAGACATAGATTTAAGGTTGACAGATTATTCCTGTTATGCTTAGAGGTGACAAAACGGCTCTAACGAGTCAGTTGGTCCTTTTAACCTGCCACAAATGGTGGGTTGGATGGGATTTACAACCCGCCAACCCACTAAGGGCAGGTCAAAGCAATTTCAACCTGTCGCGGGGCGAGTTGACTTGAACCTGTTGTTTTTTTTAATATTAATTAATGATTTTTTTACACCTTTTTGGTCTTCATTTGATACCTTTTACATGTATGAGAGCTATAATTTTTGAAAAAGATTCATTTTTCTAATAAGTTGGTGGGGTAGGGAGGAGGTGGGACAGTGAAAATTTCAACTCACTTTCAAAAGCGAGGTGGGGCAGGACACTCGCTTTGCCACCTATAGTCGTTGTAAGAATTATTGGATTTAAGCGGAAGCAGTTTAAGGACCTATTACTTTTGTATGCTTACCGAATCATCATCGTCTCAGAAACACACAGGGCATATCTCTTGGAGTGCAAATCTATGAGCGATCTCCTTGTGTCTCAAGTCCCTTCACGAAATAATCTCATCTGCATCACAACACGAACAATCTCCTTGTAGCTGGTTTGCGGTAGACTTTCGAGACTATCTTTCAAGGGGAAAGGGGACAGTGTGTGGACACTCTCTCACTATCATGGAAATAACCTAACTTCACCCTCTGCAACCACCAAGTGAAAACCTCTGAGAGGATGATGATTATAAGTTTAGAATATATATGGGTTCCAAGAAACTAGCCTTAAGCTGAATGAGCTCTAGGTTTCTTGGGCTCCTCTTACACACTAGGCCCAATAAGGCTTTAGTTAAAGAGCAAAATCTAACAATCTCTCACTTGCTCTTGAGTACAAACCTGAGCCCAAAGCCTAAGATCATGTAACTCACTAGTCGTCATCAACTGAAATTACCTCATCCTTTATCTTGAGCTAGCCTGAGGATCTACCAGCTGTTATTAATCAAGGCTCATGATAATCAACTAATGATTATCTAATTCGTGCTATTTCACTAAAAGTCCAAACTTGAACTCCAAGATTAATAACACATATAATATGAATATGCATCATCCCCTTGTAAAATGTCAATAATTGATTGATGAGTTTTCTGTTACTTAATCAATTATTTATTCACTTAACTGTGATAGTTTCTCTAATGGATTACTTGTACTGGTCAGTGTCTTTAATGTCAAGGTACCAAAACATATCAAGGGGACATTTTCTACAAATTTCATGTTGTTTATCTCATAAATACTGATAATCAAATAATCTCACTCTCAAAATACCGAGTTATTAGCCATCAAAAGATCAGCCCTCACCTGTTGGTAAATCAAAGAATGAAAACTACTTAATTACCTATTTATAATAAACTCTGGATTGAGAGAAATCACATCACTATAGTTAACTTGAGATTTGATACCTTATGATAGAGAAACAACCTTAATCAAATCTCTTCTTGATCCTTTCAATGTGAATGTTAATTCACACCAATATTTTACAATGATTCAGATAAAATCATTTCATAAAATATTGCAGCATAAATAAAGCGCCCAACTTTATTTAATAGCTGTGAACCAATTCATCAATCGTGAGAACCTATGGTCATGTCCTCTATAAATGTATCCAAATGATCAAATACTCCACAATTGATCCGGACCTTAATGTTTGAAAATTGCATGCACAAAACAATGAATAATATCTTATTTGTAAAATTCAGAAAATGATTAAATTAATTCATTGTCTTACTCTAAGAGCACAATGAAGACAATATCTCCCACTCCCTTAATGCAAGTCTTGGATCTTCTTAAGACCCAAAGAGTAGCATGCCTCTCGAACACAAATTCAGGTAAATTCTTAGTAATTGGATCTTCAAGATCCACCTCTAATGCTATCTTAGTTTAGTGAAAAAACTCATAGCTCGAGGTTGATATTCTTGAGTCAATATCCACTTAAAAACTGAGTCCGTAAAAGCTCAGCTTTTCAAGACTCCTACTAGAATATACCAGTGTATAATCTTTCGTTCTTCGAAGATACTTGAGTAACTTAACAACAATCTAGTGTTCACTAGGACCAGAATGATACCGTCTCACTACTCCCACTGCGTGGCTGATGTCTGTTTTAACGCCCAATATGGTATACATGAGACTACCTGTTGTCAAAGCATAAAGGTCAACAATATGTTTCATTTGAAACTTTTATTTCTTTAGTGAATGTTCTTGTTCATCATCCTTTTAATTTAACATAATAAATTCAATGGGGTATGAGACATAGGTAATAAAGACTATTTAAACAATGTACCGGAATAAATAAGACGAAGATGAACTTCGAAATGAAACTGAGGAATCAATGACATTGTCAAACCATGTTTTAACCAAACAACTAACAATAATTGAATTTCTCTTGAAATCCGGAACAAATAGATAGTCACCCAAAATCAAAGTCCTTTAAATAGCTTGTCCTACTATTAATGCAGATACAAGTTTCCCATTTTCAAGCTTAAAATTTTTTTGTCCGCCGCTTATAGTCATGCTATGTTTGAACTATTACAAAGAGTAGCAAATATAATTAGTGGTTCCTGAATCATAGATTCATCCACTAACCGAGCCTTAACTTACCCATGTCTCGTTCTTTTCATCATCTTTGGGCAATTTTCTTTCAGTGTCCCTTTGGTCTGCAATTAAAGCACTTGCCTTACGGATTTTTCATAGTAATTAGTTTGACAATGGATAACCAAACCATTTTGTTCTTGTTACCACCCTTAGATTTTCACTTGAATTTAACAAGACTTTTAGCAAAACCTGCACTGACTGTATTATGTCTAGCAGATTTGCTACGTAGCAAACATGTCATTAAAAGTCTGAATCATCTCTGCTCCACTCTTAACCATTTACACATATTTTTGCAAGTGTTTGGAAAGAATGGTAAGAACATAGTAGCGAACTACCATATCTGCCCTTTCCTAATCCGAGTATTGCGACTTTGTTGCCTTAGACACATCCTCTGCAGGTTGTTGTGGCCTTAGTATTGTCAGGACAAATTTTAGCTTTTTATGTTTTAGAATAATATCAAGGTTTGCTTTCCACTTATTCATAGTTGGTATCATCTAGAGGTTTTTGACTCAAAATTATTTCTAAAGGATTAGAAGAAGTCATTTTTTGAAAAACCATACAAGGTACACAATTACAAATAAATAATGCAATAAACAAACAAAGTGCAAGTAGATTCTCATAACTACTCTTGTTTATTGTGAACAATTCTTTAGTTTTCTTTAGAAGGCTTACGATGGGCAAATCACTTGTAAAAATCAAAATCGTTACTTGGGCCTTTGGTGCCATTGCTAGAGCCTTGATGAGAGGGTTAACATCTTTACCAAAGTTGAATGTAATTAATCATTGTTTAATTTCAAAATTGTCCTTAGTATCCAAGTATTTCCGACGATGAGCCGTTAAAATTTTGAAATTATAAAGGTTTAATCTAGTGAAATTTGATTATCTTTATCCGATGGGGCTTCAGCGATAATTTTTTCACTAATAAACCACAAATGGAGCCCGTAGTTTTTAAAATTAATTAATTAATTTTAAAACCTTCACCATTTATTATTTTTATTGAGAATTTTCATGAGCTTTGTCGAATGTAAAAATTATTGTTTAATTTCAAAATTATCTTTAGGCTTTGTTTGGGAGTTTGGGGGGAAGGGATGGAAGGGGATCAAAGGAGGATGGAGGGGAAGGAAATTGAAGGAAATTTTCTTCCCTTGTTTGGCAGTTAAAAAAATAGTAAGGGAGAAAAATAGAGGGTTAATGAGATACTTTAACCATTTTATCCCATTTTTAAAATAAATATAATTATTAAATTTTAAAAATTAAATTAAATTTAAAATTTCTAACAAAATTATTTATGTACTTTTCACAATACTAAAAAAAGATCATATTTTCGACGAAATTTCTACGTTGCAAATGACGAAAAATTTGGCACAAAATTATTTTTTTGTCAGAATATTTTTCGTCAAAAAGCGACAATTTTTTCTCCGATAAAAATTTTCACAAAAATAAATTTTCTATCAAAATTTTCGGCGAAATTTAATTTTCGTCAAAAGTTTTGACGAAAATGATTTCCTCCATCAAATGTTTTAAACGCAAAAAGAATTCCGCCAAAAATTTTGACCGAATGTTTTCCGTTCAAAATTTCGGTGGAAATGTGTTTTGACAAAAATTTCGACGGAAACTGTTTTATCAAAAAATTTGAGGGAAATGTTTTATTCGAAATTTAGATTCTACAAAGAATTTTGTCAAAATATTTTTTCCGTCAAATTTTTTTGACAAAAATGTGTTCTTTTGAAAATTTTGATGGAAATGTGTTTTATCAAATAACTTGACGGAAATATTTTTCGTTGAAAATTTTCGATGGAAATGAGTTTCGTTAAAAATTTCGAAAGAAACTTTTTTTGTGAAAAAGTTTAACGAAAATATTTCTGTCGAAAACCTTCGACAAAATTTAAATTCTGTAAAGAATTTTGATGAAATTTTTTTCCGTAAAAAATTTTCGGTGGAAATGTGTTTCGTTTAAAAATTTGATTGAAATATTTTTTGTCAAAATTTCGATGAATATGTTTTTTGTTAAATATTTTGACGAAATTTAGATTCCGTAAAGAATTTTGACAAAAAAAATTTCCTTCAATATTTTTTACAGAAATGTTTTTAGTCACAATTTTGAAGGAAATATTTTTCGTAGAATATTTTTGCGAAAAATTTTGTTTAAAATGTTTTCCATAAAAAATTTTGACGTAATTGTTATACGTCGAAACTTTTCAATGGAAATGTGTTTCGTCAAAATTTTTGATAAAAATATTTTCGTTGAAAGTTTTGACGGAATTTAGATTCTATCAATAATTTTGACTGAATTTTTTTTTCCGTAAAAAATTTATGTCACTAATTATTGCAAAATCTGGTTCCGTCTCTAATTCCGTCTTTAGTTTTGACGGAATTTTTTGACGCATATGATTTTCATCAAAATTTTCGTCACTATTTTTGATGAAATATTTTTCGTCGATAAGTTCTGTCGAAATTTGAGTCTTTTCTAATAATGTCACATTTAAAAATGATTCACATTTACGTAGTTTTCACATTTTAATGCTAATGATAGATAAGTAATTTTTAATATTTTTCCCTTGAAACCCCCCAATTTGGGGGAACTTTAATTTTAAGAAGAAGAAGGGTTTTGGAAAGTTTAGTAAAATTCTCCAATTTCTCCCCCTCATTTTTTTAAACTCACAAATAAGGGAAATGCTTTCTAAAACCTTGCTTTTCCTTTCCTTCCCCTTCTAAAACCAACTCTCAAACAAAGCCTTAATAACTTAGTATTGTTAAGCAATGGGTAGTGCAATACTTCATTAAAATTTTGAAATTATTAAGGTCCAATAAAATCCAATCATGCTTATCCGATGTGGTTTCACATCATTATTTTATTGATATGCCTACAATGTGTGTGGAGGTTAAATTAATTTCTTAATTTAAATCTCCTCCCATGATTATGTAGGTCCAATATAATAAAATCCAATCATGCTTATTCAGGGAGACTTCGCGTGATTATTTTATTAATGATCCTACAGTATGCCTGAAGGTTAAATTAATTTCTTAATTTAAATCTCCTCCCATTTGACATAAACAATTTTTATTAATTTTAAAAAATTGTTCGATTTAGAGTAACCATTATTTAATTTCAAAAATTATCCTTAGCATCCGGTCATACAATACTTTACTAAATTTTTGAAATCATTAAGGTCCTAAAATCCAGTCATGATAAGCAGTGTGCGCTTCACACATGACAATTTTAGCAGACACATAATTTACTCACAAAATAAATAACTCTCTTAGGAAATTTTCAATTATTTATCTAGATTTAAATTATCTTAAAAATTGACATAATTATTAATCTAGATTATAGGAATTAGAATAATTGTCATTTATGAGAATAATTTGAAATTAAAATAATTACCATAACGATCATTAATCATTAAATTTGTTATGCACATATTTTGAAAAATAAAACTAATGTCATAATGACCATTAATCTAGCCTATGAAATGTAACTTCCATTACATTTAAATTTCTAAATATATATTAATTGCCATAATGACTATTAATCTAGTCGTTCAAAAATAACAGTTATCATGTTCATGTAATTAACAAATTATGCAATAATATAGCATTACATATTCTATATGGCATGTTATCACATTGAGCATGTTATCAATCATATAATTCTTTCATTCATAAAAATAAAGCAATTATAAAATGAACTTTAATCCATGGTTTCCTATAGAAAAATAAAATAAAATTACAAGCCAATATTCGATAGCCAAAACATTCTATGACTTACACTATTATTTTCCTCCTCCTTTCTGGGTCCATAATGTTTTGGTTCAAGCCTTTTTAACCTGCCAAGAAAACCTAACCTCTTTCTTGGAAACCCTAGTCATAATGACTGTTGCGTTTCCGTATGACATCCGATCGACGCGAAATTATACGGGCAGGACCACCTTGATGAGACAAAGCCACAACCATCAGAATTGCCTCAATATCTGACATGGCACGTGCCTCAATGTGCCTCGTCTTTGCCGAAACGTGAAGCTCACTCGTAGACACTTCCGGTGGAGCGTGAGGGAGCATCCGGCCTCCGTTTTGCGTGTTTCAACTGTCGTTTGACCCGATTTTTCATTCTAAATTTTTTTGCGATCTTGGATTTTCAATCGTAGGTTGGTTCATCACGAACAAGTACAAGACAACCGCGAATGTCTTCTTTTTGCATCTTCTTGATCTTCTTTCATGTGGGATTAACCTCCTTGTTACAACCCAGGAAAATACAATGAAATCCCTACTATGGATTAAAGCCGAAATAAAATAAAAGCATCGATTTTTATGAAAAGAATTATGAAGGACATATATACAATTCATATGACCATCAAATATAGAATCCTAGATGCCAAATTTCATGAAGCAAACTAATGACATGATAGTGAAACTAGATTCACATACCAATGCACAACCAAGGCTCTGATACCAATTGAAGAAATTATTAGATTTACGCGAAAGCAGTTTAAGGACCTAGTACATTTGTATGCTTACTGAATCATCACCGTCTCACAAACACACATGGCATATATCTTGGAGCGCAGATCTATGAGCGACCTCCTTGTGTGTAAAGTCCCTTCACGAACCGATCTCATCAGCATCACAACACAAACAATCTCCTTGTAGTTGGTTGGCGGTAGACCTTCCAGACTATCTCTCAAGGGGGAAGGGGACAATGTGTGGGCACTCTCTCACTATCATGGAGATGACCTTACCTCAGCCTCTGCAACCACCAAGTGAAGATGATGGGACGAGAATTCATTCCCATCTAAGCCCATTTTGATGGCAAAATGTCATCCGTTCCCGCATCTGATGAGCAACTCTTGCAGTAAAAACACGTGTTTATATATTTGTGACAAAAACACAGTGGAGGAACGGATGATCATGTAATCATTTGAGAAATATAGAAAAAAAGGAACAGAATGGGAACATTAAATACACCTTCTCCACTAACTCAATCCCTCTGTACACTTTGCAGGTAATGTTGAAAAGAAGCTTCCATAAAGCATAAGAGGTACAACAATCAAGTGGGAAGAAACGTGCACAACAGGGAATAAAGAGTTCCTATTGGCTAAGAGGAAAGCAAGGCATGGGGGACTGCAGAAGAAAAGGCAAATCTCAACAATAAGTATCCCATCCAAGAAACTTGTGTCCCTCTGAGCACTGTTTACACCGTCCCTTTCATGCATTCAAGAAAACAACTCAATAGAAATTATAAGTTTTGCCACCCACTCATTTGCCTATAAATAGGACGTTCCAGCACGAAGAAAATCATCGAATTCCTTAATAAGAGATCACTTAGTTTCTTTTATAGTTTTTTTTACATTTCAGTTGTATAGTTTTAGCAGTAGTTAAGTGACAACAACTTCTCCCCTACAACCATACTTCTCCATTTTCATTTTATTGTAACCTAACTTGTTTCTGATTAATATACGTACTATTTCTCTTCTCTTCCATTCGTTATCTCTGAACTGAATCTCGGGTCTATAAGATTTCAGTTTGGAATAATTATGTTTAAAGTATTTGCCATGGGCTAAGTTATTTGTGGAACGGAAAAACTGTGAAGTTCTTAAAGAACTATTTTCAAAACTCTTGTACTGAAGCTTTTGTATTTCTCTGGTTAAGTGTGCTATATTCATTGCGTATCAATAGAAATTGAACGCATACTGAGAAAGGAAGGAACTTCCATAAGGAAGGGATTTCAAACAGCTTGACCAGAGGGGAAAGGTAGTGTTGTGAAAACAACATTGCTGGTTGCCTTATGAATAAGGGACCACCTCGTTCACAAAAGGTCTTGTGCTTAGTAATTGTTAGAGTCAAGGGAGCCATAAAAATATGGAAACTTGTGAGTCATTTAGTCCATGAGCTGAGAAATCAGAGTTGGCAGTGAAAAGACCTGATCAAAGCCAAAAGGGTTAAGTCCTGAGTGGAGAATATAGCTATTTAAGAATGGAACAGTGGATCCGTTCCTTGTGTTAAAAACTGTTTTATCATTTCATATTGTTGTCTCTTAAATATTGTTATTGCTATTGTTTTTTTCTTTATGCAATCTTGTATCTATAAATCTCCAATGAATATTGTCGTTCCTTCTCTCATCAAGAAGGATTTCATATATAACGATGCGAGGGCTGTTTGCTGTCAGATTGAACCTACTGTTCTTGAGGAACGTTGTCAAAACAGTAGAGAACGTTTGACCAAACATATCAATTACTAACTTTTCTTTTCATTTTCATTCTTTTAAAATAGTTTAAAGGCATTACTTAGAGTACTATTATCGTAGGAACGATAATCTGGGCACTAATAGTCTCATTTATTACTTGATGCGTGCACTTGCGCACTTGGATTGAAGCCAAGAAAACGAATGTGTTATTTTTTGATAAACTGAAATAAGGGAACGTCCTTCACAAGAATATTTTAAACAATCAACAAGTTCACAGAACCCAACAGAAGACCTTTGAGAGGCTGATGATTATAAGTGTAGAATATATATGGGTTCCAAGAAACTCTAGCCCTAAGCTGAATGGGCTCTAGGTTTCTCCGGACTCTTTTTACATACTATACTCAATTGGGCTTTAGCAAAAGAGCAAAATCCAACAATCGTGTCATGTCAAGTCAAGTTGGTCGTATTCGTGTCAAATGTTTTAACATGAATGCTTATTCGTGCCGTATTCAAATTCAGTATATTAGTGTTCATGTCAATTTTATTTTGACTCGACAAGAATTGTTATACCTGTTAATTGTTATACCTGTTAATTAGTATAGGTTATCAATTTAGAATATTGATTATTTTTTATAGATTTGACAGATTATTATTATTATTATTATTATTATTAATATATCTTCAACTTAGCCAAAATTCAAGTTCATTAGCCTATTTCAAAGTTTAAGCTTGTTGGTTTATTTAAAGGTAAATTTATTAACTTATTTAATGATGATAATGCAAAATAAGTATTTAAATGATCTTCACGTCAAGTCAAGAGAAAAGAAAAAGAAAGACAGAGACTTATGTCAGGTAATGATAAGAAGTTCAAATTTTATGATTAAAAGATAGAAAACTTTATTTATCTGTTTCTAAGCCTAATAGAGAAGGCAGGTTTCAGTTAAAGAATATATGCTAACGGGGAAGAAGGAACATTAGTCGTGACTTAAGGAGGTTATGAGATGTCTCAGAGTTTGTTGCATCTAAGAAAACATTATATAAGCATATGAACTATATTCCAATGTTTATAATTAGGATAGAGCTTTGTCAATTAGTCAAATGCGTCTGAATGTAGATTTTAGGTGAAAATTTACTTTAGTGTCATATCAAAAAACTTAATGTGATATAGCATAACCCATTTATTAATTTTTTTATACAATAATAAATTTTTATCCCATTTGATGCATTCATTACATGAATCAAATAATATCATTAGACTCTATAAAAATCAAACTTTCAGTTAATCTATTTAGAGTAAGGTTATTCTTAATGATTTCTCCTAAGTTTTTATTTAGTCTTCAATATTCCTCTTGATTGGGTTATCTTTCGTTCGATTCACCTCAGATGAGTTTCTATAGGTAGTACTTATAACTTTTTCTCTTCTTCCCTCCCCCTAAACTTGTTATTTCTTGATATGTTAATCAATTCAGCGAAAACAAAGAGTTATTTTGGTAACTAAAAAAAGAAAGAGCATTTTAATGGTTGATCAATTCTCTCTTTTCTCTAAAATATTTTGTAACAAGTATAAGGTCAGTATCAATAATTTATCAGTTAATACTATAGCCTTGATTTGCCAGAAGACAAGTTTGGGCCTAATATTTAGAGTTAAATCCATGCACTTGCAAATGGATGATGTTCAAGACTAATTATAACAATTGAATATTACTAAGTGGAAATAGACATATGAAAATTAAGTACATAGCTTTGATATTGGACCACATTTATGACGCATGAAGGAGAAGCCAACGATCCATTATTGCCTTATGAAAAGTCATCAACACAATGAAACAATGGCGATAGTGTAAAGTTGATAATTTGATAAACATGGAGCCACGTTTAACGGGCATCCTTTTGTTGACATCAATTGAGATCTAATAAAGGCCATTGTTTCGACCAATAAATCCACAAATTCAGCAGTAGATTTGCCTTTGTAACATATATGAAGATCCTATTGATTCTAATTGGAAAATTAGGTTAATCTGCATTTCATTGGGTCGTAGAAGATGATGTGTACTCCATGACAAGAATCGATTATATTAGGGCTAGACATTCAAAGTAAAGCCAATATTTTCCGGGTTTTTTCTTGGATGATGTCTGAACCTACCCCACCACAACAAGTCTAATTCAATTCTCATTCTCACTTTTATATATATAAATGGTTTTAATTAATGGGTGGTCGACATTTCATTAATGCAACCTTAGTGGATTTCTTTAAATGTATTCAAAGTGATTGCCTTCTTACAATGTCAAAGATAGGTAAGTCGTTGAAAGTGGTGGTACGCTTACACTTGTAAAGGCAAATAGAACAAAATGAGAATATATTTGTTTTTAAATGGTCTGGGGTAGGATTATCTTATGGAGAGAGCTACTAATTATTGAATTAAAAGGGGGGTCCATCAAAATTGTGACTTCACCTTTGGAATGTTGTATCCAAGTTGCTAACACATTGAAATTAAATAATCAAGGATTAGGAACTCTGACACGTGAATCCATGTGAAGATGGGTCCTCCCGGTTGCTACTATGCCTCTAGGATACCTTGAGCGCTATAGTGAAACATCTTTTTAAAGGGGTTCATCAAATAATATGAACTAAATAAAGTTTTGGTTAGCTTTAATAAACTTTAGAAAATCTTGGCTTGGACAACGAAATTTTGAATGACACTACATACTTGTTTTCTAGCTAGAAGGAAAGCTAGTGCTAGCTAATCGAACTTTAATTTTGGATAAGTACTTAACGAGTTCTGTCTTGTGAAAACAGTTTTATTAACATATAATTAAGTCGCTGGAAAAAAATCGTCAAAGCCCATCAAATTGCTACCTAGACTAGGAGATGTGACTCGGTAAATTCAGCCGTACACAGGCAATATCTATAAATATACATAGTTAAATAATTATATTTGATTAAAATAAGAGATTTCCCTATCTTTAATCAATTCAAAAGGAAAGAATTTGTGCGTTTTCAGGATGAAAGAAAGGTGAAACTTGCTCCTTATTCTTCCTTTTCTCACAATTTATTTATTTAGATTTCTTCACATGTTCATTAATTATTTGACTATTTCCAATCAGTCGTGTAGATTTTAAGGGCGGCAAAACTCTCTCAATTAAGTTTTGAACGTAACTGCATATTAAAACTCGAACTCGAAACCATTAATTAAGCTAAAACAATCTCATACCAATTGATACACGTGCTTGGTGGTTCCTTTTTTCCCCTTACTAAAATTCATCCAATCATCATCCGCTAAAAAGAGATGCAACCCTCCATCTCTCCTTTAGAAAGCCATGGCATTTTAATGCTCTTAGCTAGAGAAAGGAAGAATCAATTGATTTTATTGTTTTTCCCCTTGATTTTTCTTAATTAGCTGTGAAGACTGCGAAATGAAGATTTAATTTCTCTGAATGCTAGAGTTCTGATGATTTGGATAACTATTGGGTTATGCTCCAATGAGTCTCACAGAGAATTTTTTTCATGAGGGAAGGGAGATTATCAAATTTGATTGTTAATTTTTTTATAAAATCATTACAAAACTAGAATATATCCTCGTATTAAAGTCTGGACATTTTTGGCTAAACCATTAGCCCGTACAAGAAATTCTCTGATCGGAAGATACATGCTTCTAATGAACTAATACGCACACTTCCAAATGTTAGAATAATTCCTTCTTTATCAAATGATGATAAACTCAATTAGCGTATTAGAGCTGAGCAGGTGGGGATGAGAATATCCTCTCTAGTATCATTTTTAGAAAATGTTTAAAGTCTTAATCCTGGACGCGTCCCGAACAATATATTACCTTCTTTCTTAATTCGTGAAGGATACCTGTAGTTTATCCAAAAAGATAAAATAAAAATCATTCTTTCTTTTCTCCACAGAAGGAATGAGATAAGGTTCGCACTAGCAATTTGAGCAAAGAACTTGACCTTATATATATGTTGCATAATATTAAACCCACACACACCATGCAAGCACCATTCATAGACCCAGAATGACGGATTTATTTAACCCCCATATATACATCACATTCCTTGGCCTTTGACCCTTTAGGTTTACACCTCCTCCCAGATCACTGGGTGGATTTTACGACGTTGCTCATATTCATACCCAAATGAAACCCCGGCAATTTTTTCTTATTTATTAATTTTTGTGTGTGGAAAATCCTGCACTTTTTCAAACCTTTAAGAATTTTTCTAAAATTTGCCTCTCCAAATACAGTTTTTGGAGAGGGATAAGTGTATTTTAAGCTTCCGGAAAATATATAATTCTTTTTTAAGGTTTTTATTTTTTTGAAGAAACTTATTTAATTACTATAAAAAAATGTAAACATATTTTTAATAAAAAAAACACGTACTCTTAAAACGAATAAACATCCTACACTATTTCATTTAATCACTTTTCGAATAAATCATTTTACAATCGATGAATCTTCCTACAATTTATGTTTTCCCATTTATCCTCTACTTTGTTAGGTTAATTACGAGAGTCTAATAATACCTATTTAATCTCTCTTTTTTTTCGTAGAGAAAACCTTAAGATCTATTTACTACAATAATTTCTTTTAAAATTAGAATATAGGCTTAAGAAACATGTTTGGTTGGATTTTACTTAAAATATTTTTTTTTTTAACAATAGTGACATAAAGAATTAAACCTATGACTTCTTGTAAACTTAGAGGGGCCGGGGTGTCATTATTGACACTCCCTTTTGTCTATCCACGCCCCTCTTTAATTATTTCTACATAGACGAGTTCTTAATGAATAGATGAAAAAGCTTCTGTAGCTTAAATGTTTATAAAGTGGGTACAGTTAAATATCAATCATAAATCAATAATTATGGGTTTAAGTGGTAAGGAACTCCTTTAACTAGAGGTATCAAATTCATGTTTTGAAAATGGAGAAAATGATGTTGAGAGAGTTACTCTCAATATAGATCCGAGACTATGCTAAAATCGAATTAAACTGGCTTTGATAATATATATATATATATATATATATATATATATATATATATATATAATTCAAATACTATACATGATCGGAAAGTTGTGCAACTTTACTTGGTACGGACAAAGCACACATATGTAAATATATGAATTGGAAGATAAAGATCATCGGTTTTAACCTCTATAGATATATAAATTCTGAATAAGCTATTGCTTTCTTTCTTTCTTTTTTGGCGAGAGCTATTGCTTTCTAGTTGTTCTGTTTTTTTTTGTTTTTGTTCACAATGACTAGACAGAAGAAGGATTGCCTTTTTCAAGTTCCGTGCTTCGAAGATAATGAAAGGTACGTAAAACTAGAGGACAGGGTGAATTCAACATTTCAACAATATGTATCTTAATTTTCCCGTGTCACCTTATAATTATTATTATTTTGTACTTTGTTTATGGATTTACTAATTACATTTTCCCGTGGTATTAGATATAGTTCTTTTGTTCCATTTTATAATTTAATAATCCAACACCTTCATGTGCTGGATACAATATCAATTAATTTTGATACGTGTTAATAAAAAGTTTCATGTATACTTGGAGATGTTTCCCAAAAGCATATTAGATAATTAAACTTGAACCATAGATGGATAAAATCAATGTTATTAAAACTGGCCCGGTCATTGACCCGGTCGAGGTACTGGGTCACTGGTTCAACCAGTGAGTCATTGGTTCAATCGTATGATCCGGTAATTATATATAATTTTATAATTTATATTAAAAAATTATAAACATCCTCAAATATCTAAAAAAATGATTAAAATTTCAAATATTTTAATATAAAAAATAATAAATCACATATATTATCCAATAAAAGATCAAACAAAAATATAATGATCGTGATACGGGGCTTTAGGTTCAGAAAATGACATCCCTAACTATAAATCAAATCAAATTTTTTTGCATAGTGCATAATTGAGATAATATTAGTATTGTAAATACATAACTTATGTAAGTTGATAAGCAAAAAAATATTCAATTATGTCCATTATGATTTTTTTTTTTTTGAAAAAAAAATTGAAATTTTTTTTTGTGAACGGGTCGGGTCACCGGTTTTCATGAAAACAGGTCGGGTCGGACCGGGTCACACCAGTTCTGATGCATGGCCGGTCTGTTGCTTCAATCGGATCGGTTATATGACCGGTTTACCGGTTCCCAGGTCGACCCAGCCGGGTCGGTCCGAGTTTAATAACAATGGATAAAATGAATTCAATAAACCATTTGTGCGCTTATTGGGAATCACAATTTTTTTTAACAGAGAATCACAATTATTGAGAATATGATAGGAAAATGAGTTTTCTGAGAAAGTTAAAAAAAATTGTTTGCTAGATCGAAATATTACTGACAAAATTGGTTTAAGTTTCCTAAATCTATGTTTGGTCGAAGGTAAAATATTATTGAAAAAATTGGTTGAAATTACGAAAGTAACCCTTGAGGGGTGTTTTTGTCTATATTTTCGCACCCAAATTGAGGGATATTTTTGTCCACAATTTTACACCCAAATTTCCTAAAAAGTTTCATGTATATGTTTCCCAAAAGCATATTAGATAATTAAACTTGAACCATAGATGGATAAAATGAATTCAATAAACCATTTGTGCGCTTAGAGTAAATAACATAATATAACATTGAAAAGGGGAAATCATAATAAGTGTATGTTTCGAATTAATTAAGTGTATATAAAATGTATTTTATACTAACAAAATTATAAAAATTATTTTGAAAAAAATAAACTATACAAATACACTAATTGACAAATATATTTAAGAAAAATGTTGTACTTACAGAAATAAAATAAAAAAACTATTTCTCAAGGGATATGACAATTATTATATGATATGTACGTCATATACGCACTCACTTTTTTCACATAAATTCGGTAGTAGAAGTTTGTTATACAAATGTGGACTTAGCTTACATTTTAGGGTGAGTGATTTGTTTCTTAAAAATAATAATTAAAATTAATTTTAATTAATTAAGTAAAAGATAATGAATCACGAGATTTCTTATTTAGGGTTTGATTTTCCCTAATTACCAAATGGTGGTAGTTCAGTTGGCGTATGGGAGCTGAGCAGGTGGGGGTGAGGGCATGTGTTCGAATCTCCCCAGTACCACCTTTGGGAGGGGTTTAAAGCCTTAATCCTGGACCCGCCCCGAATCGGACTAATCGCGAAGCGATGAACCGATGGAATTTTTCCAAAAAAAATAAAATAAAAAAAATTCCCTAATTAATTACCCTAATAATCTAATTCGATTATTAACGTCCGAATTCATCCTAAAAGAATTAAGATTTAATTTATTAATACCTTAACCTTCTACGTCCAATTAAGAAATTTAATCCCTTAATGCAGTAGTCTACTTCTAGTTCATTATCATATATGATAAATGTGCATGTATTCAAATCCGATCCATATACCAACCTCCCAAATTCTTATAGATACCCAAAATCAACTCACATGGAAGTATAAAAAACAAAAACAATTACATGATATAGAAGAAAAATGATTTTTTGAATTAAATAAATCTGAATCAACGTCAAGTTATATTTGAGATCCATATGCTCCTAACACGAGTGTTTAACTCATGTCAAACCAAAAATCAACAAATAGATTGAAAAGAAATTTCATAATTAATCGATAAAAATTAAAGTTGAAGATCTTCTTATATAGGTCACGAGAAAATCATTGTCTTTTTAATCATTGTAACTAATATATTGTCCGTAGGAGTGAAATTGGGCCGGTCCGGTCTACAGAGGCCTTCGGCTTGGCCTATGTCAGGCCAGACCTGACCTAGTATATTTTGTAAAATAGGTCAGACTTGGGCTATGAAAAAGTTTGTTTAATAAAAAGGCTGTAGGCTCATTTCCACAAGACCTGACCTATAAGCCTACAGGCCGACCTATATTGTACTATTTATTTTAAATAAAATAAAATAGAATAAGTATGACTTTAAAAAACAAAAGATATAAATTTAATCAATTGCAATTATTTATACCTTAATTATATTTGATTATATTTTAATAGAAATCTGACTTTATTTCTTATGTAAGAGGAACCAACATCTCAGCATGTTAGATTGTGTGTATGAATATATTAAAAAAAAATTGGGAGATGTTATACTTACTACAAGTATCATGATGTGTTTGTTGGATTCATGTAGTTATTTTAATTTACATAGTATGGATTTGTTTGTTGGATCTGATGAAATATATGTTATTTAGTTTGAGCATTTTGCTTTTGAAATTGACTTAAATGCAGATTGTATGAGTTTGATGTGATTCGTTATTCTGCTTGGGCGTTGAAATTATGATTTTTGGTTTAGCAATAGAATTTGAGTATTTTATAAAATTGATTCATGATTCTGCTTGGAAGTTAAAAATTAGCAGGTTAACAGACTAGACTAGGCCATTTGTTTTTTTTATAAACGGGTCAAGCCAGCTAACAGTTAGACTCATACTAGACTTGGGCCAGGCCAAATTAAAATTTTTTTACGTAAGCTTGGGCTTTTCAGAACAGCTCACTTTCACCCCTAATTGTCTGTCTCACCCTTAATTGTCCATCTCCCCTTGGTGCTGGTGGCTTCGTTTATTTATACCAATTTTAAGGGGCCAAAAAAATAAAAACAAGTTTTTTTCTTAATAAAGTTTCTTACTTTTCTATTTGTATTTAATCTATTTCAATGCCTAATGATTTGGTCTTTCTGAAAGTCTACCAATAAGAAACTTCAAGCTGTTGATATTTTTATTACATCTTTTCAAATTTCTGTAATCATCAATATATTTAATAGTTAACTTCTCTTAACTAAATAATATTCAGTGCCTAGTTGGATCCTCTCTTGTAAGCATAAGTTAGACCAAATAGATTTTGAAAAAAACTCTTAAAATGAAAAACTCTTTTTTTTTTAACGAAGAAAAATGTTAAAAGCTCTTAGAAAGAACCTTTTTTTAAACTATTATTTGCTTTTTATGAATTGTATGCTTTTTTTTTAAATGAAAATCTATAGAGATAGATAGAGAGATAGTTTTCTTGAAATATGTGCCTTTAAGCTAAAAAAATTATATAATTTTTTTAATACACAATTTTTATGTAATTACCAAACAACTTTTATTATTATTATTTTTAGCTTTAGCTTATAAGTAGCTTCTAACTTAAAAAAAGAGGATCCATACAGGTTCTCAACATTATAAAATAAGATTATTTAATTTATATTATTATGTAATATATATAACTTAGTTTTGTTATAAAATTATATATTATTAAGCAATTATCATGTAACTTATGTGGTAATGGTTGGCATTAAACTCCTCCTAATATTAATCTAGTATATTTTTAAAAAAATAATTTTCAACTCCAAGAGTAGCTAAGGGCCTGTTTGGTGTGACGTATAAGGCATGATAGTATAAGTTTATACTATACGTTATGACATTTTCAGTTGTTTGTGTGATCATCGTATAGTATAAGCTTATACAGCAGAACCCCTTAATACATCAAAATGATGTATAACTTAATTTGGTCTGAGAGGGAGGGATTAGACCTGATAAGGGGTTAGCGTATTAAAATCGTTGACCAGTGCAATTCTCAAAAATTAATATATTATTTTAATATTAATACATTAAAATAAAAATTAATTTTTCAATATATTAAATTTTAAAATATTGAATATTTTTATTTTTATAAAAATTTATTTATTTTTTGGATACACTGATCAATAGATTTTTATAAAAATTAATATGATATGACATTTTTTGAAGAATTATATAAATTATTTATTAAAAATATTTTTATTAAAAATTATTTATTTTTATCCTATATAGTATTATACAGTGCATTACTAAATACACTACTAGAAAAATCATAAACAGTGACGGAAATTTGCGATGGGAAATATTCCATCGCAATTGGTGACGGGGATTGAGATGGTAAATTATCTGTCACAAATTGTAACGGAATTTGCAACGGAAATCATATTGCGACGGAAATAGAGCTGAATTATCGTCGCGAAAGAGTAGTTGCAAATATCGTCGCATGTTCGTCACAAAAACCATCCCAAATAGGGATGGTCAATTATTCCGTCACAATTATGAATAGATTGCGACGGCTTATTGTGACGGGTTTTGCGATGGCCTTCCGATATGCATTCACGCGAAATTTTACTTCATAACTGAAAGTCATCACAAAAGCCCTCGCAAAACTGCGACAGGTTTTGAGATTGAATCCTTTTCCATCACAAACTGCGACGGTTTTTGCAATGGCTTTCGACCATGCAGTCAAATTTCGCATTTTTCAACATTAAAAAATGGTTTCATTTTTTGCGATGAAATCATTTTCCATCGCAAACTGCGACGGGTTTTGTGATGACTTTCTGGTATACAGTAAAATTTTGCTTTTTTCAATATTAAAAGAAGGGGAAAACATCTATCATTTTAAAAGATATAACTTTATATCATTTTAGATACTAACCGTTGATTTCCGTCATCAACGAGTATAATCTAGTGGGTCAAATTTAATGAGCCAAATTTATTATTAATTAATAATTTTGATCCAATAAATTATAACTATTGTTGGACGGAAATCAATGGTGAGGATCTAAAATGATATAAGGTTATATCCTTTAAAATGACAGATGTTATTCCCTTAAAAAAATTAAAAATGGCTCTTCTTTTGTGATGGAATATTTTTCCATCGCAAACTGCGACGGGTTTTGCGATGGCTTTCGAGTATGCAGTAAAATTTTGCGTTTTTCCAACTTTAAAAATGGCTCCATTTTTTGCGATGGAATACTTTTCCATCGCAAACTGCTACGGGTTTTGCGATGTTTTTTAGTTATGCAGTAAAACTTTTTGTTTTTCAACATTAAAAAAATTTAAAAATGGCTCCATTTTTTCGATGGAATCCTTTTCCATCGCAAATTGCGACGGGTTTTGTGATGGTTTTCAAGTATGCAGTAAAATTTGAGAATATTTAATGACCCTAAATCTACAATGACCCTCACAAGTAATTTTTTATTATAGATATTTAATTTGAGGATTTAGATGCCAAACATGTGTTTAGAATGTGATTTTGTTTAGTCTGACACTTTTTGCAAAAATCTCGTAAATAGTGTTTTCTGTCGGGTATTTTGTATTACTGTTTAAGCAACCGGTAGAGTCCATAAAAAAAAAATTAAGTGATAAGTACATGAGAGTCCAATGTATGCGAAACAAGTCATGTTTAGACCAAAAGTAATAAGTTTATAAGTTTTACGGATTTGCATGCGAACAGTGCACAATTAGTGATTCACAGTGTACTTCAAAAAAAATGTGCAGAAACCCAACTGTGAATTGCTAAAACTGTTCCTTATAGAATAAAAGTAAATGTAAATGAGTTCAGAAAAATAAAATTAGATTTGATTTGATGAATAACAGTCATTCTCGGTGTGGGAACGACATTCGATAAGTGGTTCCCATGGTGGGAACGATGCTCTTATGGTGGGAACGACATTCCTGAGTTGGGAACACCATAAAGTTACTTTTGGGAGAAATGAGTAACTAGTCATTTATTGAGTTGTTGACTTTTGTTAACTAAGCTTAAGTGAACAAAGCATGAACAGTAGATCACTAAAAACATAAAACACCATCAGCCATCTTCTTTCTCATTTCGTTGAAGCCATGGGAGGAAGAGTGAAAAGCTTGAGAAAATCATAACTTGAGTTGCAATTGGCGAAATCGAGTCATTATTGTTATATTTATTACATACTTTTGTAAAAATTTAAATCAAGCTTTCAATCAGTGACACACCCGATTAGACCTCTGAGCCACTCATCCAATGCCCTAATCGATACATGATGGTTCTGGTACTCAATACATTGGTTCAACCAAAATGGAATATATAATTGAGTAAAGGTTCCCCCGAAATATCCTTGCTAAAATTTGGACACAATGAACTGAAATGATCTAATGATGGGTTGGGGCAATTGAATGATGAAAAGTTAATTGATAAAGCTAAATTTAAATCTAATTTTTATTTAAATATAACATATTCGGATTTATATAATTAGTTTATGTTCCATGTTTTTTATTTTTTCTCAATTAATAATAATTTGTATTTCATATAAAAATATAAAATAGGAAGAATTTCATTTAATTAATATCCTCTCTTATTTATATATATAAAAAAAATTAAGAAAAAAAGATACTTTGTTAATTTTCTAAAATGGCAAATAAAATAAAAGAGCTCTAAAACCACAAATAAAAAACGGAAGCAATGATTTCAAATGAAAATAAATACAAATTTATATTTTGATAAAAAAAATTAAAGTAAATACAAATTTAACATTTTATTATTTATTATTTATTATTTTTAATGAGTAAATCACAAAAGATAAAACTCAAACCATTATCTCTGAATAGTTTTCCAATCTTTGCAGTTATTTTTTTCCCTTTATTTCACATATTTTCTCCCTATTTTTTTGTATTTTTACTCTTTCTTAACTATTTTTTATTTTTATTTTTTATGCATACAGGCAGGCTTGTAACTTTGATCCACTTGACCTTGTTAAAATTGGAGTCCGTGAGCTCATAGGCCACCGTATTAGTGCAACTTTTGGTTTACCTGCTCCCTGTTCCCTCCATGTTTTTCACTTTCCCTTTTCCCACCACTTACCTTTTCACAAAACCCTTTCATCAGCCTTTTTCGTCGATTTTTTCTACTGGCACCTAACCTTTAGCGAGAGGCCTCCTCTAAGGGTCGCGAGAACTTCGTCTACATTGCCAAAATCGCCAAGCAGGCGGAGCGATACAAAGGTTAGGGCTTCTTCCTTTGTGTCTCAGACTCACACTTACTCATGGATATGCTCTATGCTTGATTTTTTATGATACCTGCTTATGCGATGGCTTCTTTCAACTTATTTTGAGTAGATTTTCGTGCTTTACTTCGATTTTATATCATTTTTGGTGTAAAAATTAAATTTTTGTTGTCAAATTTGGTTTACTATTTACAAATTCATATTTTAATTTCATTCCATATTTTACCAGTTTGCTTCGAAACTGGGTTCAAGTTCTCTAAGTTCTTATTCTTTACAACAGTTGCATTTTTTTATCCCTGTCTGTATGTTTGAAAGTACACATAAAACTAGACACACCAAAATCCCTCTTGCAAAGTGAGATCTGAATTCTGCATCATTACCCTAAAATACTAATCATCTATTTACATATATTTTGAGATAGAAAAGGCGGAACCAGAATCACGTGCTGCAAATTAAGATGGGCTTTGCATAAATTGGACACGCATTTAGAAATTTCATGAGTAACTGCTAGGGACAAGACTCAAAGTGTTAGGGGAAGAGTTTGGAAAGTTTATACTAGAAAGAATAAGATGAGTCTTCAGATTAGTTAGGAAAGTTGGAAAGATAGTTAGTTTGGATGGCAATCTTTTTTGCCATCCTTTGGGATGGGTCCTTGGGCTGGAAAAATCCTTCAAGGTACATCAGATGAAGCTGTTGGAGAAGGTGAAGGAAGAACCAAATTCAAAACCTGAACCAGATACGTAGATAGAATCAAAGGTGTTGGGGCATTAGAATTTGAACTTGCTAGCTGAGCCTCTCGCTGAACTTGGATGGGTGTACTGAGAGCATGATGGTGGAATTTTTTTATTGGTGAAGCCTTGTGTTTATTTTTGGAGATATTGCACACTCATCGTTGGGTAGGTGGCTAATCCAAGAGCTCGTGAGATCAAGAATCTCTCTGTTGGGTCTAAATCTTTCTCTGTAAAGATTGGTCAGTGTGGATATGAAGCCATCATCTACATGGGTCACCAAGCGTGGATATGCATAGAACTCTTTATCTGGGTATATGTTAAGTTTGGTTCTACCTTCTTGGGTGAGAACAAGGCGTTTAATTTTTCCCGCAGAGGATTGTTGATTGGTTTGGTAGTTTTCATTTGAAGTGTTAACAATTTTGATTGAAGTTTTGGTAAGGGGTGCAGAGATGAATTGGAGATTGGTTTGCATAGTTAGGAGTTAGGAGTTGCTGTTTGTGGTGAAAAGTGGACATGAATTTTGAGTCAATCAAAACCAAACTCTAATTTTGTTTATAATTAATATCACATATATTCTTGTGGATAACCAATCAATGGTTGTGAAAGCATATAGAACTTTTTCAACGTTTTTTTTTTGGGCCCAAAAAGAAATTAAATTTGTAATAGTATTATTGCTCCCTACCAAACACTATTGTGGCCCATGTCTTCGTTGAATCCTACTTTTTCTTGGTTTGATATGCATATATTGAAGCTGTCATCATCTCAGAAAACCTAAACAAATAAATGAGAATTAATGAAATGTTGGGTACTTAATTATTTCACATTGACTAGTGAACAAAAAAAGCATACATGGCACCATATACGCATACCATGCTGATTTGTGGGAGCATTGCTCCTATTCATGTTAAGAGAGGATATATATTTAAGTTAGGCAGTGTTTTCCATCAATGGGTAGACTATATATATATATATATATATATATATATATATATATATATATATATTGTGTAAGTTGAATTTTCAGTAAATATAAGTCAATGGGAGAAGTTAAGAACCAATTAGTGTGCCCACTTGGTTTCTGAGTGGTCCATTAGTAGACAATTGTAGAATCTTTCTTCATAACATTATAAGTATTGTAAGTATAAAAGAAGAATTGTAAGTATGCATTACTTTTTATGGTATTCTATAATTTGCACTTGTAATTAATTAATGATGCCAATTTTTATTTGTAGCTAGCTTCTGGGGAGGTGCCCCCAGATCGGGTTGAGTTTGCTACATTTCAAAGGACCCACACACAAGAGTCTGAAGCAGGGACTCGACGGTGGATTAACAACACATCCAGACAAATAGCGGTGAATTATTAGTTACTTCGTTTTTGTTTGATTTATTAGAGTTTAATTCACTTCATGTTTATTAATATTTTGTTTTTTTTTTTGGCTTGTAGGAAGGATTCCAAAAGCTCCAGGAGGAGACACGAACACAGGTGACAGACGATGGAACCGCCTCCTCTCAGGTCGATAGCAATGAACTCTTTATTAAGGCGACTGAGCCATTTAATAAAAATGGAAGAATTTTTGGACAGGGAGCATCTGCTAGCAGCTTCAAGAGTACCAAGCGCCCCTCTAAACAACTTCCAAGTGTTTCCGAAGGTAAAGACATTTATAGTTAATTGTTTCAAAATTTCACTCCCTAGTCCATTTAATTTAAGTACAAAACAATTGACCTAAGCATATGTTCTTATTATTGCAGATGAGCTTGCCAGAATGCGAGCAGTGACTGCTAAATTGGAGGCAGAATTGCAGCAGCAAAAGGAGTAAAGGGAAAAAATGGATGCCGAATTGCAACAGCAAAAGGAGAAACAGAAAAAATGGATAATCTGTTGCAGAAATTACTGAACAAAATGGAGAAGAAGAAAGAAAAGAAAAAGCAGAAAAAGATGATGAAGAAGAAGCAGACTGTAGACTCCTCATCCTCATCCTCATCCCCATCCTCATTCTCATCCCCATCCCACACCCATACTTCATGATGTATTTGAAACTTTTGTTTATGACTACCTTTATTGATACATTTTTCTAATTGTATGAGATTATAATGTTAGTTTGTATGGAATTATAGTGTTGGTGTGTATGGGATTATAATTGTAGGTTGTATGAGATTGTAATTTGTTAGTTTGTATGGATTATAATTAGTTAGTTATTTCATTTCAATGAGACAAAATATTTTTGTTTTGGTTGTACTGTTTACAGGTTTGAAAATTTATTAATTTAATTTTTTTTTTAATTTTTATAATTTTGTGACGGAAATTTATGGATATTCCATCGCAAATCTGCTGATTATTGTGACGGTATTCACATTCCATAGCAAAGTTTGCGAGGTATTTTTCATTATTCCATCGCAAATTTGGGACGATTTTTGTATTAGACTATGGACTGAATTTTTTACGACGGCATTACATCCAGATTTGGGATGGGATTTTTAAAAATTCCATTGCAAATTTGTGACGGTGTTGTACTATATTTCCATCGCAAACTTTGCGATGGGTTCTTTCCCATTTACTTTGTGACGGATAATTTGCGATGGAAATTCCGTTGCATTGTGTGACGGTGTTGTCAGTATTCATGTCTGCATTTTGCGATGGAAAATAAGTATTTTGGGACGGGTTTATTCGGTCGCAATTTGTGACGAAATCCATAACAAGAAAATTGTGTCGCAAAATTTGTTTGCGAGGAGGTTTTTCACGACGGCTTTTTTCAGTCGCAAATTCCGTCACAAAAGGTGTTTGTGACCGAAATTGCCAGTTTTGTGACGGAAAATGCCCATTGCAAAAAGGCAATTTTCTAGAAGTGATACTAGATGACATTATCTTATATAATATATTATTTTATACAATACCATGCCAAACGCTGGATAGTATTAAAATTTAATCAGGTCTTATACAATCAGGCCTTATACTATCAAATCTTATACTATACTATGCACCAAACATGCCCTCAGTTGATAACTGAGCTCCCAAGGGTTTGTTTAAGTTAGGAGTTCAAACCCTACCTCAAAACAAAAGTTAGGGGTTCAAACCCTACCTCAAACAAATTCTTGAAAATTGTTTGGGGGTGGACGTGCCTCTCTCTCCCTGGATAAGGATACCTCCGGGTTATAGTAAAAAAAAAATTTAATTTTCCTAGACAAACGTTCGAATCCAAGCAATAAAAGGAAATTAAAAAGTAATTACTTAACTACTTGGCCAACCTCTTAAATTGGCATTTATTACTCAGGCAAAAGATAAACTGATATCAATATAAGTATAAAAAAATATATTATATTCATCATTCCCCGTTAATTTCATAAAGTACAAGTGTAATCGATCGCTAATAATATATATAAGAAATTTTAAACTTACGAGAATCTCCTATTAATTGCTTTTGCTTTATGTTCTGTAGTAATAAATTATTTGTTTCTATTCTTTGGATGAAATTAATATTGTGTCATGAAACTTAGGTGGCTAGAGGTATAAATATTAATTATTAATTAGATTATTATATATGTGGCTGTGATTAAAAAAACAATCATGTGACTTCGAGGAAGATAGAAGAGAGAAATTAGAGGCGTCACGGTAAAGAGAGAGAAAGTGACACACATATGAGCATCGGGAAAAAGAAAGAGAAGAGATACAAAATAAATTAATAATAGGTTGAAGGGGGGAAAAGTGAAAACAATAGAGGAAGGAGAATAATGAGTTGAATACAATGATAATAATAGATCATGAAATGAGAAAAAAATAATTAAAATGGGATAGATTCATTAATTGTAGGGCCGAAAAAAACTAATTAATAAAGGGTTCGTTTTTTCTGCAGTCACTGCAGATAAATTATCTGCAGTAAATCTAATACGATGTCGTTTTGGGACGAAAATCATGATATTTTTATAATTTTAATTTATTTCAGAATTATAATGGTCTTTATATTTATAATTTTTTAAGATGTAGAATAAATACAGATAACTTATCTGCAGTAACTGCAGAAATATTTTTCTCATTAATAAATGGATTTCATTAAACTTAATCAAATAATTTTTTTTAAATATTCTTAAATGTCTTTATTTTTAAAATAAAAATAGGATACGTTAATAAGTCAACATAAAAATTTAAATTACACTGATCTCCTTGTTCAATTGACACAAGGTAAAATTTTCAGATTTACGTGTTATTTTAATGTGAAAAGTTTGACTTTCCGTTGTGTTAACTTTTTATCTTTTTCTATTGAAGTATTTTATACCTCTTATTTAATAAAACAAATTAAATTTATCCCCTCCTCCTTCATGAGTTTTGCTTAAAATTAGAAGTTTAATCTTGTCCTCTTTCTCCGCTTTTTCAGCGTGGAAACCCCACGCCATCTTCCTGCCTATCATATTGTAATTAAAGGTCAGAAGATGTAAAGTCTGATATTGAACACAAATCTTTTGTTTTCTAAGGAGTGGGTTACATTTATGCTTCACGTTAATTATAAAAATATATATGGTTTCTTTTATATAGACATGAACTAGCTAGCTACCCGTTCACCCCATTGGATTCAACTTAATTTAAGGCTAAGAGATTCACTGTCATTAAAAAAAAAATTGTTTAATGATCCTATATATGTTGCTTTAAGACGGAACAGTTTAGCCCTAGGAAGCACCGACACTTCAAAAACTCTAACGTGTCGTGTTCGACACTTTCTGACACTCTGACACTTCCCGACACTCCAACACGCGTTATTTAAATTCAAAAAAAGTTCAAAGATTGTGTTGCGTTGAGTTATTAGTTCCAACTATTAGATTCGTTGGATTACAATTACCATTTAATATAAATATTTAGGATATCTTATGTTTCTTTGTAAAATTGATCAATATTTTAAGTTTAATTTCATTTTTTTGTTAAATTATTGAATATTAAATATAATATACACTACATAAATTAAAAATATTATTTGATATCAAAACGTGTCATAACGTGTCGAAATCTAATATTTTTTAGAATTTACGTATCGGAGTTTCGTGTCGTATCGTGTCACGTGTCCCGTGTCGATATCGGTGTTACATAGCTGAAGCCAATATGGCTAACAAAAACAAGGGTCAATATAGAATACGTTTGTATGTATGTCACCCCAAAATATAATTAATCATCCCATGTTTCTTCCGGATTTTCTTACTTAAGGGATGTTTGGTAGGAAAATTTTATTTTGTTGCCTAGGAAAGTGGGGATAGGATTCATAGGAGACCATGTTTGGTAGGGGTTTGGAAAAAATTTGCTTAGAAAACATATTTGCATGAGAATGTGATTTGTGTGTAAAATTGAAGGCAAAATATCACCTGAGAATATCACCCAGATTTGTAGAGAGTGGTATTCTGATTTTGCCGGCAAACCAAAAATTTGGGTGCGAAATCTTGGACAAAATTATCCCTCAATTTGGGTGCGAAAATATGGACAAAAATATTCCTCAAGGGTTACTTTTGAAATTTCAACCAATTTTTCCATATTTTAATATGAGCTATCAAAATAATTAGAGCCATATTTTAATTTTGAAATAAGAGACTTTGCACTAGGTATATTGTCATGTGGATCAGGGAGCTCATGGCTGAAGACTACTACCAGTGAACTAAGGCTTAACCCAAAAAATACTTAACCCACCTCTAGCCAAACATTCAGCTAGCTCGAGCCCAACCCGGCTCTAATACCAGAGTTAGGTGGATCCAGGGGAAACCCATGATTAGGGATTATAATCAATGAACTAAGGCTACACCACCATATCAAGTAGATCTGACACCACATCGTAACTCAAAATCTTAAGGCATTGGGTTCATGAATTTTTCTACTTGTATAAATTTCTCTTAATTCATTATTAACCAATACGATACTCGTTACACTTTAATATCTCAACACATATAAAGCCAACGGCTTATCTGTCTGTATTTTTTGAAAGAAGAAACAATGTTTTCAATAAAGTTATATACTAATATATTTATTGGAGAAAGTTACTCTTTCTGCAGCAATCTTAAACCATATACAGGCGTGGACAAAAAATACCCCATTATGCCAAAATAAACTTTATATGAGTGTCTTCGTGGGACTCATATTCACGTCTATAAACATAACACGTGGATGTGGGATAACAGAAGTGTCTGGACTCTGGGATCAAATCAATATACATTGAAGAAAGCCATACCCAAGCAGGGACAACTTCTACTAGGAACAAACAGCAAATTATTGATGATACCCCACGGCAAAGCTTATTAGCACTTTTAATTGTGCATTACTGAGGTGTACAAGCGACAAAGGGAATGTTTCAGAATTTTCAAAACGAAAAGAATATTAATCTTAACTTTTTTGAAAATTCATATTGATGAATGTTGAGCTCTTTGTTTTTTCCCCAACTTAAATACATTTTCTGCTTAATTACATGTATTTGTCCAAGTTGATGAGGTTTCTAATTCATTCAAGCAAAAAAAAAAAAAAAAAAAACATGATGAAAACTCAAGTGAAATATCACTATTCAGGTCCTCATTATAATCTATATTAGAAATCAATCTTGACGCTTCTGCATCTAATACAAATTATCCTTACATTGGTATCTTGTGCCGAATGCAAATGATGATAATTTCATCGATCTATATACGAAAGCATGAATCCTAGCTTAAATTCATTTAATAAAGGGTTAGGATATAAAGTTCATACGAATTTCTTCACTAAATACAAACAAATTGCGGAGATCTACAAGAAGAAACTCGTTTACCCCAGATTTCAGTTCAGAGAGAAGAATGCAGCATTTGGGATTAAAAAATAATTACTGAGGAGATTTGCCCTATTCACTGTGCATTTACAGAAGCATAATTCCAGATGCAGAAGTTTGTGTTCACAAACCCTAACAGTGATTTCATTTTCTTCCTAGCTAGATCGAAAAAAGGGTAAGGGTGAAAGAAGAAGCTAACCGTCAAGCACTATCATTCCAATAGTTATTGAATGTGCAAGCTTGGAAACACAGAACTTCCATCACATAAGATGATTCTCCCCTCAAAGCACCAACTTCATCATATCTTGCAAGTCTAATCATTTGATCCCATCATATATTTAAACTAATTAAAGCCATGAAGTGCATCTATTAAAATATAACATAAAATAATAGGGAAACCAAATAAAAATGCAACCAAGAGATTTATAAAAGGAGAGGGGGTGGAAAAAAAAAGACCAGTCAGTGGAAAAAACTATTAAATTATCCATAAATATAATAAAAGATCATATTTTTTTATTCAAAACACAGAAGCAGCTAGAAGAGAAAAGAAAGTTCATAATCCATATACATGATAAAATAAGCATGCTTAGCTAGCTTCCTCTCTCACAGTTCTTCACAACTATATAATTTGTACTCTTTTAACTCTTCCAAATATTCCTATCCTTCAAAATACAACACAAGATATGAGCAGATTTGACTTCAATTAGATCTCTACCTTTCACCCTCTCATCTTTCTGGGCACATCCAAATGATTACATTCAATAAGGTGGCCTTCCATGAGCCCAAGCAAAAGCTTCATGCCCCATCTGCCCTCCATTGGGCAACAGATTTGGAGGAAGATTATACAAAGGCAGAGATGATGGATCTGTAAGTCCACCCTGAAACTGACTCCCACTGCTTCCAATCCCCGGCTGCTGCGGAGGCGGCGATCCGCTGGCGGCTCCTCCTTGCGCCGCGGCAGCCGCGGCAGAGCTAGGCCCCTCATCATCATCATCAAGTGGAAGTCTCTCATAAGTTGCATTAGCAAAAGTTGCAGCAATAACCATAACAGGTCCAGCTGCAACTAGAGACCCAACAACACTTCCTCCAACAACTTGACCCTGTCCTCCAGCAAGATACACTGTAAGACCAGTAGAGCCAGGAGGGGCAGGACCTGGTAGGAATGCCCCAGTTAAGGATAGAATCTCGAACCTTCCATGAAGTGCCACAACAGCACCAGGAGCAGCAGGTTGTCGAAGGGTAACATTAGCCACAGAGCCACTTCCACTGAGGACACAAACACCACGCTGACGCCTCCTTGCAAATTGGGCAACACTTTCAGCAACATCAGCTCCTCCAGCTATCTCCATGACATGACTCCTCAAGGCATGTGGACTATCCCTTGTAACAAAGATGGGTGGTTTTGGCTTGTTTTTGGATCCAGGTGGTCTTCCTCTTGGTCTTCGGCTTCCAACCTCAATTGCACCCTCTTTTGGTTCATCTCCGTTATCTCTGTTTTCTTCATCTTCATCTTCATCTCTATTGTTGTTACCACTGCTTAATTCGTTGATTACTAGGTCTGTGTGGCGTTTGTTCAGGCCAGGTGAATGGGTTCCTGGGTCAACCCCAGTTAACCCACCCTGACCAGTCCACCAAGGGTTAGCCAGAGTTGTTGCTGCTGCAGAGATTAATTCAGGTTAAGGTAAAGAAAAATAAAAGTTCAAAAGAAAGAAGATGATGATGATGATTACATAGAAAGCAATTAAGCTCGATCAATTGCCTTTAATTAACAGAAAACACTAATTGACCTGTGAGCTACCTTCTTGCAAAGGCTATAGCAGATTGGTTTTTTGGTTTTGGTTTTGTCTTCTTAGTTTTGTTTCACTTGTTGTAGTCCTAACTCTAAGAAAGGGGTAAAAAGAAAAGAAAAGAAAAGAAAAAGTCAAACTCACCTAGCTCATAAGAAACAAAGGGTTAGCTCTCTCTATCTAAGACCAAACATTTGATGCTCATCATTTTCATGGATGAGAGGCCAGAGAGATAGAGAGAGAGAGGGTGCTTAGAAGAGAGAATTAGATTCAATTCCTCAAAGGGAATCAAGTACAAAAGGTTATGAAAGAGTTTGATCAGAATAGCTAGCGCTGTTTGAGAGGTGCAACGATGGATGCGAGATCAGACGATCAGCAAGTGTTCTCCTTTTCATTTGTTTATTTTTTTTTGTTAATTCTTTTGGCTATATAAGAAGAAGTGATCTCAGTGGACGCAAGATGGAACAGATGCGAAACCTTTCACAGAATCAAGCACAAAGAGTAAATACGAGGGTAGAAACAGGGAAAAGAGAGAGAGAGAGAGAGAGAAAGAAGAATTAACAAAACCAAAAAGGGAGACACTATGTACCAATAAGATATAGAAACAGAAGAACACAAAAACTCTTTGACAAGAACAAAGGAGAAGAAACGTTTTTGAATTGTTCTCTTTCTTGGTGTGAACTGTGTTGTGATTTGGGGAGCTAAAATATTTTCTCTCAAACTTTGCTATTTTTTATTTTTGTATTTTATCAATCTTAATTTGCTTATTGCTTCTGTTATTATAATAAGCACTGCTTTTGGAGGGTCTTGGAAATTAGGGTTTTGTGGGGTCGCGTGCTCGTAGCCAGGTGGGGTGCACGTCGTTTTCTCGGGCCCCGATATATACCAACGTTACCATTAGAGAGAGTAAGAGGCAGGTAACCAAAGAAGAAGAAGGAGAAGCAGCCATATTGGTGAGCCTTGTAACACCATTTCAGCACTATATCCATCCCAAACAATGTTACTGGTTCGTTGTTGTCCCTTTTTTGTTTTGGTTAGTTCTTTTTTTACTTCCATCTCCACTCTCATTCTCATTCTTCTATCTCATTAAAAAATAAAATATAAAAAATAATAAAATTCTTCCACATGCAGATAGATTTTGGTATCTTTTAATTTCGTTCTTGTGAGGCTATGTAAACCGTAACATTTGCTGCCTTTTTTTTTAGTGAAAAGTTCACTGTGGTTTTTTTCCAATCACATATGTCTCTGTGCTTTGTAAAATATAAAAAACCACAGGGACATATGTGATAAAAAACATATCCTTTTGCAAATCATAAGGGCATATGTGATAGAAAAAAACCACAGAGATATAAGTGATTCTGAAGCAAATCACAGGGGCATTGGTGAACTTTTTCCTTTTTTTTAATATACGCCTCTTTGCAAGGAAATGATGCAATTGTAATGTCTTTTGACCTTGGATTTTTTTGTGTATTTCTGTTTTGTTTTTCCTAGTAATTTTGGTTGGCTATTGCTCTCAGCAAGGATTTTTCTTAATTATATATATATATATATATATATATATATATATATTGGAGTTAACTCAATCCTAATTACGTGTTTGAGGCGAGTTGGCTCTCCGGTATCCCCATAAGCTTTAACTCATTGAGCCAGCTATGAGACTAATTCAGAATGAGGGCGGGTCAGGGATGAAGATATTTAAACCCCTCCCAGAGATGGCATGTAGAGATCGAACTGATGCCCTTTCCTTTTCACTTACTCAGTTTTTTTGCTACCAACTGAGCTACTACCATTTGGTTCTTAACTTGTATATTCATTGGCCTGAAAGAGGGGGTTAGTTAGTTAATTAGGGAATTTCTTCTAGAATATTATGAGGGGATAAAATAAAAAGGAGGGAAATGTGTGAAGTGAAGGATCGAGGTGCGAATTAAGTGAATATTTGAGAGAATTGAGGATCTCGTGGAACCTATGTGTGTTGGATCTAAGGGTGAGCTAGAGGTCTTTTGGTTTATTTTTCTGCATTTAGTGTTTGTAAGGAGCTTGTCTCTTTTATTTTACTTTAATATAATATTTCAGTTCCATTAATTTGGTATTAGAGCACTTTCGATCTTGGGGGTGCTTCTGGTCCAAACCCTTGAGAGAATGAAAGCCATGGGAGGAATAGCAATTCAGAGCCAAAGGAAATATTGATAAAAATGGTGAAAAACATGGATGAAGCATTAGATAAGATGAAGACGCGTATCATTAAAAAAATATAAGAAGAAAGAATGAAAATGCAGCAGCTGCAGCGGAAGGAAAAAAAGAAGAAGAAATCGAAACAGAGAAAGAAGAAAAGGCTAAAGCCAACGCAATAGAAGAGAAAGAAAAAGAAAAATAAAAAGAAGATAAAGCAAAACGTGAGAAAAAAGAAGAAGAAAAAAGCAGAACCAGGAAGCGGCTGCAAGAGAAGAGGAGGCGAAGCGGAAGAATGATGTTGTAAACGTGTTGTGGGAGGGGGCGTGAGGGGGGGACCCAAGCGACGACTACAGGGATATTATTGATGGCAGCAAATGGTGGAGAAAGTCGCGGCTCGCGTTTTAGGGAATCGACACATGAAAAATTCAAAGATGAAGATGAAGAAGACAAAGATGGGTCTCATGTTTTGTTTGATGCGGAGGAGCATCTGCCTCTCAAAATTTTGGAGCAGACAATGGTGGAAGCACAACATGATGAGGAGAGAAAGGTTGTTAACAGTAGGATCAAAGCCCCAAACCGGCGAGATAGAAATGAGTCTATTGTTGGGAAAGGGCATTATACATGTCTAGCACTTCCAAACAGGGTTGTTTATGGGATAAATACAGAAACCAAGCCCAATGTTTGTAACATTGAAGCACAAAAAGAGCCAATTGGTTTGGGTCCAACTCATCCAACGCGAACTGGTATCCAAACTAGTGAGGTTGGGTCTTTAGGAACCCAACGAAGCAATACTGCAATAATGAGCCAAGGAAGTGGACATGTGAGGCTGGCCAACAAAAAACCTAACGCTGCTGGAGTAAGGGGAGGATCGAGGCTTCGATATATGTTGCGGGAGGAGTTTAATGACAAGAGACATAGAAATTTATGCTTCAAGAGCAATGCTCATTTTTCACAAGACCAAATCTGCCAAAACTAGCCCCTCCACATCATCTTGGTGGGTACCGACGAACTTGAGCTTGAAGGGGAATAGTAGTTCTACGATGGTAAAGGCATGGAGGTTCATGGAAAGAAAATGGAATTAAAGCTGGCAACATGGTCGAGATGATTCGGGTTATAGGTCCCCAGTGGAAGTTCTCTCATAGTTCCTATCCTTTTTCTTCACCTTGAGAACAAGAGGTGAATTTTGGAGGGGGAGTATTGATGGACACGAAAGTGGGGTTAGTTAGTCAATTTGGGAATTTCTTCTAGAATATTCTTAGGGGATAGGATAAAAAGGAAGGAAATGTAAGAAGTGAAGGAAGTATAAATTAAGTGAATATTTGAGGAAATTAGGATCTCTTGGAACCTAGGTGCGTAGGGTAAGCTAGGGTCTTTTGGTTTATTTTTCTGCAATTAATATTTGTAAGGAGATTGTTTCCATTATTTTACTTTAATATAATCTTCTGGTTGTCATATATGATGCATGTATGATTTAAATTTGATTTAATTACAAAATAATTAATCAAGATATAAAGCAATGAAATTAACAATTTGATGGTTCACTTTGCTCTCCAGTAGTGGAAGAGCAGCTTGAGAGTCTCGCTTAGTGACTCGGATTCGAGCATGGTTACAAAAGAATTGAGAAGTTCACCTGGTTCATGTTTTTAGAGAAAGAAATAGTTGTGCAGATTGGCTTTCTAAATATCCTTTAGACTATCCTGTTGAGAATAATTTGTGTTTTTTCAAACCTCTCCCTGGTATTTGGCCTTTGTATTGGGCTGATTTGTCTTTGTCTTGTAATTTCAGAATGATTTTATTGAATTGATCTCTTTGCGGTGTTGTTGTTAACTCCCTTGGATTACCAAAAAAAAAAAAAGAATTTGATGGTCATCTCACCCCGAGGAGATCCTTATACGCCCAACATGAACCTTGCCATACCTTCAACTTGCCTATGCCTCAGCATATGCATTTACCTTAGCGTTCCTTCCCTCCGTATAGAATATGATATTGTTTTGCACAAGTAGCTGTCTTGATTTGGTTTAGAATCTTCCAAGATACATGTCTCCTTCTAGCATGAAAACTCGACCTAAGTATATTCTATTTCATTTAGGCACTCGGCAATATCTCAATATGTAAATCCAACTATATCTCTAGGACACCACACAAAAATATTAATGGGCAAAGCCAGTTTAATGACTCCGACTACTTTAAATTAATACAGGGGTCAAATTGTTTTAAACGCAGAGTAAATAACAGTGGCAGAGTTAGAGAGTGGCCACGAGCTAGGGGCAATCGCCTCTATCAAACTCATTAGATATTTGTGTGATACTACATTCAGACATAAAAGAAAGGTAAAATAATCTAAACTCTCTTATTTCATCCTTATTATTCTTCATGTATGAGGAAAATTTGAAAAAAAATTCGAATTTGACTATGTATCGATCTACTACTTTATTGTCCCGCGTAATAAGTTTAAATTCCTTCCCCCCCCCTCTCACAAAATTTACTGGCTCCGCTGTTCTAAATAAGTTAACACCATAAAAAAATTAAGGACCATTTTTGATTGGTGTCAAACTTGTTTTAACCCTATCTTTTCAACTTGTATGATAATTAGTCTCTCGTACTTGCTTCAAAACCTTCGAGCTGCTTCTTTAAATTTCTTTTATGTTACAATTGAAGAAAGTTGTTTTAACATTGATCCAATAATGAAGCTCTAAATTAAAATGAACCGCGATACTATAATAATTCTAAATGAATCGTTTAAAGAAATAAGAGAAAATGTCTTTGTCAAATCAATAGCTTTTATTGAGTAAAATCCTTAGTCACCAATCCAGGGATGAAACACTCAATTCTTACTTTGAATCCATTTTTACCTTCTGTGAATAACCAATTCAACCTAAAAGCTTAAGAGGTGAGGAACTCTTTAATTGTTTATATTATACTCTAACATGCCCTCTCACACGAGAGTCCATTGGGCTTGAAGGTAGATTATGCACAGGTCCACCTACTTGTGCTAAGAAAATTCCACAAGAGAAAGTGGGGGACGGTAAGAATCGGACACAAGGCTCTGATACCATATAAAGAACCAATTCAACCCAAAAGCTTAAGCTGTTAGATGAGGATCTCTTTAATTGTTTATATTATACTCTAACACCTTGTGCACCCATTTACACAGCTAAAAGCTTTTGAGTTCTAAAAAAAGTTCAATAATAATATACTACTTTTACGAATTTAAGTATAGAAAATAGGCTGTGTAACAAAAATGAATAATTATCTGGAATCATTGGTTATTCATTTTATAAAAATGAATAAATAATTTGTGGTAAACTGCTGGAAATATACCATAGGAAATTTGTGATTGGCTGGTTGAAAAGTAAAACTTCATCATGTATTCAATTAACAAAAGGAATGATTAATACCATATGGCAATGAAATGGTAGTGGCTGGTCGAATGTGTAGAAACGCTGCATTAGAGGGAAGAAACATTATTTCCTAACTTCCCTTCTAAAAGACCACTACTGCAAAGGAACATATTATTTATAATTAAATGCTTCTCTTTTTCTTTTATTTTTTATCATTTTAATTTCTTAACTAGTATGCACTCATTAGTAAATTCATAAGCTGAAACAAAAACAAAAAATACTATATGAGTTAAACGTGAAATTTATTTAATATTTTCTTTCTTGAATAACTAAGAGAATTATTATGAAAATTGATTGGGGGGATGAATTATTAATTTTTGTAAGCCCTGTTATTGTGGCAAAGTGAATGGCCTCTTCTACCCACCTGTTTGATGCCAATTTATGACGCCTACTTTCCTCGCTGGATGTAGTGATTGATTCAATTAGTTTGCCATCTGAAACACCCGATCTTAATGTTTCTGATTTTATGTGTCCCTATACTACGACAAAAGCTAAAAGAGGCCCAAAAAAGAAAATGATTTATGCTGTCATTTTTGGATCAAATAACACAAAATAACTCTACACATGAAATATGAATACATCCCAAAATAGTGAAAGTACAAGTATCTTACGAATATTTTAAGAGACTGATTTTGATATTTACTACAAAAATATTTTACATGGTGTGTTAAATTTCTTTCACATTTCGACAAGAAGAAAATATCTTACAACCAAATATTCAACTATACCATTTTTTTGCTAAAATATCCTCATATTTTTTTTTATTTTATATTTTAATTTTGATTCATTATAATTTATTATTCAATCATAGATAGTCATATTGTTTTTAAAAAAATTGACTTTGATAACAATTTTTTAAAAATTCAAACGTTTTCAATGATAAAGTAACATAATTGAATGATAATATTAAAATCAGAATTTATTCTTCTAATTTTTTTCCAAATAATAATAGACACACTCGTACACACATCAATTCATCTTTTCACAATTTTTATCCATTTTTTTTCTTATTTCTTCAATGGTTCATCCATTATCCAATTAATTGAGCTAGGTTAAATTCATATTGAGCAATTTTTATCACCTGATTACCGTTAAACCTATATTATATTAAAATTATATCGAATAAATAGACATCGATATATAAGTACTGTATAATTAATATTTTTTAAGTCATTAGAATTGGTGTCATGATAAGAGATTTGTGTAATTTGTATTAGGTTATGTGTTCAATTCTCACTTTTATCTAAATTTTTTTTTTCTTAATGAATGCGTCAATGCATGAATATGAATAAAAGAGTTACTTGGGAGAAAAAAATAAAAAGCAACTACACAAAGCTCACAAACAAATTTATTTAATTTTTTTTTTTTAAAAAAAAAACTTTTGTGTTCTTCAATAGTTCAACCTAAACAAATGGCCATGTAAATTTGTGGGGGTCCTGTTGAGGCAAAATCATGCAGAACTTAATGAAAAATCAGAATGGTCATAAATGAAGGTCACATGACAGAATGGTGAATCAGCTGCGCTATGCTTCTTCAAGTTAACGCTGTCCTGTGATTTTCCAAAGTGGGTACTCAAGTTTGAATACTGCACTGGCACCCTCATAACTCCCTATTTCATCAATATGGAAATCTCATAGTGACCTCTCCTGCATTACAGCCAGCCCTGTCTAGCACCATTATAGAAATAAGATTTCAGCGGTGTGTGGAGCCCCAACAGATTTAATACCCCAATTTTATTTTTATAACAAAATATAAATTTTTAATATTATTTATGCTCTTATTCTAACCTGAGAGTTAATTTTGAAGATAATAGTATGAAAACCCGTTTGGGATAGAGTAAGTAGACAAGCCCTTAAAAATAAATGTCCATTTTGATATCTCTAATATTTTTCGGTGACAGTATCTTTTTTCTGGAATAAGCGAAAATTTAACAATTTAGTATAATTACTACTATTATATCTCTTTAAGAATGTGAAATGCAATTGCTAATCCAGTTTTCAGAGAGCTTGTGTATAATAATTTGGCCTAGAATGACATCTAAAGACAGCATGAGGGGTTCAAATATACCATATTTCATAAGAAAATAGAAGAAAAAAAAATTAAAGATGCTTTAAACCCAACATTAGTGATTTAAGGGCAAATGAGCTTGTAGCACAATTGACATCGGCCCAAGTATTTGAAGCTTAAGTCAGATGTTATGTTTGAGACTTGATCCTCCAAGCCCCCCTTCATTAGACTAATAGTAGACAGACAGAACATGTACAATGCATCCATTCTGAAGTACAACTTTTCCAAAGTTAAACCCCTTCATTCTAAGCAGAAGTTTAACAATTCAAAATTTTCACACGCATCAAGAATATGCCCTTTAATGAAGAGGGACTCACTTTCTGAATTAGCACCATGAACCACCTAAACAGGTCAATGGGAGCCTGATCAGGCAACAAGAAACTTAGACTTTATGATTTGATCAAAAATTCATAATATAGAACTACTGAATAGAAGTTAATGCACACATAAACAGCAACTAAAGGAAAAAGGTATCAATACTAGTTTCTATGCTATTCATGATAATAGTTCTAAGCAAGCATACTCTAAGAAACAAGCAAGCTGTACAAAAACATATTTATGTAAGTTCAGCATTGAATTTTTTGCCCATTTTATAAATATGACTGCTTATATACTTTATAAGTCAAATTGCAAAAAAAGACAACTATACTTTTCAAGTCTTCAACAATATTAGTCCTCAATGTACAGAGTTCAGAATTCCATGTTGTGTCAAAATGATGCCTTTGAATGGAATTACAAATCAAGGAAATGCTCACCATATTGAGGATTTCAATATCTAGAAAGTATTCAATTAATAAAAGAAGCGCCACACTGCAATTGCCATTCCATGCAATCTTCAAAATCAAAACTGCTTACACAACCCAGTAACGCATTTTGTTGTTGTTCATAACGACATATGTAATTCAATCCTATAAGAAGCTCACATATAGCGTCCTCTGTCTTTTCCTTATCAGCAAAGTATAATGTCTGAAGTAGTAGCACATATGTCCTGCTAACAATTTGATGTTGCTCAAAATTCCTCTCGCTTTGCCATCTGATCATATTATGGGCAAGTGGAGCAAGCCACCTAAGTATCCCATCAAGAGTCACCTTCCAGTCGTGGGCAAGAGGGGCATCATAAATGGCCAAGTTCTTGACATAGGTCATAAGTTTGGCCTTAAGAGATAACCTTAAGCTTGTTGGTAGCATCTGATATAGATGATCCCTAGCTTCCTCACCAACTAAATGTGGATAGTTAAGCAGTTTCTCTATGACAATTATGACATTGGCATAGTGCAATGCTAGAGCACAGCCTCCAAGGGTAGAAGGAGGAGCATAAACAGCTAATCTACTCTTAGGACCCAAGGTTGAGCAACTTTGAACACTGGATTTGACTTGTTTTAGATCTCCGGTGAAAGGAATACCATTTTGAGCACAATATAGACCACCAGAATGGCACAAGAGCTCCCTTTTCTTGACATTATTCCCAATCCCAATACTGTGACAGCTTGATAAGTGACTGTATTGGTCCTCATGATCAATAACATAATCATCATCATCATCAAATTTTGAAACTGAACTGCTTAAACTTAGACACTCCATGAAAAGTCTCCCCGGACTTGTTCCACATGGAAAAACAAAATCTTCAAGTTGAAGATATGCTAACTCACCTCTCCTCATATCAATACGAGGCCTACTAATGGTTCCCCTTCTCTCCACAGTGGTTCTCCCAATTGAATCCAAATGACAACCATTTCTATTGCTATGAATGCGTTTCAACTTCTCCGAACTCATCTGAACATTAATCTGGCCAGACACCAACCCACAGTCGTGTTGCATGGGTGATGAACCTCCACCAAGCCCAAGGCTATTCTTCCTCACTGTAGAATCACCAAAGATCACAGAGATCCTGGCGTAAATGGTACAAACTGTCCTGGCCAACAACTCAACAACCTTATCAAAGGTCTGATTCCAAAGCGAAATCTCCTTCAGATGCCTCACATCTTGCTTTTGCCATGTGAGTTTCTGCTCAAACGCCCTCCTACTCTCTTCATGCTGATTATGCTGAAACTTCTTCACTGCTTGCTCCAATTCATTCAAGACCTCCATTTCACTGTACAAATTCCTGGTGGCACTAACATACCTATCCATTTTCTTCACCATTCCTTCCATATGCTTAACTAAGAACCCCAATTCCTTCACATCTATAACCCCACTAACCATGTCCCCATACACATGCTCAAAACCCTGCAAGGCAGGCACAGAGCACTTCTTCCCCAACCTAGAAACCACACTAGCAACACGATTCAACTCCTCAAGCTTCTCTGCCAAAGCCAGCTCGAGAAGATAAGCCTCTTCAGATGAAACCAATTTTTTAACACCCTCTGAGTTCAAGATCTCATTCCTGAGCTTTGCGATCTCAGACTCTGACAAGGACTTGTGAAGGTGAACGGTTTTGGACATTACATTTGCTACCTCAAAAGAAAGAATCCCTATAATTACTTTGCTATCTTGCATTTTGGGATTCTGTTTTCTCTTTGCAGAAGGTTCAAGAAGAAGGGCTTGCTTGAGATTGGCACTTACCTGGTTACCTATCTTTACAATCCAAGCTTCAGCAACCATAGCTACCACTTTCACCAAATCCCCTTCAAATCCGCAGCAGATTCAAAAGGGTTACCAAAAAACCCAAAGGTGTAAGCTTTGGAAAAACCAGAACTCAGCTATGAAAACCCATGAAGGTGAACCACCAGAAAAGGCTTTATGGGAGAAATCACACGATAAGACCCATTGAGCAAGACAAGAAGAAAAGCCCAATAGCTAGTGAAAGCTGCAAACTTTCATACTAAACTACGCATTTTGGGGATGAAATTGTTTTGGGGTGCAACAAGAAAGGAAAGAGATAGTGTAGAAGTCAGAAAATGGTGGCAAGCAACAGTTTGTGGAGGAGTGTGAAAAAGGAGGATGGGTGTTATTGAATATAAACAGCAATGACAACACACACAGTGGAGGGGAAAGAAAGAACTAAAAAAACAAAAGCTGTTACCTGGGATTATGGGGTAGGGGAAAAGGACCAAAGGGAGAGGGTGATTGCGTTGCAGTTTCAGAGTTGTTTTCAAAAAAAGTGGATCAGACTTCAGAATATTGAAAAGTGGACTCAGCACAGACTAAAACCCTTTTGAATTTTTTTTGTTTGCGTCTGCAACTACACCATTAATTGTCAGAACAACCATAATAATACCTTCTTCTTCTTTTTTTACAAAAAAAATAAAATAAAATAAAATGGCAAGAGGATTATAATAATGCATTTAAAAAAATTCACATATTACCTCAATAATCAGTTGAGTTCTGCAGAGGTGAGGAGTTAGCCCCGTCATGTGTTTCAATCTTGTCAAACTTAGAAAGCATTTTTTATGCTCCCCAACATCGTTGATTCTGGTGGTTCCTTTGTGAAAATGGTGAGGATAAAAAGGAAAAGAGGGGAAATAGCAATAAATAAATTATTCTTGAATTTTGAATTCTCTTGGATCTTCAAAAATATTTCCGTCAAACTTGTAGCGAGTTCAGTCTGGCTATTACTCCCGCGAGTTTACTTGAATCATAGCAGAGCAGGTCGTTTATTCCAAAAAAATTTATCTTTCTCATTTTTTATTTTTTTTTTTGGTAAGCTTATCTTTCTCATTTTATATAAATGTTAATGAATATCATGAATAATAATTATTATGTAATATTAAAATTATAAATAATGTAATTATTATTATTATTATTTTAAATTTTAATATTAAATTCATTTAATTAAATACTAATTAATATTGTAACTAATTCTCAAAGGAACTTTTTGAAATCCTTACAAAATTAAAAATATTCGTTTTATTATAGTTAATTATGATTTAATTATTCATTTCATTTTTCATTTAAGAATTAAATATTTTATGGTATTTAGTAATAATTCGATTTTTTGTAATTATTATCATATTTTACTAATACTTGTAACATTCAAATAATTATGTAATATATAGCACTTATTCAATTTAAATGATATTAAATATTTAAACTTTTTCGATAAAAATAAATCAACAATTAAATTATAATCATTTGAAATAAATTTATCTTTTTGAATCTGCAGGAATTCTGAAAGATCACATTAGACAAATAAAAATCAGACTTTTGGATTAATAAGTACTATTCAAGGATTTAAATAATAATTGAAAAAATATTAATATAATTTAAAGTCTTAAACTAAACTTTTATTACATTTAAATATTTATTAACATTAATTTTCTTTTCATAAATAGTCCTTCAAATAATTCATTGTGTCTCTTATTGATGATTAAATATTGTTTATTATTTATTTTATTTTATTTTATTTTATTTTATTTTATTTTATTGTTAGTTGGGTGCAACTCTTTCTGCTTACGAATAATTCCTAAGCACTTGGCTAAGTATTGAATCGAGTATTTAATATTAGGTAAAAAGTTATAATTATTAGTCAATAATTCTTTTTATTTACCTTTACCTGCCCAATACCTTGGCAGTTGGCAGGTTGTTGGCTTTATTAACAATTGTTTCCTTTTATATGTAAGTATTTTCTAATTAATAATGATAACAAAAAATATATATTGGGTTTACAAAGTGTACACATATAATTAAAAATATATATAATAAATTTTTTGAAATAAGTTATTTTTGCATAACAAAACTTGAATTAATAATTCAATAAGGTAAATAAATATTTTAAATTTAATGTTCAAATAGTTAAATATAAGTAGTAAAAAGCTTGAATTATTAAATAGATAAACTAATAAAATTTGTTTTAAGTAACTAAAGTTTTAAATAAACAAAATATTAAATAATTAAAAGTATGAATAAATAAGTATGTGTAAATAACCCCACACCGTACTTTCATCTTAGAAGTTTCTAAAAATTTATTAATTACATTAGTGTATTAGTTGTATGACTTGTATGAATTTTTGTATGACTTGTATGAATTTCAAACGTTGAGCTGTATTTCATTTTTTTAAATTTGGCAACAATAACCCTAAAATTTTCATATAGGACTAGTCTCATTCCCCAAACCCCAGGGAAATGGGAACTGAAAATAATCAATGTTTAGAAAAAGTGACTTTGACTAATGAAAATTTTGACTTCGCCCAACATGTGCTAATGCTACATTTCTTTGGTCCTTTTAAATCCAACCGTACAGACAATACATTCAAATTGGATTGGTTGTGGCTAAGTCTATGCACTTCTATCATACAACCAAATTTGGTGTTCTAAAACAACTACCGCACTTGCAACAATTTCGTGCACAAAACAAGCAGCCAACATTGCGAAATTAAACATTTGGTGTATTAGGAACTTTATTCTCAATGTGAGAAAACTTCCAACAATAAAAGACTAGTTACAAAACCACGAATATTTGTTAGTATATAGTATATACCTTTTGGTTGGTTTGGAACAAATGTGTTGCAGGTTGATATAATACTTGCCGTATAAGACCTTTGGAGTGGTTTTGACATGGAGAGAATAATGTTTACCCCGACTAAATAAATATTTTGAATTGGGAAAAGATGGATGGAGAAAAATTCGTCAAAAGTTAACCATAGTGGGAGTTGTTGGTTTTGTGTATTAATATTTCTGAATTAGTATGACCGCTCAATCTCATCATATTATTTTTTTTTTAAATGTTAATTTATTTTTTCAAAGATCTAAATATTTTATATAACTTAGGAACTAATTTAATAACACGATTTTTGGAAAATTAATAAGATAATAGATACTAATTTAAATATATTTTTCTTATTTTGGAAAACGGCTTATTTGACCAAATTCATTTTGTATTCGCCTGTCTTTATAAAGATCAAGCAAATGTTTACAAAAAAAAAATGATCAAGCAAATAGTGACAAAAAGAAAGTTGGAACTAATACATCCAGAGGCTTTACCTGAGTCACCTGTAAATTGCATTTAATGTACGTTAAGCAACAATATATATAGGAGAGTAACGCATAACAATTAACTGAGTTATATAACATAACCTTTTTTCCACTAATTGATAATTACACACATAATTTTGTATTGTATTTTTTTATACAGTATTTGATATGTATTAATATTAAACAAAAATAATGCAAAATTTACTACATTATATTTTGTGTTGTGTATTACTTGTTTCGCACTAGAATATTTTGATATATGATGAGCCGGTTGTTGTGTAAAATTAATGCTATTTATTATGATAAATTAACGTGTAATTTCAAGGAAAAAGTATTGGACGTTCGTAATAGTAAAAGATGCAACAACAGTAATTAAAAGGAAAGTAAATCATTTCATGTGTTAATTAATATGATCATATCATAATGAGGAATAATGATCATACAAAAGATTATCAATATTCAACAGTGATAGAGGAAAAGAAAGAAAAAATATAAAGATAAGTAATTAAAAAATTATCACTGTTAATTTTCTTTTGTAGGGTTAAGATTTTCCTATATTATATGCTCATGCTAATTAAAACATGAATAGAGACTGAGATATGCTTGGACTGTCTTTATGGGTTGGTGTGCTACATTTACCTAACGTTTTAGGAGTATGTAATAACTTTTTAAGTGGTTTTTTCTCTGCTTTAGTCTTTAGAGGTTTGAAAATTGATACCACATATGTAGCAACATCAGTAATAGAATTAATTGGCGATTAGGACCAAAACAATGTAACTATACTTTGATATCAAATTGATTAAAAATAATAACACGACTTGATTTTGTAGAATTGATTTGTATGCTGGTCTAAAGAATTGATAGGAAGAAAATAAAAGAGAAAGGTATATATACTAAGCTATAAAAGTCTGGACCATTTTCTTTAGTTTATCAAAGAAAAACAAAAGAACAAGATATACATGGACCATTTGTAATATATGCAGCCTGCAGTTCCTTTTTCTTTTATTTTTTGGCCTCCAATCCTATTATAACTCTTCCTTTAATTTAATACTTCTGGTACTTGCTTGACAAAGATTAAGTGCCTAAAGTGCAGTGAGTCATGCTGGCCGCACTAGTCCTCTCATCATCCGTCCTGCGTTTGAGTCATTAACATCGCTGATTGGAGATTGGAGATTGGAGAAATTCTTATGCTTTATTAACAGCAAAAATCTTTAACTATGTGCTTGTTATTATTTTTATCGTTAGGTATATTTTTAATATTATAATTAACATGTTATGCATTAAAAAATGCAGGATTAATTATACATCTATATTTTTAAAGATGCTTAAGTTATATTGTGCTCTCCTTTATTTTTTATTTTTAAAATTATACTCTCTCTCGTTTTGAGATATTAATGATTTAAGTAGTTTTTGTCTCTTTGTCATTCTTAACATGAAAAAGTATACGTCATTTTAAATGACACAAATTTAAGTCATTTTAAGAGAGATAGATATAAAGAGGTGTGAAATCTACTAAAAAAAATAAGATAAAAAAATTAAAATATGAATCTCACCTCTTTGTATCTCTCTCTTCCTTAAAATAACCTAAACCTGTATCCTTTAAAAACATATATATTTTTTCCTTCTTAATATTATCGGTGATCCACTATTGTCGAGTTTCAGACTTTAGAAAACGAAATGAAAATTTAGAGTGAGGTCTTCGTACATACCAATAATAGAGATTTTTAAGATTAATGTTCAAAACTAGTTATCAATAACACTAGTAGTTTCATATAGGGAATAAATATTATTAGGAAAAGATTAATTTACATTGGAATTGGCTTTGAAATAACTAATTTTTATCGATAATAACTAATAAGGCAGGAGTGCAATTTTTCGAATTAAAAACTAAAAGCGATGTATCTTAAGTACCCCAAAGAAATTGAGTGATATTTATTCAGTTATATAGAATAATAAAAGTTCTTTACTCTAGAAACACAAAATACTAAATAATTTACAATAAGAAGATTAATCGGCTAGCACCGGTACATGTATTGACACAAAAACTGGTTGTTATAATAATAATAATATCAAAAGGAGCAAGACCAACTTATACAGGTATAAAAATATTAAATTTTAATCATTAATTTTTGTGCATATTATATAATAATTTATTAAATTATACTCATTAATTATTTATTTATTTTCACAGAGTGCTTGACAAAGACAAAGTGCCTAAAGTTAAAATTTAGTATAAAATTTATTATCATTATATCGATATAAGTTGATGATTCCCTATATCGAAAAGATATGGGCATGAATGCGACCATGTTTTTGGATTTAAGTTGCCTGTCATTAAAAAGAACCAGACTCTTTGAGCTTTATCAACTAGGATTTGGAAACGCGCGTATTAGATTTCCCTTCCTTTTTGTCTCTCATTAATTCACTGTGCTCTTCTTGTCCAAGTCAACAAATAGAAAAACTATTCGATTTGTTTGTACGTTTACTTTTCTTCAAGAAGAGAATAAAGAAATCCCTTTCCAATATACCATTTGTTTAATCCAACTTATACACAGATTTTAATTTGAAATTTGCATGTCATTCTTTTTTACATTCACTATTGGATTGTTAAGCAACCAATCACATGTTAATTTGAAGCTAGAACCATGTGAACATCTTAATTATCGTTGTGACTCTATAGTCTATAAATCATCAATCAATAACGAATTAACATTTTGCCCTAGTATTGAACTATTTAGTAACGTAATTCGATCCTGATAAATGAGATGATGGATCATGTTTAAGGTCGTTTCGTATAGCCTGTCAGATTTTTAATTAACTTGGGCTTGAGTTTGTCTTGTTATGGGCTAGGCCCATTCAAATAACTTCAACTTCTGGATTTCAATGGAATAGGAACAATAATAACTCAATAAATAACAATTACTTCGACATTTGTTCTATTTTCTAGATTTTTTACATATTTTTCGTTTATTTTTAAGTGTTTTCTGATATGCATTTCCTATTTTTCTTAGTCTGCTTGTTAGGTCTCTTATTATTTATTATTTTTATCATATGTCATTATTTGAATATTAAAGTTTATATTTTTATATCAATTTTATGTCACGATATAAAGAGTGCATTGTACAATTTACCTTGTTTTCGAAACCTATTGTCAAATTCTTTTGATAAGAAAATTGTTCTGAGTGAACCCCAACTAGGATAAAGGCAAATATCTTAAGGGTACAGTTAACGAATAAGGTCTAAGATGTATGGTCTATAGCGTAGGTGACTTGCTAAAAATGCTATCCCCGTGGCATTGATCATCCCTACAGTGGATCCAGGAAAAAATTTCTATGTCCGCACATTTAGTGGCGAGGGTTCGGGGGCAGCGCCCTCGAATTTGTTTTGTAAAAATAATTTAAATTAACGCTTGAACGCGCTCATAATCCAGTTGCTTCCATAACAAAGGATGAATAAATCATAGAAATGAGAAATCATGGGAATGAGTATGTGACAGGGGAGGAAGAATAAGTTTTCTCTCTAATCAATTTGCGTTGCTACGTTATTTTAATCATCTCTATACGTTTCTACGTTGCTAACTAATATAAGAATAAATATCATTTTTGATCCTTAACAAAAAATTCGATCACCACTTTAGTCCATTATAAAAAAAAGAGTCACCCGGTCCCTATGAAATCTAAAGTGGACCTATTTCAGTCTTTTTGAGACTAATGTAGGTCTTTTTTAAATTTGTGAGGGATCACGATTTTAATTAAATTGATCCACTTTGAATTTTTTAGAGACCTTCTCGAGACTAATTTTTGGTAAGAGACTAAAATGGAGACCATATTTTTTGTTAGGGACTTAAAATGATATTTACTCCTATTATAAATATTGAACCAAGAAACAAATAATAACCTACATGATTACAAAAAAAATTAAAATTAAAATTCAAAATCTCATGTCCGCACTTGCAGACATGTGACCCAACCTGGGTCCGCCAGTGCATCCCTATGCTTATATAGCCTTTACCTATAGTAGTTACAGAAAATGTGAGATCCTTAATAGTTATAGAAATCGTGGTTCTATTAAGTAGTTAATATGTGATCATGAATGTGACTGAGTGAAAAGGATTGTGGGTCGAGCTCCTGGCCTAAAGTCCCACAATCCGGACTCATAACCTATGGGGCTTGTTAGAAGTGCTTGTCCGAATAAAAAGATGTTAGAGATTTAACTAAGTCCATATCCTAGCCATATGCATTGGCCTAAAGTATTGAGCTTCAAACCCATTGGACTAACCAGGGTATAAACTCGGAACAAAAATAATTATGAAAAAGCTAATAACATTCAAAGAAGGATAACGTAGAATTTTTAAGGGGCATGTTGTAGATTTTAAAAGGCGTTTGCGTTATAAGTTTTGAAAATAGATTAGCGCTAGAGTTGTGTGAGCTGGACCAAGGCTAAACGGTATCAAACAGTAACACTGCAGGAAACAAAGCTAAGTCTAGCTAACTATAATTTTGTGGATGAATAATTCTACATATGAGTACGAATTAATGAAACTGCATGTGGGTGGCAATTGTAATGTGATGGTCACATAGTGAAAAGTGGGGAAGAACCATGCCATGTGGTAGTGCCTCGGTTCATGTGGTGCCATGCCATGCTCACACTTGGGCTCTTTTTCTAGCACAGCCCATTGATGTTGGATCAAAGCTCGAGCCCCCGATCATATTTGCCTTGGGTCCATTCCCAACACAAAATTTAACCCCAGATAGTAGGTGTGCCTCTATAAGATATATTAAAGTTAGCACATGGATAGGATGAAGTAACATCCACTATGACGGAAGAAACCAGATCAAACTTTTTGAATGGCAAATTGATTGGCTAATTATTAGTTCAAATGTGACAACAACTTTAAAGATAGTATATAGAAAAGATGCTCTTTCAACTTTCCAACAAGTAATATTTGACCCCTAGTTTGTTAACTCCTTTAGAAATTGTTTCTAAATTTGAATCTTAATCTCCTTGGTTTCATATGGTATTGTTTAGCTATCTGGTCCCAGCTCACATGTGGATCTCCGGCTTGATATTGTTCCATCCACACGCACACTCTAGGCTTCGTTTTCCGTGCCATGAAAGTAACGTGCTAGGAATCAACAACAAAAAGAACATCCAAAATAAATTATTTGTAAAGCCTTTTCATAGTTAGTGTTTCTAGGTTGCACGGAGAATTTTTTCTTTTCTTTTCTTTTCTTTAGTACATGGAGATATTCTTTTATATTCCTAGAAATAAAATTTTCTTCTTCCAAGGAGCATAATCACCATTGGATGAACATATGCGACACAGTTTTTGAAAGCACATGCATTTAATGGTAGGATGTCCTCCAAGACCAAGAGTAGATAAGAAATATCAGGAAAGCAAACCAAATGTCTCATCTTCTTTAATTGGAACCCTACAATTGAAGTTATGTGGAATCTTATTGCACTATAAAACCATTTTCTTGTACCCTTACAAGAAAGAAATTTGGTCATACAAAATAATGTAATGGGATAGGATATTCTGACACACAAATAATGTTACGCACAATGTTACGACCACATATTAACCGTTGATTTTCGCCAATCAACGGTTATCATTTTTCAAATCAAACTTATTAATTAATTATTAATTCGCAATAAATGATAACCGTTGATTGGCGGAAATCAACGGTTAAGATGTGGTCGTAACATTGTGCGTAACATTATTTGTGTGTCATAATATCCTATCCCATAATGTAATTATGTATTATGAATAGTATATAATAATAATATTAAAAGTTTTTTTTCTCTCCTTAGAAAGTTGTCAAGTAAAGTGATGGAGAAAGAAAAAATAATTTTAATATTATAACTATGTACTACTCGTAGTATATAGTTACAATTTGTAATATCACCGTATTTTTTTCCTACAACATGATTCTTATATTTTCCTTTATTATATCAGTCCTTAGGGAAAAAATTGAATTATACTTAAATCTTCTTGAAAAGATTCATACTACACACTCTGCTTTCATATGTAGCAGTAAGTTACAATTTGGATACTTTATAATTTATAGGACTTTATTAATCTCATGCAATAGAAAAGAAATTCTCTCATGTTATAGAGTCAATCATCTGTGAAACTCATCCACTTATAGAAGAAAAAATATAACACGAAAATCGATACAATGTGTAGGAGAGAAAAACACTCTCTTACAACATAAGAGTATATTTTTCATAATTTATATTCTCGCCTTTCTTTCTTTAAGGTTTAATTTATTATACTAGTAGTTTAATGAAACACGCCTAGTAGTTACAACTCAATATGTTTTATGCTACTTTCGGAAGTGGTTACATGACGAAATAGGATAGTGCATGAACTGATAAATGAGCAAAAGATTGAAAACCACTCTTTTATGGCGTGCAACATGGACATGCAAAAGGACAAAAAGAGAAAAAGAAAGCCATGGAATATTGCTTTTGCGTATCAGCAACTAGCATTTCTGAATTTTGAAGTTATAACTTTTTCCTATTGCCTTGTTTCTTTAATTTCTTTTTTGCATCTTTGAGTTTGGCTACTCAAATGGGATTAATCTCCTAATACTTGTGACTTAAAATGTCGGCGCCAAGACCTTTATCTTTGACTGCACGGAAACTTGAAGAATAATTAGGTATCATTATATCACTCTTCACAAATCGTTGTGCCTAAACAAAGACATAACTTTAACATTCAATAAATATTATACAGAGGAATCCATCTCAGTTTACAGACTAGGATAATTCACATTAAAAATAAAAATAAAATTACAAAAGATGGGCAATCTATAAAATTATGCTAAGCTATGATGATAGAAGCAAAGTATCATGTAGGTAGCATTACCATTTTTGTGTCCTCACAACATGTGGTTTAGATTAGAACTTTGGATATTTCTTGTATCATTCTTGCTCTGAACACCACATGTGCTGTTTGCACAAAGAAGATGCCATAAATAGGCATCAGAATACTTGATTGCTGAGCTGTTTCTGAACCAAAAGTGGCCCTCTCTCACTAATGACCAACTGGCCCTCTCTCATTTTCTGTTCTTGTGCATAAACAAGTTTTTTACTTTTCAGGATTGATTTATCTGAATTTCTGAGTTCAAAGCCTCTTGAAATTTGAAACCGTCTTGCTTCAATTACTTCTCTGTATTAGATTGGACTTACTTTTAATGGGTTTGTGTTGGCACTTCAACATTTCTGATTAGCACAAATCTAATGGTCATATAGAAGAGACCAGCACATGAATGATTCCCCAAATTAGAACCTTGTGCCTCACACACACACACACACAAATATAGAAGATTAATAACAACTAAATGATTGAAATTATATACATAATCTTAGAGAGAGGGAAGTACATATTTCTATGAAGTAATTTAATTTAAGCCCAAAAATAAAAGGGGGAAAAGCCAAAAAAAGAAAGAAAGAAAAAGAAACACACAGGTTCTATGTTCATGATTCATATCCCCGTATGCAAAATCTGATGAAACTTTTCCCCAACAAAAAAAAAAGAAGCAACATACACCGTTAGATCTTCCTTCTCACTAATTATCGACCATTAGATCATATCCTAATAACTACCGTTTTCCCCTTGTCTTTTCTTTTGTATCTACACGGGTACAAACGGTGGCACCATCGGAGCCGGCTCGTAGCAAAACGGAGCCGCCGGGTGCTGCCAATTCTTGAACGACACCACCACCTTCTCCGGCTCGGCGTGGCGCTGAGGCGTTTCCTGTGGTGGCTTCAGATCTATCGGCGGTGGCGACGAGACCAACGGCGACAGAAGAGGGATCGCCACGTTCCAATCAACGGCGCGGTTTATCTGTAACGATGACGGTGCCCGCTTCTGCAAACGGCTAGGCTGGTGCTGGTGGCGGTTATTATTTCTCTGATGATCTGCCATCGGCGGCGGCGGTTATGGATTTTCCGGCGAATAAGTGCGAAGAGTGTGTTGTTATTTGTTTGTGTGGAGAGGTTAACGGTGGTAAATGGGGGAGGTTTATATATAAGGGGGTGGTTGTGGTCAAAGTCAAAGTGGGTTCGGCTTCGCTGTCATACAGCTCGGCTTGGCTGTTAGTGTGGCTCACAACGCTTCATGACTCACTAAAAATCCCTACATGTCTTAATATTTAAAAATGGATAAAACTAAACTTATATTGCATAACATAATATATCTCATGTTCTGAAACAAAATCAAGATTAATTTTACAATATGAGTTTCACTTTGATTTTGTTTCACAACATGAGGTACACTATTTTAAGTAACATAAGATAAATTTACCCTTTAAAAATATATATTATGTTTACCAAAAAAAAATCTAAATTACTAAATTAAAATTTAAAATAATTATTTATTTATTTTGAATAATTCATATCAATTCTATAGTTATCTCTTGATGTCTTTAATAATTTTTTTTCTTTGTGCAGAATCTTAAATAATTATTATTTTGAAAATAAGAAGTAATATTTTTTAAGGATTTTAAAAGTATTTAATATTTTTCTTAAAACAAATAATTTTATTTTCATTTTAAATTTTCTAATAAAATGCCTTTTATGATATAAAAATATCACATTCAAATAGTGTTTATTTTATAAAAAAATATCTTTATTTAAGGGTAATATTACAAACTCATTTAACGCAGTTTTATATTAACATAGGTATTATTCGCAATGATAATATTTCAAATCTTATCATAATACAGACTGATAATATTTTCTTTTTGCTATTTGCTATTTTGATTTCAACAAAAACAGATATGGGAAGGAAGCCAAAGCCAAGCCGTTGGTTGCTACAGTATGCAACTATTTGTATTAGCAACAAAGGCAACAAAAGAGATCACAGTCAAAGATTGAATGATAGGCACAACAAAGAATAATAGTAATAATGTCATTATCATAATATTGTAATGGAAGACACAACTGACCTAGAGAGGAAGATAGATAAAAGAGATACACATGATAATGCGTCCTCTGTTTGTTTTATTTTTGACGTTTTTCTATTATCATCACATAATAATCCCACTGGCCTTCGCAAACTGGTCCATCGACCTTTATGTCACATCACACCTAGCAAAACCACTCAACCTTTCCCCAAATTTTAGTAAAATATTATAAAATATAAATCTAACCGGTTAAACCAATTCCTTGCCTAAACTGAAGTTATACAATCTAAGTAAGAAATCTATATCTAACATTTAATGAAAAGCAGTTTGTTTTCCAATACTAAATAAGTGAATAATCAACTAGATTTCAGATTAAAAAACCAAATGGTTTTAAAAGTTTTTTACAATTATTTTCAATTAATTCGTCGAATTTAATATTTCTACAATGAATAGAGATGAATTATCTACATTTACTTTAAAAAATGACGTCGTTTTGGATTGAAAGATTAAAAAATTATAATAATAAAGACTATTATAATTTTAGAATAAATTATAATTACAAAAATACATTAATTTTCGTCCCAAAATAAATTGGATTCAATGCAAATAACTTGTTTGGAATCTGATAAGGACTCATGGGATCACTATCCCAAAAGCTACCTCAAAGAGTGGAAGTGTCCAAGGCTTTATATATCTCACATTAGTTGTCTACACAATCAATGTGGGACTCCTAACATTGTCATCTCTTTAACGCCGACGTCCACGACAGCTTTACTCTGACTCAATGGTAGTCCTTTCCCTCTTTGGGCGGCTTCACTCACCTATCAGGTAGCCCTTTCCTCGGTTCGACTCTCAACGAGAGCACCAAATGATAGGGACTCATAGGATCACCACCCCAAAAGCCAGCTTAAAAGGTTTGAGTGCCCAAGACCTTATAAATTTCACACTATAGTTGCCTACGCAATTAATATGGGACTCCTAACATATTAACGGCAGAAAAACAAATCCTAATTTAATTTAGAGGCAGTTATATTTACTACTGAAAAGTTTTATAATTCTTACTACTAAATTGGTATCGTTGATTTTCGTCAATCTAACGTTATAATTTATAGGGTACACTTATTAATTAATTAATAATTATCAATAAATTATAACCACTAGATTGACGAAAATCAACAGTAATTAATTAAATAGTAAGAGTTGTAAAAAAAAATTAATAATAAATATAATCTCTCCCTTTATTTTAAGGTTAATATTTTCTCATATTATACGAGAAAAGATTTTTACCATGCACAAACATCACATGACCCAACCCATCAAGTTTTTATTTTAAAAAAAATAAGGGATAAAAATTTCGATAGGTGTATAAGAAAAATCTTATGTCACGTGACATAAGAAAAAATTAATCTTTTGTTTTATGTGAATAAAGTTAAAACAGTCATAAACTTATATTATGTGTAAACATAACTCCATTTTAGATTCCAGCTCCTTTTTTTGGGTCTGAATAAAAATAGTATAACCTTCCTTTCATAAAATATATTTTAAAAATCAAATATGTATTCTCTTCTTAAAAAGTACAATGTATGTTTACTGCGTAACCTAATAAAGGTGGTTGTCAGCAAAATTTTAGGCTCAAATTGGTTGAAGTTGAACAAGGCCTGAATTGTTTTAATTTTCTAATAACACATATTTTTCAATTTATGTGACAAAAAATTGGAAGAGTCACCATTTTGTCACGTCTGACAAAAAATTTTATCAAATTGTCACGTTAATAGTAAAAAATTTTAAAATGTCACGCGACATATTTCGCTACACTGTGTAGCGAAATATGTTAGCAAATAATTCGCTACACGGTGTAGCGAAATATGTCATGTCAGGATGCACAGTCAGCAAAAAATGACACGTGTCAAGCAGGAAGAATCCAAGCATAATTCGCTACACAGTGTAACGAATTTCTGTCTGCTTGACACGTGTCATTTTTGCTGACTGTGTAGCCTGACATGACATATTTCGTTACACTATGTAGCGATTTATTTGCAAACATATTTCGCTACACAGTGTAACGAAATATGCCGCGTGTCATTTTAACAAAATTTACTATTGGCGTGGCAGTTTGGTAAAAAAATTTGTCAAGCGTGACAAGATAGTTACTGTTCCCAAAAATTTATATAAATTTATATAAAATAATACATAATTTGAATAAAAAGGAAAAACAATTTGATTTGCTTGTACGGTTTCGTATTTTTTTTATTGTGAATATAGTTCTCATTTAGAATAATAGAAGCTTTCTCCCAAGAGCTTTAGTTTTGTGTGATTGCGAACCCTAAATATTATAAAATATTTTCAATTAGTAAACCGAAACTTATAAGTTATAACTGCTTAAGTCACCCACGTTATACTTACGGGTGTTTGGTACGCGGGATTTTGAATATTTCTGAGAAACTGAATTTTTTTAAATTTTAAATTTTCAGATATTATCGTAAACTGAATACAAAAATTGTATTTTTGAAAATCGAGATTCCCGGACAAATAAAAATTTCTCCTGTACCAAACGCCCCCTTAATGTCATGTAATTTGATTAAATTATTATTACTAAATAAGTCTAGACACATAAGAAAATCTAATTCTTTTTTTTTTATAAACAAGTCGAATTCTTTTTACTAAAATCTAACACATACCTTCGTGTGAATATAATTTTTATTTAAAATAATAAAAATCAGTTTACAAATACCTTTTAAGTCCTAAATATTATAAAATATTATTTAACTGTAAAATGTAACTGCTTGTGTCACTCATATTATATTTATAACTTAAAATATACATATAATATCATCTAGTGCTATCGAATTGTCATCATAACCAATTCTTTTACAAAATTAACTTTTAAACTAATTTTTTTTTCAAGACCTCCAGATCGTTTGTAAGATTTGCATTTTATTTAATAAAAATGAATCAACGATGTAGTATAATTTTCTAAGATTTATATTTTAAGAGAATTATCACAATATGGAACTACATACTTGTATAACATTCTTTAACGTAGGGCAAAATAGTTGTTGTTTAAAATGACATAGAATTGTATTATTTTAAGTAAGAAAAAGATATAAATTAATATTTTTTATTTAAAATTTAAATTAAAAAATTAATCACTTTCTTCTTCATAATTTTTATTGTTTGTGACCTTTTTCACTTAAAATAATACAACTCTATATTCTTTAAAACAACAAACATCGAATTTTTTTAAAAATTTGCTAGATCTTAGAAGCTGTAAAAACCATCGTCTTTGTTTACTTAAAAAAAAACAAAAAAAAAACACCGTCTTTGACTCATAAAGCGATGGCGTCGCTATCACTGTCGCATTCCCCGTCTGGATTTAATCGCAAACCTAACTACGAATCCAACGGTAAAAAATCTCTTTGAATCCCACGGCTCAAGTCTAGGTTACGTGGTCAATTCTAGAACCAGAACCCACAAGGCCCACGTGTCGCCCTCCTATTGCACAACACAAACAAACAAGACGCATTTATATTCAAATAACTTATATATGCTATGACTTTATGTTTGTATAATTCTTATTATTTTATTATAATTGTGTTACGAGTACCACATTGGTTGTCCATACAACTAATATGGAGTTTATAAGGCCTCAGGGCATTCCTAGCTTTTAGGGTGGTGCACCTCAAGGTTTTTATCAAATGGTATGAGCCTTCACACTATGCCTCTCAGTTACAATCGAGCGGCGCGGGTGGTGATGCCGGCATTGTAGTGTTCGCCCGGGTCTAGTATAAGACTAGCACAAAACCAGCCCGTGTGGGCGCCGGGGCTGCGGAGCGTGGTGGAATGTTACGATCCCATTTGCAAGGTATGAGACTTGGAGTCCCACATTGGTTGTATGGATAACTAATTATAAGGTTTTGGGCACTCCCACCCTTTGAGCTAGCTTTTGTGGTAGTGCATCCCAAGATTCTTATCAAATGCCATGACTGGTTTTTGATGGGTAGATTTCGGCATGCTTCGCGAACCGCGTACTCATAAAATTGTGTGCGCTTTCGGAATCCAAGAGCAGCACGGCTTGTCGTCCAACAATTCCTTTTGACACAGCTTGAATGGCAAACAACTTCTTACAACGGTGGCCCACTGTGTACGAATCATTAATGGGATTTGGATTGCTTGTGGCTGTGATAGTAGTGGTAATGGTAAGTGTTTTTGGGTTGGGAAGTGAAGGTAGTCTTCGAGAGTTTTGTGTGGATGAACCTATTTGTTGGTTGCGGGCTTCATAGAGCCTAGCCAGCCCAATAGCAGCTGAAAGTGTTTTGGGTCTGTTTGCTTGCACATCTATCTTGATTGTCTCCTTCAATCCACTAACAAAACAACTTACTTGTTTGGGCACTTCCAACCTTCCAGCCTTTGACAATAATCTTTCGAAGCTTCTTTGGTAATCTTGCATTGTTCCTTCTTGCTTCAGCTTTGTTAATTCTCCAAAAAAATCAATAAAATTATTAGGCTCAAATCGTTGCAATGTCTCTTCTCTAAACTCCAGCCATGTAATAGTCGGGTAATCCTGGATCAACAATTGATACCATAACTGAGCATCTCTTAATAAGTGGAATGAAGCCATTGAAACCTACTCCGCCTCCCGTGTATGATGGTACTGAAAAAATTGCTCCGCACGGCACAACCAGTGTAAGAACCCGCACCGTTAAATAAGAAATTTAACTGATTAATTATGTTAAATTAGGAAATGATTCCATAATTGACCCTAATATTTATTAAGAGGCTTTAATAATTATGTTAAGTGTTTAAGAACGCTGTAAGTCGCTTTTCGGAAGAAAAGTGCAGATACCGGTTCTGCTAGTCGGTATAAATGCGTACCAAAAAAGTATCCCGAAAAATAATAATAAGTGCATGATAATTACTAGAATGATATATAGGACTTGTAAAACGAGTTTCAAGTCCAAATAATGAGAATTGGTGCCAGAAACTGATATTGGCTATGAAAAGCGCGTACCGGAAAGGTGCTCTGAAAAATATAATAAAAATATGATAATTCATGTAAAATTGTGTAGGTTAAGAATCCAAAGTTTGGGATTAAAATGCTAAGTGTAACAATTAAAGTTAATACTGTGTGTTTTATTTTAAAGTGGCTATGTATACTCTCGTTTGCACAAAACCCTAGATAACTACTCATGCTATAAGTGACTTGGTAGAGTGTGGCTAACCAGAATGGTGTTCTTGGGCTTCCTTCTCCATTTTTTGACCAAGTAATCACCTTTGATGCTTGTTCTTTCATCTAAACACTTGGGCATTGTGTGAGTGATCCTTGTGAGGGTGGTAGAGTGTCTCTTTTGCTGTCTTTGGCCTCTGAGTTCTTGGGTTAAGGGCTGAGTTTGAAAGTTGGTTGATGAGAACCTTGGTAATGACATTTTTGAGCTTCAAAGTGCCACCTTTGTGAAGGAGGAACCCTTCTTGTTGATCCATTTTCGTGCTTGGACCAAGTCAGAACCTTGGAAGGGTTGTTGGTGAGCTCCTTGAGTCATTCTTGCTGAGTTTAAGCTTGTGGTATGATCATCAACTTTGAACTTGAGTTTAAGTGTGTAAAAATGGAACCTTGATGCATGTAATGGTTAAAAGATGATAACCTAATGCTGGGTAATGCTTAACACACCTAGAAATGCATGTGTTAGTGTCTAAAATCGGTAAAAAAACCCAACCTTTGAAGGATATCTTCGCGAAATGCAGAAACTGCATTCTGTCGCGAAATATCCGGATATTTGCCCGTGAAATATCCGGATATGGGGATCTGGATATCCGGATATTTCCAGAGAGATATCCGGATATTGGATATCCGGATATGCCCCGAGGAATATCCGGATATTCTGGGATTTCGAAGAACAGTAGCTGTGCTGTGTGTACAGTAGGCTATTGGGGGTTTGTGGACCCTAGATTGATGAAGTTGAACTTCTGTAATTAATGAACTAAGTCAGAATCATGTGATTAAGGGCTTGTGGCTTTGTTGGAAGCCTTAAGACGTAAATCGTTAAAAGAGAACGTAGTCTTTGTGTTAATGCTTTTGAGCTATGTATGTTGATACACTTGCTTGTCCTAAATCAGATTGTGATCTGCTGTGTGTTGGACTTGAGCTGTGAGGACTCTTGGCATTGGACAATGAGCTTGCAAGATAAGCTTTCGTATCCTCGGTTTAGCCATATTGTGGTTCCACCATGTCCCATGGGGGTATGGTTATATGCATGTTGTGTTACATGCTTTTGATATTTTGGAAATGCTATTGAGCTGTTATATGCTAGTGCCTTTATGATATGCATGTGGTGTTCCACCTATACGGTAAGCCTGAGTATGTGGTACATACAAGATGGTGAGGCTGTGGGTGAGGTGCAAGCGGTGTTCCTTGTACTACGTGTGGGTAATAGACGTATTCCTACATTTCTCTGGCCAGTAGATAGTGATAAACACACATGGCATGAATATCTGTTGAACTGCATAGTTTTGGAACTTATATTGATATAAATGCTTTTAGAACTTATATTGCACATGTAAGTGAGCTTGGGGTGGAAGATCCTTGAGGACCCCTTGTCTTACTGAGATTTCTGGTTTAGAGATCTCACCCCACGTTTGGGGAATGCTTATTTCAGGGTCAGGTAATGTTGAGACCTCAGGCGGCAGGAGGCCAGAGTTTAGTTAGATATTGATGATATTATATGCTGACTTGTTGGATGCTGGATATGCATGCTGCTTTTATGCTTTGAGCTTCATTTTATGTTTTGGATTATCTTGTTGAGACTTTGTCGTTTAGGCTGTTGATTTGGTGAGCATGGGGATTGTCCATGCCACATAGACTTGGTTATGTCTTGTTTTATTTTTAGGGTTGTATTAATGTATCAGGATATTGTCCGGGTTACGTGATGTAATGCCGTGACTTAGACACTCACTATATATATATGGAGGTATTTCAGTAGATGTCTTATTGCAATTTACATTCAGGCAATCTTTTATGAAATTGATTAAGTAATCAAGTTGGTAATTGATAATGACGTCATAATTGAAAAGAAAAAGTATATTCCGCATTTTTAATTAAGCGTAGCTTAATACGATGTAATGATAACACTACTGGATATATACGGGGTGTTACAACCAGCTAGTCAGATCTTCGATGTTATCAAATTTTTGAAAATCCAATTTGACAACCTTAGGAGCATATGTCGTATTGTGTCCTGAACGATTGTGGTCATTGTTGGAGTTACTCCCAGAATTATTCCCCTATCACGTGTAGGCGTGGCTGCCAAAACGTCCAACCGATTGGTAATTTGAGCAAACATCTCTTGAAACTGTTCTGACAAAGACTCGAATCCATTCTCTAGTTTTTCCACACGTTCGTCCATGCATGTGCTTTGATACCAAGCTGGTACGCACAGGGGTCTACCTTGACTCATTTTACCTATTTTGATAAGAAGTTGCAAATCTGGAATAATAGCAACTAATAGGATGATAAAATTGAACGAGATAGCTTTACTGAGGAAGCTTGACCTCTTTGCACAAGTGCACTATTTCTTGGATAAAAATTCACGATAGCTTTATTTCTTGACTATAAGTTTAAATAGACAACACCAAAGAACCAGTAAAATAGAAAAATAACCAGTACCTTAAAGATAGGCTCTACTAACAACTAATTGCCTAATCTTTAGCAACTCAAATAACAAGATAAAATAACATAAGTATTACGAACACAATAAATAAAAAAGGAAATTTGGCTTTATTGAGGAAGCCTGACCTCAAATGATTTTACTGAGGAAGCCTAACCTCTTGCACAAGTGCCTTTTGGGATAACTTTGCTAATCTGATCTGATATTTTTATTCAAATACTTAAAGATTTAAATAGATAATACAAGACAACTTTAAAGATAACTACCCACTATGCTCTACTAATAGCTATGACCTATTCTTTAGGAAAGTTAAAATTCAAATAACTATCTACTACTTAAACAACCCAACAATTCAGAAAATAATAAAATAATAAAATAAAAGATCGTAACATTCCCTCCCCCTAAAAATAACTCTTGTCCTCAAGAGTAAATTTAACATCAATTAATTGAATCATCTTCAATATTCGCCTCTCCATCACTTTCGTCCATCACCGCTTTGATCGAAAATAACTTCTTGCAACGATGACCAGGAGTAAAAACCTGGTTGCAGTGAAAACAAAGCCCGTTTCATCGCCTATCCGAAATTTCTTCGAAAGTCAATTGTCGAACTGGATTAGTGTCAATTCTGTTCTTGCCATGATTGGTTGGGGCTATAGAACCTGCTGGTTTAGCATTAAAATTGTTCGCTGAATGATCTCCTCTTTGTCGTGTTAGCGTAGCCACCAATACGTCCAACTGGTTGGAAAATTGGGTGAACATCTCCTTGAATTGCTCCGACAAAGACTAGATCACGTCTTCCAATTTCTGAACGCGTTTGTCCATACCTGAGCTTTGATATTAATTATTACGAACACAATAAATAAAAATAGAAATTTGGCTTTATTGAGGAAGCCTGGCCTCAAATGGCTTTACTGAGGAAGCCTGACCTCTTGTACAAGTGCCTTTTGGGATAACTTTGCTAATCTGATCTGATATTTTTATTCAAATACTTAAAGATTTAAATAAATAATACAAGACAACTTTAAAGATAACTACCCACTATGCTCCACTATAGCTATGACCTATTCTTTAGGAAAGTTAAAATTCAAATAACTACCCACTACTTAAACAACCCAACAATTCAGAAAATAATAAAATAAAAGATCGTAACAAATTGATTTTATTATAATTTTTATATTTACATTTTAATTTCCATATTTCATAATTACACAAGAGAACGTGTGATTTAAGAGATACACAACGAATGTTATTCTTTTTTTTTTTTTCTTTTTTTTGATAACAACGAATGTTATTCTTTACAATAAAGGAGAAGTTACCCATTTTTTAAAAGGGTTCATTTTTTTGTAAGTACAATATGTTGTCGTTTTAGGATGAAAATTATGGTGTTTTTATAATTTTAATTTATCTCAGGGTTGTTATAGTTTTTATAATTATAATTCTTTAATCTTTCAATCCTAAAATAACGTCATTTTGAGAATAAATACAATAACTGTAGAAATATTTTTCTGTTTTTAAAAATAATAATTCTTAATAGAGATTTACAAAACAGTGGGCTAACAGTGGGCTTCGTTCTATTTCTAGCGTAGCATGAAAAGGAAATTGAAGAAGCCCATTTAGTATCCTATGTCCTCAAAATATGCCATTGCATCTAAGTGGAATCACGCGCGAAAGGAGCAAAATGAAATTGAGTATATAATCTTTCATAAAAAAAAAAAATTGAGTATATAATAAAGGTTTCGTTTTTATCTGCAGTAAATCCAATACAACGTCGTTTTGGGGCAGAAATTATGGTATTTTTGTAATTTTAATTTATTTCAAAGTTATAATAGTCTTTATATTTGTAATTTTTTAAGATTTCAATACCAAAACGACGTCGTTTTGAGAATAAATGCAGATAACTTATCTGCATTAACTGCAGAAATATTTTTCCCTATAATAAAATGAACTTTGAGAATCAAAATGAACATAATGTATGTGAAAGGTGTACTTTGAGTCAAAATTAATTTTTTCATTTTCAGGACTAAAACACTAAATTATTAATTAAGGGACACAAGTTTCTTATCAATTGTGTCAATGGTGTTTGATGTGAAAAGAGTACTTTAATCTTTTATTATTTGATCATGAGGAACTCTAGACATCAAAATAATCTAAACTCATTAAAGTTATCTAATCTCAAACTTGATTTACTTTATTAAAATTAAACAAAAAAAAGTGAGAAAATAATATGTGCATAGACTTTTATTCCTCACAAACACTCGTAAAATTCTATGTAGATGATTAATAACACTTTCATCTGTAACTGTTTTAATGATTTAGATAAATTTACATTGGGGTTTGTGAGAATTTATAAGGATCATTTTTGTTAAGTACTCTTGTTAAAAAAACTACAAATAAAAAACAAAAAAAAAGTTAAGAAAAAAATATTTCTCATGCAATAGGAAATAAAGTTATTTCTAACAACATCAAGGTTTAGAAAAAAAAGTAGGGTATCTTACATTTTTTTTTATATATCATAAATTTTACTAAAATACCTTTTTTTCTCAAATCTTAAAATAATGTCATTTTGAAACTATAAGTTCTCCCTAAAATTAAAGCATTTTAGACACAGTATGAGCCAACAAAATCAGATATTGAAACACCCCTAAAAAAAAAGAAAGATATATGTCTAAGGAACAATCTCTCTTAATAATATGAATGAAATAGTAGTACCAGTACATCTTTGTTGGCACTTGTAGCATTTCAAGTTAGTTAAAATCGACTTTTTATCCAAAAACAGAAGGGGATAAAAATTCGTAAAATGTAAAACTATGATAAAAAAAGTCGTAAAAAAATAAAATCACTTGAGATATTAAAACATTTTGATAAACCCCTCCCCCCCTTCCCCAAAAAAAAAACATAAAAATACAGTTTTAAATCGAATTTTTAACTACCGTACAGTAGCATACATCAATCTTTAGAATAAAGTAACTTTTCCCCTCTAATCTTTTTAAGGGGCGTTTGGTATAAAGATTTTGGCCGGATTCTCGGAAAACTGAATTTTTTTAAATTTTAAATTTTTGGATATTGTCGTAAACTGAATATAAAAATCATATTTTTGAAAATCGAGATCCCCAGACAAAAAAAAATTTCTCCTTTACCATAACACAATTTCACTTTTCTATACACACATTAAAGAGGTGGGGTTCACATATTTTTCTTTCTCTTTCATCATTACACTTTCTCTCTTTCTTTTATTATGTGTGTTGAAAACAAAACTTAAGTTATGTAACATAACATTGATAAAATTAATCTTTTAAATTACAATAAAAAGTCAACGTTTCAAGTAACAAAAAAACGTGACCATTGTGATAAAAATTCCTTATCTAGATGATGTGACTTAACAACTGGAGAGTTAGAGATTAAACAAATGAAGTATAAAGAAGGGTTTTATAATTCTTATGTTAAACGAGAGTTGAAATCTTATGTTGTAGAGATAAAAAGTATGTGAGATTCATGTGTTAGAAAAAATTATATGTAGAATCTATATCAGCGCGGAAATCGAAGAGTGTGTAGGAAAATTTAAATTCTCATGTTGAATGAGAATTATAAAACCCATAAACAAATACATGTTATTTGACTGCTTAAAAGACCTTTTAGTTGTTGGTTGAGCAATTGTAAGCAAAGTAGCGTGAGTAATCAAGGGGGCACCCATGTTGCTTGACACAAACATTTAAAAAAAATAAAATTTATGCGATGAAGCAGTACAGTTTGGCAAAGATGGGAAGACCACGTGATAATATTTGAATATTCCAAGTCAAATCTAGAACACTGTGAATACTACGAGGTCTGCTGTATGTATGGCAATTGGCAGCTTTTTTTGGTGTCTGTGTTTAGAGTAGTGGAAGAAAAATAGGATTGTATTTGTTACTAGTTCTAGACGGCTCTAGGCAATGTTTTCGGTACTAGTTCTAGAAGAATCTTCTAATAGTGTTCGTTGTTGTGGTATACTGGTATATGATGAATTGTCTTTCATCACTTCGTTCTCAATTGCAGAATTCTATCATGGATTTTAGATATTCATTACAAAATGATTAATAGATCAAAATTAAAATCATTTTACGTAGATGTAATTTGGACTAAATTTATGATGAATGTTTTTCGATTTCATTCCAATAGCTTTTAAAGTTGAAACCTTTCAAGATTAAGTTTTTATCAATATCAACCCGAAACCAATTTTACAATTGATAAGACAAGTATTGGCATGAATAAGCAATCTATTTATCCCATTCTCTTATTTTATTTTTTTTCAATTTTTAGCTATTAAACATTCAAAATAATTATAAGACTGTTGCAATCAAATCCTATTTTAAAATCTACCCATTTCTTCCATTTTCTTAAAATTTATCAACTTTTAATTATTGGTAAAAGTGTTTGTCGTTTTAAATGATACAACTTGTGTCATTTCACTCTCACAAAGAGATGAGACCCACACTTTTATATTTTTTTGTCCACTCTCTCCTCTTTTATCTATCTCTTTCTCTCACCTAAAATGACACAACTTTACATCCTTTAAAATGATACACACTTAACCCCCAAGGGTAGCTCAGTTGGCAGCTGAGCTCCCAAGGGATTGCTTGTTGCAGGGATCAAACCCTGCCTCAAGCAGTTTCTTGGAAAAACTTTGGAGGTATTCGGTCGGTCTTCAAGTGAGTGAGTGGCCTTCAGAAGACGAGAAGGTTTAGAATCCTATTGTTACAATACCTATTGTTGTTGGAATATCCGTTGCTTTCGTTACCGGTCTTCTTCTTTGGCTTGTGAATCCACCACGCGCGGGTTCAATCCCCGTCGTTCGCCCATCAATAAATGGACCATTTGTTACGGAGACACAAGACAAACCTAGAAAGCATTTTTTCTTCAAGTCATCTCGAGGCTTTCAAACGCATCCAGGATAAGCCAAAAAATCTTCGGTTGGGAGATTAGTCTCATCCTTTCTCCAGTTGCAAAGCTTAGTGCGCCCACCCTTACAATAAGGGGCTAGCTCAAACGAGTCGTACCCCGAGGGCATGGTGCCCGGAAAAAGTTGAATGAGAATACCTCCTGGCAATGTACCAAAAAAAAAATAAAAAAAAATGATACACACTTTTCCCTTAATTATTAAACCTTCAAAATTAAGACTTGCAATCAAACCGTATTCTAAAATTTACTAAGCACACATGAAACCTTAGAACACTTTAATGTTACGTATCAATAATTAATTATCTTTTTTTATGCAATATTAAATAAGTCTAACATAAACTGTTTTTTTTTTAACAATGTTATATCATTTTTACATCCTTTTGTTTTTATAAAATTTCGAGAGTTTTTTTTCTCGTGCTATAACATGAGTTGAAAGTCATATATTACTGAAAATCATGCCTTTTGTATTTAAGTCATGCATCTTACATTTGTACACAAAAAGTTTCGAGGGACTTTTTTTTTATTGTGCTATAACATGAGTTAAAAGTTATACATTATTGAAAATCATGCCTCTTGCATTTAAGTCATGCATCTTACATTTGTACATAATAAGTTTCGAGAAACTTTTTTTTCTCGTACTACAACATTATTGAAAATCACGCATCTTGCATTTAAGTCATGTATCTTACATTTGTACACAAAAAGTTAGAGAGACTTTTTCTTTCTGGTGCTATAACATGTGTTGAAAGTCATACATTACTGAAAATCACGCATCTTCCATTTAAATCATGCATCTTACATTTGTACATAAAAAATTTCAAGAGATTTTTTTTTCTCGTGCTATGACATGAGTTAAAAGTCATACATTATTGAAAATCATGCCTCTTGCATTTAAATCATGCATCTTATATTTGTACATAACAAGTTTTGAGACTTTTTTCTCGAACTATAACATGAGTTGAAAGTCATACATTATTGAAAATCACATCTCTTGCATTTAAGTCATGCATATTACATTTGTACACAAAAAGTTTCGAGAAACTATTTTTTTGCTAGTTTTAATAAATCTTAGGATAAATGGTATACAATTTTATAATCATTAATTTCATATGAATTATAGATAAAGTTTAAAAAAAATAAAATAAAGTGACAAGTTTTAGAGTTTTAATAAAGCTTATGCAATTTTATCATTATTAATCTAATATAAAATAGAGATTAAATTTGAGGAAAAATTGGAAGGTCAGCCAAAGGAGGCAACCCTCTTATGGATTCCACAAATTATGTATGCATATGTCTTGATAGTCATACAACACTCCCCAAACAGTAAGAATGGCAAGAGTTGCATACTCAGCCAAACTCCCCTTTTCAGTTTACTTCAATGATTTCTACTTTGTTTATAAGAATCACTTCCTATTCTTTGTGCTTTACTTTCTAGATGTGGAACATGGAAGACAAGCCTTGAGCAACTGAACATTTTGCTTTACTTTCAAAAGACTAACATTTTGCCTAATATAAAATTGCATTTACAAATTTAATTCATTTGCAATCATCAAGGTTGATTAATTTCAAATTTCAAAGTTATTTTATTTACAAAGACTATGATTCATATCCTAAATAACTATTTAAATCCATTTGAATTGACTTTATAATATGATACACCAAACACATATATAATAAGGAATGATGTAATTATAATCCATGTAATTAGTACTCAAACAGCCTACTTCAGACATTCTTAACATTTCTTTTTTGGTATATTTTCATTGTAACGTGTTATCGACCTTTCAAGAATTCATGTAGCACATAGCTTGAGCTTGAAGATAATAAGAATCCTTATATTTTTTGTTACTTCCAATGTGAACCCCATTGTGAATCCAATCCTCCCGACTTATCCATGCATCCCTACCTAAATCAAGCACTCCAAGTATCTGCAAAGACATATAAGCTATGTTAAGATAGCAAGAAATAAGGATGTAACAATCACCACCAAGTATATAATGAGTCAAGGTGTTTTAACCCAATAACCGAGATCATCTTTTGTACATCTATAGTAGGTACATCTGCCATTTAACAAGTGACACTTGATAAAAAAAATATTTTTCTCTCCTTTTCATACAAGCATGACACAATCATTCCTCATTTTTTATTGGATAGATGCATTGAGTGAATGGTACAGCAGTAGTACTATAAATATTTCCCCAATAATCACTATTGCAAAAATGATTTTTCTCAGGTTTAACAACAATATTAAAGGCCCACGTGCCACAATTTAAATTCAACCCAAATACTGAATCTGAAATTGCCCTTAAATATAATGATACCGTTCTTATATTGAAAAAAATAATGATAATATATATATATATATATATATATATATATATATATATATATTAATATATAAACTAGTGTTAGGCCATGTTTCATTCATTGTATCCATGCCCCTGCTTGATATAGTCAAGAACAAATGAATAAAGAAAGTAATCTCCTCCACCTATGAAATTGTTCAGCTTCACTAAACTCATCCTCATCGTCAGTTTCCCTCTCAACCCCTAAATTCATGAATTTTATGACTTTGAATGCTGAATTATTAACAAATCATTCTTTTCCAATAATTTAAGATGTCATATTTTCCGTCGAGTTCATGTCATAACATCTCCATATTAACATCTAAATAGTGATGAATATAAATTTCCCAATCAGAATTGAAAAATATAAAAAAGTGACAATTTATGAATAATCAGTAATACAATTTTTTTATAAATAGAACCATTTAACAACCAACAAGAAAAAATTCATTAAGAAGTGAAGCAAGATGGTCATAAGTGCTCAACATACCGCCCCGCCTTTCCATGACACAAATGTTGGATTTGTCCTTGATTGTAGAACCTAAAAGTCATGTTTGCAAGGATATCCCATAACAAAATCAGAGACAACATGCTATTACTTTTAGAGGAGGTTTAGAGTTTTTACTTTTAAATAAAGAAATACATGCAGAAAATATGTAAACATAAGGAGATCATCATAAGAAACTTGCAGTCTTGAACTTATAAATATGTACCTTCTAAATAACTTGGAGAAGCTAATCTCACAAAGAACTTAACAGATATCAAGTACAATACACATATCTATAACAATTGAATACATATTAATAGATAATGTTTTTAAAACCAGGGTTATTGAACTGGAGAAGGTATTGGTTAATAGTTTAATGGTCTAACAGGTTTTATATATATATATATATATATAGAGAGAGAGAGAGAGAGGGGGGGGGGGGGGGCAGGATCCTTTTACACCGGTGTAAGAATAATAAGTTTTACACTCAATTTTAGCCATTAATTTTTGTGCACCAGACGGTTATAATTTAGTGGGTTACACGCATTAATTAATTATTAATATCCAATAAATTACCATCGTCAGATATACGAAATCAACAACTAAGATTTGGTGTAAGTTTTATTATTCTTATACCAGTGTAAAAAGATTCTGCCATATATATATATATATATATATAATATTACTAATATTATAGAACATATCAAGCAACAAATTAGATCATATTATATGTCTTGTAAGATAAAGAACAATAATAAAAGACTAAATAATAATCATTCAGCAAATACAACATTAAGTAAAGCAAAGAAATAATAGTCATTACGTTATTTAGTGCTTCGAAGTCCTAGACAGAGATAGGATTATCTAAACATACAACATATATAAAATCTAAGAAGAGGCTATACTTACAAGTCCCACATAGGATAGTAAGTGGAACATCCAAGCCTACAACATACACAAAAGCAAAGAGAAGGGCAAGCCATTTCATGTCTTGCTTATACATGGGCCTCATTGCGCCTTTGTAGCTTGGTATTGGGCCTTCATTTAGCTCAAAAAATGTTTTTTGTTAAATCAGAAAAAAAAAGGGTTCAAATTGGTTCATCATTGAATTTATGGTTTTACGGTTGACCGGTCCAATCCCATTCTTTTTTCAATGTGTATAGATGATTTATCAATACATCATTATAACAATTATATGGTTTACCAAAGACCAGCAATGCCACAGAGCAAATTTTGCATAGATATATCATTTAAGTACAAATAATTAAAAAAAATGCCTATAACATAGATAATAGGATATGAAACTAACCTCCACAGTATCTATTGCTTCATTTGGAGGAATGGCATGTAAAACTCTGTGACATAAATGGATAGTGGGACTCATCCATCAGCTTAATGTCATGAAATAATTAAGAAAATCATTCATGACTCTAGGGTGTTGAAATTCAACATGAGAAATAGAACCATAATAATGTTAAACAGTATGAGATGAAAAATTCTAATATAATGGCCGCTGCTAATGCACAGTTCTCTAGGAAAAAAGGTAAGGAAAAATGGAATAATGTCAAACAAAATGAAGGAAAGATGAAATAGCTTAAGAAGCAGACAAATCTAAAATTAAAACTGCAAGTCAAAAAGAAACAAAAAAATTTACTTTGATGTTGAAGTCAAAACTTTAAGGTCATTAAATAAACTAAGATTGAATGTCACATTAACAAGGATTCAAGTTATTTCAGTTTTTTTTTCTTTTTCTTTTGGGTACAAAAAAGTTTCGGGGGAGGTTTTCCCATTCCAAGGTCAAGGCATGCCACGTGATATTACAGATGACCTACTAATGAAAGAGCACTAGTAAGAATTGAACCCAAGACCTTTTTATCAATGTTGTTCGACCCCATCAATTGAGCCATCCCTCATTGGCTAGTTTTTTTTTTTTTTTTTAATGAAACAATACATGAATTATCATTGTGAACATCAGGATGACAGCCATGACCTTGTTGTTAGGTAGGTAAATATGCTAAGGGGAATCAAAATTGAAACAAACCTTTCTTCTACTGCAGGAACTAAACCATTTGTCAAAGCCACCCCGCCAGCCTATTCCAGATAAATGCATCAATTCCTTCAGATCAACATGTAATATTAAGAATATAGATACACCGAGCTCAACATGTAAAACTCACCAATTGTATGCTACAAAATAATTTTCTCTGGATATCTATGCGGCCTGTGAATACGGCACCAAACATTTAAACAAGGCTTCAAGTTTACGCACATAAAATGGAGAAAATGATATAAACAAATTACCAGTAGAGAGAATGCAGTTGGTAATAGCCTCTGCAAGGCCGACTTTTTCTTCTTTTTTTGGCTTAGTTGAAAAAACTGGATAGGTTTCCCACATGGGTAATCCTCCATTGACATTGGGATAAAAATTATCCGACATGTCAGACCTTCGGGAAAATTCAATATGCCATGCATCTTCTAGCATGTCCTCATAGTCATGAAACCTAGCAAGGGAAACCATTAGAATTGTGTAAACAAAATTGTCCAGAAACATGCTCACAGCACAAAGAGAGAACTTCATTAATGCACTAACCAAGTTCGTGGTGGAGGAGGATACACATCAGGAACAAAAAGCATTGGATAGAACAACCCCATAGGAGGAACCTATGCAACAATAATCATCACTGTCCAAGCATAGCGTTGTCCAAAGGCAAATGCAAGGGCAAATGAAGAAAGATTTCAACAGAGAATACATACATTAAGAGCAGTAAGCCTTGTTCTGTGAGATCCAGCTGGCACTTTGTCCTCATAAGAATGAACAATTGCAACAGCATCAAGCTCACCCTCCTATAGAAAGGAAACTAGAGAATTCAAAAATGAATCCAAGTTTGGAAGCAAGTGAAAATCTAGAGCAGTTCTTCTCATACGTGATGTGATGCATTTTCAAAAGTACTCACTCTCACCTTGATTTCACAATATGTCTCTTTCAGTTGATTTAACATTAACAGATCTATAGGCTTTGTCAAAATATCTGTACGAATTTGAGGCCAAGTCTGGTGATGCCTTTGGGTCCAGAGAAGGCTCCTTGATATATCCTGAAAATATGAAATAAAATAAGGTTAATGACATAAAATACTACCACAAAACACAATTTGGAACACAAAAAATAAGGTTAGCTCAATAATTTCAAGAATTAAAATAAGAAAATCTTCACACAAAGAAATAGATAGAAAGTGGCAACATATTACATAATATAGAATCAAAACACAAGTTGGAGTAAAGTAAGTCAAAGTCAAGTAAGTGGTTCTTTGACATGGTATCTATCATGAACCAACTCACCCAAAAGTTTAAGCTGATAGGTGAAGATACATGAATAGTTTTATATTGTATCTCTAATATGCTCACTAACACAAGAGCCTTTTGTTGATGAGGTTAACATCCAGCCTTGACAAGGCCTGGTATGGCAGGGAGTCAAATCGAACCATGTGGCTTGAGCTAGTAAGGGTAAATAGAAAGAGTTGCATTCTGATTAATAGGCTAATAGCTATAGCTTGTAACCTAGTGGTAAGCATGCGATCCAACACCCTTTGGGTTTAAAATGTGGACGATGCATAGTCCCACTTATCCTGTTGAAATTCAACTTTTTATTAGAAGAATGAGATGGCAAGAATCGGATTGTAGACCATTTGGTCATAAAGAAACTGACATTGTGTCAGGAACCAACTCTCTTAAAAGTTTAAACTGTTAGATGAAGACACATAAATAGTTTTATACTACATCTCTAACAATATGAAAGATTTGTTGTCAACCAAAGTTCTTATACTTGTAAATCCTTCCAATTTCCCTAAATCCAATTGCTCGAATTTTTTCAATATTTACATCTTTTTGGACTCCTTTGGCTTGGTGAAGACTTTAGTTTGGACCATTGTATTTCCCAGAATTAATACAAATGATATATTGCAGAATAATAGGCCTCAGAAAGCTATTTCTTTACGTGTTATGTGTGGTGCTTATTCAGAACCGGTCATTATTCTACTGTTATTTCTATATGACATAAATGTTTGGTCTTTTTGGTGAATGTTGGGTGTGCCCTAGGTCCTTGGATCAACTTTTGGTGACTAAATGGCTTTGGTAGAAGTAAAGAGGCTAAATTTTTATGGCAATGTGCAATCTATGCTATTATTTGGCGCATTTAGTTGGAGCATAACACCCCTCTTTAATGAGGATTCTTTGGCTCAGTAGCTGATTTGGGATAAGATTAGGTGTTTGGCTTCTATTGCTATAAAGGACACAATCTCTTAAAGGGGATTCCCTTGACACATATGCTGAGGGATTGGGCAGCTTTGCTCCATCGAAATTTTCTTATTTTCTTTGTTGTTTGTGTTTTTCTTTTCTTAAGGAGAATCCCTCGTCCCCCAAATTCATTGTAGTTTTCTTCTCTTTGCTGTAATGAATTTATTCTTTTATAAAAAAAGGCTTTGGTTGCTGTTGTTGTATAACCGTCTCATTATATGAGTTATGTGTTTTCTGAGCTCGAAGACAAATTGTCATCTGATTCATCTCTTTTTGCACTTTGAAGTTGCTTGGCAGCTTCGAAATCAGCTCTTTAGCATTTTAGGGGAACAATATGTCTTTCCATATTCTTTGGAACAAAATTTGTCAATTCATTTCAAAAGTTTTGGTAATGGAGTGTAATTCTTTTAGCAGTAGTTTGCTTCCAGGAATTTTGTGTTTGTGGATGAAGCATGGGCCATGATTTTGAACCAGATATTTTCAATTTATATAAATATTTAACCAGAAACTTATCCCTTCTCATCTTTTGTGAGACAGTAGTTTCTTGGATTCCATGTGGGTATCAGCCCATGGTTTTTTTAGGGCTATTTATATTATGGACACCTAGAGGCTAGAGAGATTGGAGAGATCTTTTGAGATGATAGTTTTATTTCATTTATTTTTTTGTTTTTTAGGGCTATTTGTCCTCTTTCTTTATAAATAAAAAGAGACAACTTGAGTCAATGGACGTGACTGGAGAAGCAATGTTATGACGCATGTGTCTTGACGAAGACAACTATAGGGTTAATGTAAAGAATCAATTCAACCCAAAAGCTTAAGCTGGTGGATGAAGCTACATTAATGGTTTTTATATATCTCTAACACGCTCCCTCACACGAGATCTCCTTGGGCTTAAAGGGTGGACAATGCACAGGCTCACCTACCTGTGCTAAGAAATTCCACAAGAGAAAATGGAGGACGGTGAGGATCGAACCCATAACACTAAGACTCTGATACCATGTAAAGAACTAATTCAACTCAAAAGCTTAACATACACAATATCACTAAGTGGATTAGTTCTCCATTTTCCAACTAAATCAAACTTGTAAACACTGATAAAAAAATCATCAAAGTGCAGACACTTTTTTGTTTGGATAAGAGAAGAAACAGAGTGCAAGAATTTTTAATTCCCATGATATGTTATTATGCATCACGTTCTTGTGTCATAAATGCACCCATTCAAATATCTTCTAATAGGGGAATCAGATCAGACCCTCCAACTTCACTGCTTTATAGTTTATACATGTCACATAAGTGAAAAGAATATGAAAAAGTTGCTAAACTAATGCAAAGAAAAGCTTGGTCAGAAAAAAAAAACTTGAAAAAATGGAAGGAAAATATATTATTGAATTGTGTATTATAAATGCACAAGAGCTTTCTATTTAAAGAGACTAAATGACCTAATGGATTAAGCCCAAAGAAGATTCTCGAATGAAAAAATAAATAAATAACTAATTATAATTATTTACAACACTCCCCCTCAGCTGAAGAATACATATTTATCATTCTCAGCTTGCTAGTAAGCTCTTGAAACTTTTCTGCGGGAAGTCCCTTTGTCAAAATATCAGCTAAATGACGTCCAGAAGAATGTATGGAGTAATAATCAACCTGCTATCAAGCTTTTCTTTGATGAAATGGCGGTCCACCTCAATATGCAATATGCTTACTCCGATCATGTTGAACTAGATTATGAGCTATACAAATGACAGACTTATTATCACAAAGCAACTTCATAGGTCCTTCACATCTTATTTTGAGATCATCAAGTATAATTCTCAACCATAATAATTCACAAATGCCTTGTGCCATAGCTCGAAATACAGCCTCTGCACTTGGTCTGACAATCACATCCTGATTCTTACTCCTTAGCCATAGGTCTGAGTGTAACCCTTGGCAACTAACCGAGCATTATATCTCTCAAGAGTGTCATTAGAATTATATTCTAGGGCATAAACCTATCTGCACCCTACTGCTTTCTTTCCATCAGGTCTACCAATAACCTCCCATGTTTTATTTTTCTCCAAGGCATTCCTCTCTTCTTGCATGGCTTGAGCCTAATTCTCATCTTCTAATGCTTCATGTACTGATTTTGGGATTGAGATAGAATCTGGTGCTGAAACAAAGCTTTTGTGCTGCACAGAAAGATTAATAGAAGAAACAAAATGGGAGATAGGGTGTTGGGTACAAGAGGGACAAAATTTATGGGTACAAGATCTTTTTTCTTTTCTTAGGGCAATGGGTATCAACATTAGATTCAGAAACAAGAGGTTCATCAATATTAGATTCAGAAACAAAAGGTTTGGGACTTACCAGTGGTTCAAATGATTGAGGTTGCCGGTGAAGCAATGTGAGATTGTTCCTCCTGTGATATACCAAATCAGGTGTCACAATCTTCCGTATCTCCGGTGTATTTGATGGATCAGACATAGGTGTATTTGATGGATCAGACATAGGTGTATTTGATGGATCAGACACATGAGGAAGAGGTGTACGAGTAGACACGGAAGACCCAAACTCAAAGAAGGAAGGTGACGAGTCTGCTGAAGAACTGCTTCCCCCCTGAAGATGAGGACAATGGAAAAAAGACTCGGATTCATGAAATGTAACATCCATAGAAACAAAAAAAATTCGACTGGCAGGATGATAACACTTGTAGCTTTTCTTATCAGGGGCATAACCAAAGAAGACACACTTAAGAACCCTAGGATCCAACTTACTGCGATGTTGTTTATGAACATGTACAAAGGCAACACACCCAAACACTCGCGGCTGAAAATTCTGCATGATGGGAACAAAAGGAAAGAAGGAAGTCATGGAATGAATATGATAGGTATTGTTAAAGACCTGTGAAGATAAGCGGTTGATCAAAAAAGTTACAATTAACACGGCTTATAAGAACCAGGAACAAATGTCTGAAAAAGTAATGCTCTAGCCACTTCAAGGAGGTGACGATTTTTTCTTTCAGCAAACCCATTTTGTTGAGGGGTATCAACACATGTGAACTCATGAATCATACCTCTGTCTGAAATGAATTGCGCCAGACGTTGGTTGACATACTCAATACCATTATCATATCTTAATCTTTGAATATTTTTACCAAACTGAGTCTCGACCATGTGATAAAATCAGATAAATATCTCTGGTACTTCAAACTTGTCTTTCATCAAGAATATCCATGTCACCCGAGTACAATCATAAATAAAAGAAACAAACCACTTTGCACTTGAAATTTAGAAGGGCCCCAAACATCAAAATGAATAAGAGAAAAAGGTTCAATGCTTTTGATAGCACTAGAAGGAAAGGACACTCGATGGTGTTTTGCAAATTCACAAACATCGCAATGAAAGGTCTTAACTGAATAATTTAGAAAGAGAAGGAAACATTAACTTCAATAGACTAAATGGTGGGTGCCCTAGACGCTTGTGATGGAGCCAAATCATAGATTCCACAATAGAAGGATGACGTGTCATGTCATCAATAACTGATTTTTGGTATCTTTTGTAGCATGTTTTAGAAGGAGATAATATAACTCACCCTTCTCCTCAGCAACTCCAATTTTCTTCCTCGTGGTGAGATCCTGAATAACACAATGAGAAGGGAAAAAGGTGATAGAACAATTCAAATCAATTGTAAGCTTATGAGTGTAGATAAGATTAGTGGAAAACTGAGGAACATAAAGAACATTTTTAAGAAAAATAGAAGGTTGAATGTGAATGTTACCAGAACCAATAACTGATTTATGGGTCCATCGGCTACGGTATAGTACGACTACCAACAGTAGGATGATAAGAAATAAAAGACTCAGCAAGACAAATCATATGATCAGTTACACCAGAATCCAAAATCCACGAGGTTTTAAAATCAATGCAAGAAGCAAGAAGAGATGTAGAACGTATGTTCTTACCAGACAAGATCAAAGAACTGTCAGATTGCTTACACAAATTATCAATAGCGGTCTTAAGCTGCTCTAACTCTCCTTGCCGAATATTCACATATGGAGAGACATGTGGAGGCTGTGTAACAGTCGAATGGCCATCGGAATCGGCCATAACGCAAAGAAAAAGTCAAAAAACAGTGTTTCCGGCGATGAAGAGTACGTGACAAACAGTAACGCGATGAACAATAAGATGAACAATAATGTCCGTAAACTCATAGATCTGGGGGGAAAAAGTCAAACAAAAGTCCTATCGGTCCAAAAGGTTCCCGAAAATTTTTCGGTGGCGGCAAGAGGCAAACAAATAGGATTCCGCTTTAAAGGCGGTAGTCGCGAAAGCAGAGCCTTCAGAATCGAGAGCTCTGATACCAACTTAAAAAATTGAAGAAAAATATATTATTGAATTGTGTATTACAACTGTACAAGAGCTCTCCATTTAAAGAGACTAAATAACCTAATGTGCTAAGCCCAAAGAAGATTCTAGAATGTAAAAATAAATAAATAACTAACTATAATTATTTACAACAAAAAACAACAAATAATAGGTGTATCAAGCATGTTAGTAAGTGCATGTCTTCAAAGTTCCAAGCTAAAAACATCAGTAATGGGTAGAAGTATGAAACTATTGTTCATACCTCACCGCCAAAAGGTAAAGTCTTTCCGGTTGATGGTAAAGCACCTCCGTCCTGAACAACAAAAGTAGTTAACTAACAAAATTAGGCACCTTTTGTTTATTCAATCTATCCGAACTACCATCAAGTATGGAGAATTCAATTTTATAGCTAAAAGCAGGCACATGCGAAAACTTAAAGATAGTGTATGTGGCCAGTAAATGTAAATATCCTTAAAATTAAGCTGGCAATACTATATGCAGAAAAATAATACAAGTGTCAAAGCCACAGTAGAAGCTGTTTTACCATAAAAGTTGTTTTACCGAAGTGGCAAAGTAAACCCAATGACTATCTGAGTTTAAATTATTAATATAAACATCATAATGAACAATGTTTAGTTGTTGTCAACGATTACTATGGCCAACATATGATTTACAGTTGCCCGCACATGTGCAAAAAGGTTTTTGTTGTTGTTATTGTATCTCTAATAACTAATTGGATATTTATAGTATATAAAATTGTTACCTAAACATGTCAAAGACCAACTCTCCTAAAAACTAAAGATTTTATGTGAAAACTCATGAACGGTTTTACATCTCTAATGTAAGAACTATTTAAACTTGAAGCATAGACAATGCTAATTTTTATCACGCGCTAAAATTCTACTTTATTAGAAGAATAAGGGTAGCAAGAATTGAGCTTCTAACCATTTGGTTACCAACTCTCCTAGAGATTTAAGCTATTACGTGAAAATCCAAGAATGCTGGGTCTCCTTAGCTTGAATTAAAATTGATTTACTAATGGTTCCTTCACGATCTGTAATAATAGTGGTAGATAGTGAGATCAAGGGTTCTAAACCATCAGGTAAGTATATGGCATACAAATTGTCAGAGAAGCTTTAGGGAGTGTATATACATTTTCCCTTGTTATTAATCTAATACCTAGTGGTGCTTGATAGACATACAGTGACATGTTGGTTGTGAGAGTAGCGGATCATAGAACAACTAATCCACAAATACAAATTCTAGATTCACACTCACGCAAACTGTTACATCGGAGAGTTATTCCAACTTCCAAGATGTCATTATAGAAAAATCCAATTACAAATTAAAGTATTATGCCAAATTAAGTGCCAAACAAGATGTGTTACAGCAAAATAATAATAATTAAATAAAAGGTAAAAGACACAGAAATTGCACTTACCTCTATGCATATAAGTGATGTCACCTGAGCACCAATATTCACAACACATGCTGTTGATAATCCATTCCCGAAAACTGCAGCAAGACCTTCCTGGTCAAACAATTTCATATAAAATCATTAGAAACTAATGGAGAAATCCTTACAAAGAGTTCCCTTACATGTACAAAAAGCCTATTTGATCAAATGATTTAGTGTTTGATCTCCACCAATCCCATTCTATAATTAATTTGCATCACCATCAGGATCATGATCAAAAAGTTTGAGACTTGGGAAATTCAAATAAAGTCTGGCCCAACACCTTCCAACAGTAAGACTCAGTTTCATTTGGAAACTGTTAAGCAAAACAATGACTGAAATTACCCAGAGAAAGTATCCCATTAAAGTCAAACAAATTGAGGACTTAACACATATTTAGTTCAGTTCCCTCAATTCATCACCAAAGTTCTCGATTCCAATTTTGAGGGACTGAACCCACAACTAGAGAATGAAGATTGCTGGCAATACCAGTATTTATCAATAGTCATTAGTTCACTGGTGCCAAGGGAGTTTGATATACCCCCAGAAGTAATTTGAAAATATTAACAACAGCAGCAAAACTACAATATTCACAATGATGATGTTAATCATCTCATAATTAATTGCTGTTTAATCCTGCATTCATCATATAAACTTATAACAGCAAGATAAAAAGGTCATACCTGGTGTACCACTGCTGAGCCAAAGCAAAGTTCTTGCAGTACTAAAGATAGCACTTCTTTTATTTCTGCTTGTGGCAAATGCAAAAATGTAAAACGACTATATCAGGGGCGTGAAAATATGAATTCTAATTTCTAAGGGAAGTACAACATGCAAAATAAATGGGTGACATTGTCTTTGAAGTATTTATCACAGACGTGTCTAAAAAGAAGAGGTGAAACATTCTACAGTCTGAACGAATTAAGTTCTAAATACCACGATTGTCAAATGTTTCTGGCATCACAAGAACAGCAGAGTACATATTTCTTTCATTGCGAGGAATGTGCAGTTTCTCAATTAAAATCCAGTCCCAAATAGCTTGTAGATCCTCAAGTACCTACAACATAGGCAAGCAGAAGTGATGTATGTTAGAATATCTAGAGGATATCTCATAATATCATGATTATATCCAACAATAGTTTTGAGTATCTTAGATGATCTCTTAGGATTGGTAGTCAAGAGGCTTTGCAAGTACTTTTCTTCTTTTTTGTTGTCTTCTATGATTAATCTTTTTATATAATACAAAACAAGTCTTTATATAATACAAAACAAATTGTTTTAATGAAGTTTGTATATATCATGTTTCATGAAAAGTCAAAGCATATAATTTCAATATTTTATAGGAAATCAGAAACTTAAAAGTAAAATGTCTGTTACATATTTGCAGGAATAGCAGACAGGCAGTATGTAAATTTCAAAAATGAAATTATTGTTATGCTGCATCCAAAAATATTAATAAATTATTAAGGTCACCTATATGTTTGGACATTACAATATGATGCAACAGTTAACTTACAAAGTACAATACAAAATTCCCAAGATACATACTATTGATATTTTTCTGCGATCAATTAATAGTATGACATCTAATTAACATTACGAATTTACATTGATTGTATTCTGGTTTGAAGGTGACAGGTACCTGCTGCATGGGATAATGTTGTGAAATATTCAAGTGCCCTCTGCGGATTGGACGACATAAACAATATGGTTCAGTCGGGGATATTCTTAATGCTTCCTCACCACAAATGAACTCTTTGAATTTTCGTTCACTCACATCTAGTTGCTTTGAATCTGTACCTTCTTTTGGATCCAAAAACTCAGTAGTCTCATCTTTACTAGAAGTCTCTACAAGTGCCAATTTGTATACATAACATAGTGCCGATTAATATAATAGTAACACAGCATTGAAAATCAAAGCAACAAGTAAATGCCATATACTTTTATGTGAGTCAATGATGCTAATAATGGATCACAATGAGCCAGAAAGCTAAACTCGTTCAGTTTAACACAACAAATAGATCGAACTCGGATTAATCTTTAAATAGAGTCAGCACAATCTCATTCAGGATGATGCAGATAATATTGTTTTCACAATCTGCAACAGCCAGCTGATCTATAGAACTTGTTGCAATACAACTATTTCTTTAGTTTCTTTCTTTAGGGGCAACAATAGACTAAAGAAAGACACAAGGGGAAAAAAAGAGATTTAATTATTTGTTAACCATAGTGGCTGCGACAACCACGATTTGTCTGCTACTTCTCAGTGATTCAGGCCGCTATCATCACTCCACAAAAACAATATGCAACGGCACTTTCGTTGCAGCCATAGCCAGGCCGCACGATGCAATGCCGCTATGGCATGCTATTGACAACTCTGTATAAAAATGTACAAGAGGATGCCAACCTCTTAATAACCACTAACACAAGAAACATACAGGAAAAATTTTAGAGTCATGTAACATGACATACATGATAAAAAAGAATAAATCCTTGGCTTAATGAACCAGCAGGAACCACATACATATCAAACAATTAGCGCACCAAAAGGCACAAGTTCATGGACTTCTTTTAGTATGATTAGCACCAAAAAAACCACTATAACATACCCAAAATTCGTTTGAGTAGTACAAATTTAAGCATAAAATTGAATTCGTTATTAGGCTCTGACTACTTAAATGGCCTTAACATAGTTTCCATGAACTTTATTTTTGTGTAAAAACACCTTATTTACATGACTTAGATGGCCTTTCCTTTATTTAGTGAAACCTTTGTAACATGCAGTAGCCAATTTTAGTAATTCCTAGAAATTTGATAAAGTTTGCAGTAAATAAAGGAAAACCATGTAACAAGAGCCCATGGAGTTCAAATTTCATTTTAAGACTGGTAAGGCGTGCATTAAAACAAGGGCAATGCATTCACCTCATACACCTATAGTCAAGTACCAAAACTGAAAACATTTAATCAAAATCACATTGTTTATCACCATCCTACACCCATTGCGTACTTGTTCCAGGGTTTCTGCTATCCAAAATGAAATGAATTAAACCACTATTGATCTTGTCAGAAGAAAGGCAAAGATGAAAGAATTCATAACATTGTGTTTATTAGTGTTGTACCAATTCACTTTTTAAATAATGCATGCTACCATCAAGACTTCATTGCTCATACAAGACATAATCATCTTTATTTGCACATTGCAACTTCTTCTGAATGAAGATGTCAGTTCCAACAAAACCAACAAAAAAGACCAAACTGCGATAGAAACAAGAGAAAATAAAAAAGACAACTTGTTTTAACATATCAATCAAATGAAACTAAAACTGGAAGAACAACAATTTTTTTCCTTAAAGTAACTCTTCAGGCTTTTCACATAATAATTGCAATGCTTCATAATAAAATAGGTAATGCATCAGCTCTATCATTACTTTGTTCAACATAATACTCACAAAAGGTACATTCCGGCTTATATTAGGAACTTAGTAAAACAGACTTGAAATGAATCAAATATTAAGCTAATTGACATAAACACACCAAAAGACACAGATACAACTAAGGAACACAGAAAAGTAATAGGTAAAATGCAAAGAGACTAAATTCCTCTTACCTAATGCTGAAGATGAACTAGTGGCCTCCTCATAGACATTAGTCCAAGTGAAGGGCAAATCTTTCCGGATAATGTGTGGATTATGTCCATCAACACGTCCCATCTGTACATTCAGCACATTGAAATTCATAGTACTAACACCGATTAAAAAAAAGTGACCAAGAGAAAACCAATAACAATTTCCTAAAACCATTAAAAGCATAACTGTTATGCACCAAGGACTTCTCATGGTATCAATCAGCATTTACTAGCTTCCATTCATAAAAGGTTGGAATGATATCAATTAGTCCCAATTAGCATTTGTAAGCTTCTATTAATAAAATATTGGTATCAATTACTCCTGATTAGTGTCAATTATCATTAGCATTTGATGACTTTACCTTTTTAGTATTTCAAATCCTTGTTATAAAGGCCGCAGTGACTATATGGAAAAAAACAAGACAAAATTACCTCCTTCCCATTATTCTCTACTCCCTCTCCCCTACTCCTCTGTCATTTCTCTGCTATTCTGCCCACTCCAGAACTACTTCAACAACAACTTCCTGGGTGATACTTATTTTTTATTGCATAGTTGCACAGAACCCTCAACTGGAATGTGTGAAGGGAGAAACATGCATGAGATCCTAAGGACTTGCATTGAATATATCTTAGAACCACACATGTATAAATATAAGTAAAATTTCTCTCTCTCTCTCTCTCTCTCTCTCTCTCTCTCTCTCACACACACACACACACACACACACACACACATAAAAGATCAGTTAAAGCATATAAATCACATGCTTTAATTATATTAAGGATTAATTAGAAGTATTAACCTTATGTAAGAATGCCCAAAAGGGTCAATCAAATTACAATGTTCTTTCCTTGATGAATAATAAATTTGTCTGTCAGCATGTTTGTGCTCTGCAGTTCACTTATCTTCAGCTCAAAATCTTTAACATTGCAAGTACAACAAAATTGCCACAGAAATGCAATGTTTTGAAGGGGACAATAATAGTCCCATGCTAAAACACTTCCAGAAAAAGGCTGGCTATGTCCAAGCATTATTACATTACAAAGACTACAGTAACAGAACAAACAAGAAATGCATATGAAATCAAACAAAAGTGATGAGTCCATTTAAATTGTAACTGAATAATACATTGCATATACCTTACGAGGGAAAGAGTTACTGGGAGCTTCTTCATCCAGAAATGGTATCTTCAACAGTGATGCAATCTTTTTTTTTTTTTTTTTGACAAAAGGGTGGAAAAATCAATATAAGCAAACTATATAATAAAAATTAAAGCTTCACAATGTGCCATAACTTACAACATCATAAGCCTTCTCCCTTTCCATATGCTGTGCAGTTGTAACCTGACTATTAAGCATCTAAATGCAGAAAACAAAAACCAACAACAATTGAAGTAAAACACAAATGCCTGCAGAAAGAGGGGGGACAATAGAATAAAATGGAGTATGAAATAAAATTATCGAATTATGACAAAAACCTGATCTTGAACATTCCTCTTAGGAACTTGTTTGGTATGGCGAGCAATGCAATGAGGAATATTAAAAGGGGTGTCCTGTGAAGCCAAGCCAATTCTAATATTTGCAGAACCTGAGTAATAATGGGTATGGTATGAACGAAGTTCCAATATTTCAGAGCTTGGTGTTGATTTTACACCGAGTTAAAATGATTATGGGAAGAAGATGACAAATGGGTAGCGTGCAAAATCGGATTTTTAGCATACCTGGGTTGATAACAACCAGATTGGAGCCTCGTTCTGACATTATTTGAGAAGGAAGTGCCGATTTAAGGTAATCCTGTGACATGAGCACATAACCGAATGAGAACAAAACTGCGGAAGAGGTAACAGTAACAGAGAGAGTGAGAGAGATTTGTACCATTGGAAAAGAGAGGATGTTGCAATAGTTACAGTGAGGACTTTAAGATTTTGCAAATTTGAGCGTTGGTGGTGCTTTTTCCTTTCGTCTTTGTTTTCTCTTTCTCGTTTTCGTTGCTTCGTTTCTTTCAGTTTCACTGAGAAAACACACCTTGCTTAACATATTTTTTTAGTAAAGGTTGAGAATAAATAATTATAATATTAATTAAAAAAAATTATTCCATAACCCTAAAGCGACGTAATAGTTATCCTGAAATGAAATCATTAATAACATTCTTTGTTTACCAACAAATACAATGATTCGAAGCCATTATTAATTAATAGAATTATAAAATATAAAAGATAATAGTAAAACTAAATCGGTATTTGATACTACTTTATACTTTAAAAAATAAATTGTAATGATTTTTTTTAAATCTGATTGTACAATTATATATTAAATAAAATGATTTCATATAATTTTTCAATTTTAAATGTTAACCTTTCTATTATATTTGATAAGTATAGAAATATGGTTATTTCATAATATTTCAAATAGTTTGTATTAAAAAATCATTTCAATCTAATTTTGTGTTTCAGTTATTTTAATTTTAAGAGTGAAATAAATTAACTAAAAAATTAAAAAAATTAATTAATTTCTTTAAGTACATCGTGCCAATGAGAAAAATATAAAAGTTTAAAATCACATGAGGTTAAATAAGAAATCATAAAATCTCTGTAGTTGAAATGAAGTTTTTCCAAAAGTTAATTATAAAAAAAATAACATGCAATAAACGAGTAGGAAAAATGATTTTCAATTAATGATACAATTTTCAATCAATATGTATATTATAACCTTTTGCTAAAAGTCCTGTAACTTCTAATTAGGAATGTAAATGAGTCAGACTAAGTTAAATTTTAGTCTAAATAGACTAGGCCTATATAAATTACTTTAAGCTTAGTTTGACTTGTTAGCCTGACACAAGTCAAATTATGAGTTTAACCTGACTTGTTTTTTAAAAATACAAGGCTAAACCTAGCCTATGTTAAACTAACATGATACGGCGACACGTTAATTTTAAAAAATATTAGATTTTGCCATATCAGAACATGTATATTTTGATATTAAATAATATTTTTAATAAATATAATATAGTTTACATTTAATACATATAGCACTTCATAATAAGTGAATTACATTATACTTTAAATTGTTTTGCACATAAATTAAGCTAAGTTAATTATATATTAAAAAAATTCTAAATTATAAAAAAAAAACCATTTTCATCGTTTGAAAATACAATACATCATCTATTTTTAATTATTATTTATTTTATTTAATTCAAATAAAATAATACAATACCTATTTAATATATATTTTACTATACAAAATTTCTATATTTTACAATTATTATATTTTAAAATTATTAATATAAAATGATTTTATTATATTAGGTCGCGAACTTCAGTCACCAAGCCCTTAGGCTGTTTCTTGTCTGTAATGGGCCAGGCTAACTTGGAGCTTGAGGTAATTGGGCTTAAATTGGGTCGGGTCTATACACCCACTCGTTCTGAAGGTTAAAATTAAGGTTGCCGCTCCTTGTGAATTGGGTAGTGAAAAGTGGAAGATTAGAAAGAGTGATAAAAGTTTGGTTTCCTGTGAGATCCAATTGCAGCTTGTTGTCCATAGATTTATGGTTTCTTTACCAGAGACGCTGTGGCGTTTGTTTGACACCGCTTTGTCCTTCGTTTGAGCCATCGCTGAGCTACTGGCAAGACCATCAAGTTCGTTCCCAAATTTTTTTTTTTTATTTTAGAATTATTTTAATTTTATAAAAAAATAAAAAAAATCCATTTCTGCCCCTTGACGGTGTTGAACACGGTCAAAATCACGTGTCAGAATAGAAGGTACATTTATTGCGTCAGAACGTGTCGGTGTGTGACATCCATTTTTTCTTAAAAAATATCATGTCTGTACTTCTTAAGGCCTAGCCTAACAAGCTTTCAAAAATAATATATTATAATAATTTTGTACAATTACTAAACATAACACAAAATATTGACAATTTAAGTAAATTGTTGAAAATAAATAAAAAAATCAATTGAATAAAATTGTTTTATTCTTAATTGTAAAATTAAATTTTATTTTAATTTAAAATAAATTAAAGTTTATACATGCATGCACACACGCGTACATACACACACACTCTCACACACACACACACACACATATATATATATATAGGTTATGATTATTTTACACCAGTGTAAGTTACACTCTTAATCTTATCTGTTAATCCCACTTATATCTAAGGGCTCAAATTTTTTAGTAACGTGAGCCATCGGATACAAGTGGATCAATGATCAAGATTGAATGTAAGAAATGACAAGTACGAAATCATGCAAAGAGAACAACGCTAATGCATTCAGCTTGAAAATGTCCATCAACCGACCAACTTATATTAGAATTTCCCAATAAAAAATAATTAAACAAATAAAGAGAAGCAAACAAAATAATAAAAGACAAAGATAAACACATGCCCAACAAGATAAATAATACTATATTATTTTATTGTCTTAATTCTGAACTCGCATAGTACCACCTTTGGGAGGAATTTAAAATTTTAGTCCTAAACCAGTCCCAAATCAGACTGATCGCAAAGCGATGAATTGATGAAATATTTAAAAAAAGAAAGATAAATAACAATATATTATTTTATTAAAAAATAATATCTTTTATTTTATCAAAAATAATAATATCAGTTTATTAAGAATAATAGATATTAATTTATTAAAAAATAATATATATTATTTTAGTAAAAAATAATAAATATTATTTATTAAAAAATACGAGTTGAGCCTGAAGATTTAGAAGCCAAGCCTATACCCAATGGGTGCAGCTCAGTTGGTAACTTGGCGCTGAGTTAGTGGGGTTGGGTATGTGTTCGATTCCCGCTGAATGCATTCTTGGGGAGGGGGCTGAACCTTTAGCCATCACTATTCCCCCGCACTCTGGATTAGTCCCATAGCCGGCTCAAAGAGTCGAAGCTCGTGGGGATACCGGAGGGAGCCAACTCGTCTCAAAGAGATAATTAGGGTTGGGTAACTCCAAAAAAAAGAAGCCAAGTCTACTAAAATAGGCTTGTAACCCGATTTCTAAACAAACAATTTTTTTTTTTTCTAAACAAACTTTTTAATAAGCTCAAGCTTATATTATTTTAAAAATGGTCTAGTCGGCTAAGCTGTAAGCCCTGACCCCTTTACACATAACCTATATGAACCCTAAGCTAAGGGGTAGAATAGACTTTTGGCTTCCTCTTCTTTTTTTATTTGAAATGGTTGAGTTGAAAAACAAAACTGGCTTGGAGCAAATTATATAATATTATTACTTTAATTTTAAAGTTTAAACAACGTAAGGAAAGCAGCCAAATGAGGCACACAAATCAAATCTACGGTTATGTAACTTATGTTCGAGTTGAACTAGGTTGTTGTTTCAGATCCATTGTTCCTCAAACACCTGCTGCTTTTCAGACTTCAGATCTTTCACATTGAGAAGATAAGATAAAACCCATCCTTCTGATTTCACTGGTAAAGTAACAACCACTTTTCCTCTTTAAGCTTTACTCTATTCTGAGTTTGATTTGGGTTTCTGATCTCTCATAACATTTCCAAAGTTCTGTTTGCAAACTTAGACTGCAACAGAACAGATGCAGTGATACATTTAGGAAAATTCTGAAATGAACTATTGGTAGAAATTCTACACCATGAATTTTCCATACATGTTTTGCATTTCTTCGAATGAAAAATTCTTGCTTTTTGTTAGAAGGAGCACGTTTTTGTGCTAGGTTTTTATTGAAGTTCACTATACCTTTATGGGTTTCTCCTTTTGTTTTTGAATGTCATGTTCGTGCATGTATTCAGATCAATTCAATGTGCTGTGGATCCAGCAGGCCTCACTATGAGTAGAGCATTTTCATCATCAAAGAAACCTTCCACTTTGCCTCCGCCACCTACACCAACCACAGTTGCAACATCATGTGCAAAGAAGAAGCAAAGTCCTAGAAGCCCGTTACAGGATCTCAACCGCATTTCCAGCAGCAGCAACAGTAGTTATGCTTCTTCTGGTGTCTCCACTGAAGCCCCAAGGGGTTGCCTCAGGTTCTTGTCTTCCTCTTCTTTTAAAACCCCTGTACACAGACCCAAAAGTCTCTCCAAAACTCCCAACTCAGCCCCTCATGCACTTGCATTGAAACAACCTACATCTAAGTCCTCAAAGGAGAACCTTCCAAAGGGTAATGCTGGGGTGCAAACCAAAAGACTCGCATCGGATAAGCCCCGGACCCTTAGGAAGAATCCCCCATCCCTCAACCAGTGGCAGTCTGGTAAGAAATCAGGATCCAGGACTGGCCAAAAGTTTAAGCCTTGTTCTGCTTTGAAAGAACATGGCAAATGTTCATCTAGATTGCCATCAGCATCCGAGGAGTTAAAGCAAAAGGAGGGTGTTCTGGGAGGGATAAATGATAATGCTGATGAGCATGCCCATCGCAAAGGGTGTGATAATGATGCAAACTTGACTCCTTTGAGTAAAAAAGTTACTGGGTCAGATTTGGATGTTACAGTTTTAGGGGATGCGGAGGAGAACCCAAACACAAGCATTAGTAAAACACCTCCAATTAATGACTCTGTTTCTCCAGAGATACAATGTGGGTCTTCTTTGGTTTCAACAAAAACACCTGTCTGTTATGGTGCTGGTTATGTTGTTTCTGGTGTCACTGACAAGAGGAAATGTAGGCCTAGAGGGATTCTCATTGTAGAAGAGAACAATTCAAGCTTTGATAAAATGACTGCTAACAGTTTTGATGATGATGAGAAAAAAACAAGGGATATTGATGGCAATGCTAGTCCTCCCTTATTGCCTTTGCCAACTGAAGCTTTAGTGCATTGGATTTCTTCTCCACGTAACAAGGGAAAGAAAATTCTGAGTCCGAAACCTGAAAATGAACTAAATCAAAGTCAGGGACTAGCAGAATCCACAACTCTTTGTTCCAGTACTTCACCATCATCCAGTTCTAAAACTTTTTGGAATGTAAGTGAGAGCAGTGACTTGTCTGGTGCTGCTAATGGTGTCAGGAGAAAAGTGAGTTGTTCAATTTCTCCAAGTGGACTTTCTGAAATTCCAGTACCTTTTGATGCCACATTATCGCCTTTTTATACATCCATATTGTTTTCTCCCAGTTCCATGCCTTGTTGTAGGGTAGGTAGCTCAGAAAAAGGAAAAAATGATCGATACAATGTCATTGATGAGAATTCTCCCTTCTCCCTGAATTCATTTGGTAGTGGAAATGTTATTCAAACTCCACAGTCAGATTCCAGTTCAGATTTACATGTTGGATTATCATTGGTGCATGCAGACAATCGAAAGGAAGATAATTCTAATGCTGAACTTAATTCGTTCAATGAAGTTCTTCCATCAGAAAACTTGCTTCTCAATAGTTCTATGCCACTGGAGGATTCTGTTAATTCAAGTTTCCAATTCGATCTCAGCAAACTTCCAAAATTTTTGGATGATCAGGATCCTTGGTTATCTAGTCCTACAATAGAGAATGCATCACAATCCCAGATGAGGATATCATGGAGGGAAGGGTTAATGAGCCAACTTTATGAGGTGGATGAATTTGACTGTTGTAGATGCTTGTCAGATGAAGAAGACCTTGACCATGACTATGGTAGCAAGAGGTTATCAGGTCCTCAAGCCAATGATGAAATACATGACAGAAAATAATTGAACGGTGATGTTGGAATCACTGAAACTGAGGATAATGAACAGGAAATTGATGGACCTGGCAAACCAGCTTTGATATCATGTTCATGTGCTGAGTCCATAAGCACTGATGGAGGGAGTCTAGTTGCTTCAGACTGGACTTTATGCTACATGAACAAGTTATTTGATCCTTAACTTGCTTGCTGTCATGTATCATGTACCCCATCTCCCTCCTCCCCCCTAAAAAAAAAAAATTGCCAAAAGGTGATTATTTGAACAAGATCTTACTTCCTCTAAGGTTATGTGGAAATTCCTCCTCGCTCATAATGTATACTTGGAGATAATGGGGTGAAGGAAGAATTCCTACTTGGAGGAAGCAAATTTTTTTCTATTTTCAATTTAGGAATAATTAACTGCTCAAGTGGTTAGTCAAGTCATTACTGGTTACTCATTAACCACTCTTTCAACATTATTAACTGGTTGAGTAATTAATTGTTTCTAGTACTGACCAGTTCTTGTTTATTTGTAACTTACCCTTCTCCCCAGTTTTCCGTCCTTGTGTTAAGTGAAATTTGTGTTTCCTTCTCCTATTGGTTAACTTACATGTAAGCCACTTATAAAATTTAATGTGTCAGTTTTTATGACTTTGAACAAGGTATCTCTAATTTGTCAATTTGCTATAGGAAATTCTCAATACTAGCTTCATGTCGGTATCTTCCACATACTTTGATATTTTTTTAGAGCTATGATAAAATTGAAGTGAATTTATATGCGAAACACAACATTTGCTCAATATGATCTTATTCGAATTGCGTTTTGGTGTTAAGTTAGTCAAAGTTAAATATGTAGAGGACTGCTTTAAGATTATGTGCGATTAAGCTACTTAATGCGTTTTAATTCTAATTTTGTTGATCCCAACGTGAATGTATTGTAGGGGCAAGTGGTAGAATGTGGCAAATAAACGATAATTACATGCTTAGGGTGAAGGGGCATACATTAACCGTGATGCTCTAAAACGGGTTTAATTTCGGGATCAGAAGTAAAATAATCTGAAAGACATCAACAATAAGACGAAAATAATGTTATTTCCGACTTCAAGTATTTGATTAATCATATGCTTTATTGAATATTTTCACAAACAATGTACATTATTGTATCAACCCTTCATTCACATACTCATCATCTTTTCCTTGCTCAGAAGACACACAAGGGTTGCCACTCACTCATTGATGGACCCATCTTGACAAGTATTGGACACGTCTTCACAACACTAAAAAAAATATACTACTATAGGTTCTATTATTATTACTCTCACATGTTAAAGAATTTTGCCCTCACCAATTATGCATGGATAAAAATATTTGATTATAATATACAAAAAAATTTAGGTTCCAACACTGTTGCCATTGTATTCTCCTTGTTTCTCTTTTCCTTCCAACCCGTCTCTCTCCTGACCAACTTATTATGAAACTGTACTCAAGATTGAAGAATCATACCGACGTGGAGGAAGACCAAGAACTTGGGGATAGGGGAATTTTTATGATTTTATTTGAGACTCCAAAAGTGGTGTCTGAAGAAAGAAATTTGCTTTAGTTTAGGAGTCATTAAGACATTAGGACTCAAATCAGAGTTATATGTTTGTATAGATTATATCAGCATTATATCATATTTGAATTATACCGGATTAGACTAAAATAAAACAAATTGAACTGGATAAAACATTGTGACATAATTAGTCTCTGCAGCAATCACCCTGCCTCATGGTACCAGAATATCTCATCCATCGGACCTTGATTGACAAGCAAATCTAACCAAAGCTTTTGTTAATAGCTATGCTTAGCGCAAGTACAACAGAATTGTATAAGAAAGCTCAAGCATATCCATATTCCGATTATGTGAGAACTTACAAAAAAAATAATAACAAAAGGTTTAAGTAAAAATTCCAAAACTCAACAATTTGACAACCTGTTCATTGGAAACAGATACATAATTTATCTAATTTCTAAACTGTCTTTGTTTTTGGGGTCTTCTTCCTGGATTGTTTCCTGGGAATTGAGTTCTTCATACCCATAAAAAATAGCAATGCACCAAAAAGTGCTGTGCTCTGCCATCAAAAGTGAGCACACATGTTAAGTTCTCACACATATAAAACCATCAGCCAGAAACACAGGAAATAACAACAGTTTGCACATACCTGAATGAAATCATTCAGCAGTAAACTATATTCAGGCTTATTAGGCCTGTAGTTATAGAAATCATACAGAATTGGAGTAGTAAGCGCCAGATGCAAAAGCTACAAAAAAAAAAAGGAAGAAAAATTTCAATCTGGATTACAATGTTTTAGGACCAAAACAAAGATCAAAACTTGAAAAGTAAATTTAAGAATGACAACTTCTGTTCATTCCAAAGCTAAGAGAGAAAGCCATTACCAGAAGAAAAGATCCAAGTGTGCTGCCAAACACAAATAGAATCCCTCCAACCCCCTTTAGAAATATGATAGAGGCAATGACTTGCCGAACCTGTATTTAGCATTTCAATCAGAAAGGCAACAAGAAGTGAAAATTGAATTTCATACCAAAAATATATAATATAAGAAAAGATGGCCTTACATTAATATCTGGTATCCCTATCCCCAATTTGGAGGATAAATTCTTCCTCACAACAGTGAGCTTGGGAATCAACTCCTTTGCAATGGGTCCTCCAGTGGCATCAAATTCATTAAACCTGGCAGCACCCGTTCTATGTAAATGCAAAAGTACTAAATGTTGCCTTATAGCATTATCAGCAAACTACAGATGACTTTAGAAATCCACCCAAAAAAAAAAAAAAATTACTTTAGCAACCCAATATTTGGTTGGCTAAAATCTCATCTCTAGGCACATTCATAAACATCAAACTGCTGATCCACCACTAAGCAAGTTACAAAATAAGGTAATAAGACTTGAAACAGCAGAAAAGGCTGTGGCTGGCAACAGAAATGCATTCCTAGTAACAAGTCTCCAAGATCATATCAGAGCGATAACATTTATTAAAGTCATAATCTCTGCAAAAATTACATATAGCACTTTGGTCCTTGTATTTTTATGTAACAAGTACAATTGGAAAACCAGTCAGCTGAGTTCTTACTCTATCACTTGATTTCTCAACAGAGCTAGGCTGTTAAGCTATTATATTCAATATGTTCCCATACCCCCAATATAGACAAAATGGAGCATTAAAGGCCGCAGAATTCACCAGAAAAAGAAGAAGAAAAACCAACAAAAACTGTAAAGGAATATGATAGGTTTTGAATTTAACAGTGAAAATTAGAAGACAAAACAAGTAGGAGCAAGCTCCAAGTACAGTATTATAAACATGGAATGTAGCAACTGTATTAAAATCGGACAAAAAAATAAAGAATATCAGAGAAGCAAAATGCTATCTCTGCCCAGTGGCTACAGCAACCCAAAATCACCCAAATGATCCGAGACCCCCTCTATTCCCTTCATATTCATATTCCCTTCCATGATTGTAGCATCGTCTTCACTCTTCACCAATTCCCTGCTGCCAATCTACTCCACTACATTTCCCAACTCATTCCCATTCTACCTTTATATCCCTTCTCCCTCTACACTATACATGAATTGGAGGCTGAGGCACTCAAGATTTAAAGGACCATCAGACTAATAGTTTACTTAGCAAGAATTAAAACATTTCATCATATTATTAGTGTTTCATAGCTCCTTGTATATTGTATTGTGCACAAACTTGTGTAAAACCCATGTTAACTGAGCCATTTAAACTATTATCGCTTTACAAAACTAATTACCCAGAGCCTCAAGTTATTTGTGTGAATTAACTTGTTGAGTATAATCTTAGATTGAGATAAATCGAAAAAAGTTAGATACGTACATGCATAGAAATATAAATAAGATAGCAAGCACTATTCACCATCCATATTTCCAAGGAATTCTCTTAAACTGATAATCAGATGTTTCAGGACATATAAATCATCTTGACAATTAAATCTATCAGTTTTTGGTCTGAGCCTAACTTGCTACCAAACTGTTAAAACTAAACGCAAACTTGAAAATCTTCAACGATTTGAAGGGAGTAACTTAAAAGGAAAAGCAACACTAAACCCATATTGGTGTGCAACTTAAGATTTCAGCAGTGCATTGGTTGTTGTTTTTGTTACTAATATGTAACAATATTTATATTCAAGATCACATAACAATCTCAACGTGCTAGTATACCTAAGACAAATAATTAATTAATTAATAACTTACATAAAAACCATGAAGCGCCGTAGACAACTCTCTTTACTAGAAGATGCATCATTAAACTCTAACAGCTCATCATAGTTTCGAAGAGAATAATTGAATAACAGGAAGAAACCCAATTATGAAAACAGATTCAAACTATATCTATTAAAGAATATTATGGGTTTGTATTCTATCAACGAGTCTCTAAATTGAAAACACAAACTAAATGAAGACCCAGATGCCCTAAAACGAAAATACAGTGAAAAAAGTAGGAGTTAAGATGGATGGATCTGAAGAGAGAGAGAGAGAGAGAAAGAGAAAGAGGACTTACATCTGCCATGCGGAGAGGATGAAGAGGGAAGCAAAGAGGACACGACCCATAAAGGAGAAGAAACCCATATTCTCTTTTCTCTTTCGCAGTTGCAGCAGGAGAAGGAAGTAACGAGAGAAAGAGAAGAAGAGGGACAGAGTCGCAGTGTTGAACGGTACTGTGATTGATGTCTGTGGTCAATTTGCTTATGATGTTTTTTTTTTTTTTTTTTTTTGATTCGTCAATGTACCAAATATAACGTTGGACACTTCTATATTTAAAAGTCACGAGCAAAAATGTCTTCCAAGAAAAAAAACATATGCTTCATTTTTTATTTTTTTCATAAATACATGTATGCTTAACTTACCCCTTTATTTTGTTTATCGTTAAATATATAAAGAGTTGGATGGCAAAAAATAAATAAATAAAAGGATAAGTAAGGAAAATATTAAACCATGAACATGATTGAAGTTAACTATTTTAACTTAAACTAAGTAAATGGTTATAATTTATTGGAAATTATTAATTAATTAATAGAAAAATATCTATCATTTTAAATGACATAAAATTATGTCCTTTTTAATGAAATTACGTCATTTTCGTAAGTTTTTACATTCTCTCTCCTCTATTTTCTTTTTATTTCTAATTTTATAAAGGGAAAACGTTCGTGCTTTTAAAGGATATAACTTTGTGTCATTTTTAATTTTAACCGTTGATTTATGTCAATCAACGGTTAAGATTTATTGAATTTTATTGCGAATTAATAATTAATTAATAAGTTTGACACAATAAATCCTAACCGTTGATTGACGAAAATCAACGGTTAGGATTTAAAATGACAAAGAATTATATCCTTTAAAAGGACAAACATTTTTTTTCCTATAAAACACATCAAAACGATGTGGTTTCATTAAAAATGACAAACACTAAACACTTAATCAATTATAACCATTAGATTGACGGTGATTAGATTGGTCGTAATTTGTGGTGGTAAGTATATTTTTTCCCTAAATAATGTTTAAAAAAAACAAAAAACAAAAAATGAAGGGGGGTTAAGTAATGTAAAATAAAATAAAATTAAGGTTAGTTAGTTAAAAAAACTTGTTAAAACATGAGAAATAATGTATAACTTATCCTAATTTTAAATGAAAAGTGTAATATAAACAAGTTTATGATAAAGGTTTGAACCTCAAAAACACCATTTATGAAATTTAATTAAATTTATCGTTCCATAACAAAAAAAAATTAGTGTCATACCTAAAATGTATAAAGATGCCAAAATATATTATTATATTTTAGGGATATATTTTTCTTATGTTGTAGGAAAAAAATTACTTCATGTTGTAGAAATAAAAGTATAAGTGGGACCCACATGTAAGAGGAGAGAGAAAAAAGAATGGTGGGACCTAATTCCTTTTTGTGTGTGTAGAAGAGTTGTTTATCTCATGTAAAATGAGATAAACATAACCCTATATTTTAACACAAAACAAGCTATTTTGATCTAAAACTGTCAGTTTTGAAGATTCAAAACAACTTTTTTCTATAATTTAACTTATTGTAATTGGTTTTTAAATAAAGTCAATTGTACATATAATTAAGTGTAAAAATTTTCCACATCTAACACAAACACACCCTTAATTTAATTGTCATTTACCATTAATTTTAACTAATTTAATTCACAATTTTTTTTCTTTTAAATTTTATGAACAATGCTTTTTTTTGGGCTATTTAATTTTTAAATGTACTCATATAGTGAAATTGGATTTATTTTTTTCAGCTAGGAAAAATCAGATTCTAAGAAATCTTTCTTCCCTTTATCGGTTTATCCCACACGATGCTACAAGTTTTTCCCTTTTTATTTTCAGAGTTTGATCAAGAACTCATTTTGCATATTGAGTAGTTTTTCAATTATATCAAGGAGGAGAGGTATACTTTTGGAATCTGGGTATTTATATGAACACCACCCCCAACATATAATTCTTATGGGGATGTTTAGTACGAGAGATATATTTTTTTATCTTGAAAAAAATATGGTTGAGGATTTAGTAGGAATTTTTTTATTCCGGGTAAGTTACGAAAAAGTGTTTAGTTGGCCAAAATTTGGCGGAAAAGTTGGATTCATTTTACTGATACTATGTTTGGTTGATGATAAAATATTGATGGGATAATTATTTGACTCAACATATTATATTCAGAATCTAAGACCCTAGGCAAAAAAAAAAAATACCAAAGGATGAGTGGGATAATTATTTGCCTTTGTGTAGTTGAAAATGGAAATACCTGGGGAAATTATTTGCTGAGATTTTTTTCACAATATCCACCAAACATGGTAATTAAATATTCCCCATCTCACTTCTCCATCATTCCATTCCAAATACCCATACCAAACACTCCCTAAGAGTTCGTCAATATTTCGCACAATACTGCTTGAATGTATATTTATGCATGCTCTTGTTCTAGTATCTAAAAATAGGGTTTAATGTCACTCATTGTAAAGAAACAATTCAATCCAAAAGTTTAAGCTCTTGAGACATATAAAATTATTAATGTAGTATCACCCATCAACTTATGATGTATACTATTCTTTAACATGCCCCCTCATACTAGAGCCCATTAGACTTAAAGGGTAGATAATACACAAACATACTTACATGTGCTAAGAAACTCCAAAAGACTTAATTAATTATGAATTAATTGTTGGGGGGGGGAGATGAGGGTCTTTTTAATGATTTATACTATTCTTTAACGCTCATGTTGTAGAAGATAATTTTATCTCCTATACACATAAAAGTGTGAGGGGTCCATGTTTGTTTTTCCCTCTGTAAAGAACCAATTTAACCCATAAACTATTTATCTAACACGCCCCCTCCTCACAAGAGAGCCCATTGGGCTTGGAGTGTGGACAATGTACAGGCACAACTACATGTGCTAAGAAAGAAATTTCACTGGAAAGAAAGTGGAGGATAAGCTTTTAGGCGAGGGTCTCTTTAATGATTTTTATCTCCTATACCATATAAAGAACCAATTCACCTAAAAGTTTAAGCTAGTGAGTGAGGACTTTTTAATGATTTATATTATTCTCTAATACTCTCTTCTCTTGTACATGATCCCATTTAGACCTCACACACTTCTATATATGTATAGAATATAACATGAGAGACATTCCTTAAAAATATAGGTGGAACAAGGCGCATTTACATTTAGTCTTTGTCTCTTTTTGTGCTTTGGAGTATAGTTTGTCATTACTTTTTTTTTTTTTTGTCATTACTTTTGTATCACAATTTCATACTTCAAGATCATATTGATCATTCTTCTCTCACTATATTTTTCGTTCAATCTACCATAGGTATTGATAAAATTTAGGGTTTAATATTTTTATTTTTGTTGCAGAAATTTTTTTTCTGTCACATTCACATAAAAAGTGTATGAATCCCATTATAAAAAGAAGAAATAAAAAAGTTTGAGACTTGTTAACTTTTATGTGAGTGTGACAGATTTTTATTTTACAGCAGTAGTAGAGATAATTTTTCCCAAATTTTATGTTGTAATTTTTATTGTTGATGAGCACATGGAGGATTTGCAGAAAATAATTGATATAGCGCGGTTCAGTAGTTCTGGTTCTTGCTTTTAGGAATTTTTTTTGGTCTTCCTGTTGGGCTTCCTCCTTCAATGCTAAGCCCAAGCCCATTTGAGGGTTTCCTAAAATCCCTAACCCTAATTTCCACCTCCTCTATATATACTCATTAGTTGTGGGTGGAGACTAGGTCAGATTTGAGAGAACAAATTTGAGAGAATTATTTGATTGTTTGAGCAAAGCTTTATGCTTTGCATTTGAGAGATCTCTAGAGAGAGTTTGAGTGAAACACCTATAGGGTAGTTTGATTATCACCATTGTTGGAGAGGTTGAGTTAACCACCACATTGGTGTATTTGATTATTTGTAACCATTATTTTCATAGTGAATTTCTGATATGGACTAGGTCACTTGGGTTTTTACTTTTTCATTCAAGAAGGTTTTCCCACGTTAAATCTGGTTGTGTTCTTTGCTCTCTCCTGTTTTTTGTTTTGATTTTTCCGCTGCGCTGCCTGACCTGGTGAAGTTCAGGCCGAGGTATTGCCGAGATCCGGGATCAGGATCAGGATCTTATTGATTGACTTTCGCACAAAGGCTGCTTAGCCGAGCTTGAGGGAATCGAGTTTTTTCCCAACAGCGGTATCAAAGCCCGAGTTCGACGGGTTCTGAGGGAGACGAGATGGAGACCAGTGGCATAACTCATGATGGAGATATGTTCAAGTTGACCGCAGATAACTTCACTTATTGGAGTCCGATGATGGAAGATCATCTCTACTGCAAAGATTTACATGAGCCCATTATCCTTGATGAGAGACCGGCAGGCAAGACCGATAAGGAGTGGGAGATCCTGAGTCGGAAGGCGGTAGCCACGATCAAGAAATATATTGATAAAAGCCTCTTTGAGCACGTGTCCGAATTCACGAACGCGTATGAGTTGTGGACGAAGCTAGAGTCCATGATTCAGAAGAAGACTCCCAGGAATAAAGCACACCTGGTTCACCGACTTGTTAAGCTTGAATACAAGGACGGCATGAGCATGATTGAACACCTGAACACCTACAAAGGTATTGTGAATCAGCTGTCAAAGGCTGATATGAAAATTGATGAAGAATTGCAGGCATTGCTGTTGTTGAGCTCGCTGCCAGAAAGCTGGGATACTCTGGTGGTGACCCTGAATAACTCGACTCCAGATGGAAAATTGAAGATGGATGTCGTGACAGACAGCCTCTTGGGCGAAGAATCCAGGAGAAGAGAACGAGGTACTTCGAGTACGTCTGAGGCCAACGTTGCTGAGAACAAAGGGAAATCCGACTCCCGCGGTAGAAGCAAAAGCCGAGGTAGAGGTCGTGACAGACGAGACAAGTCCAGAGGTCGGTCAAAGCCGAAATATGAGTTGAAGTGCTTTTACTGTTGAAAGACAGGCCATAAGAAGCCAGACTGCTGAACCCTGCAAAATGATGAGAAGAACGGCTCTGTGAAGCTGGATCAGATTATTCCCAAGAAGAGGGAAGACAAGAGCACCACTGCGGTGGCTGCCAACCCGGATACCGAGATATTCCTCCTTGGTGAGGATAATTATTTGAATGTTGCATATGATGACTGCACTTGGATTGTTGACTCTGGTGCCTCCTTCCACGTTACTCCACACAAAGGTTTTTTTCTCCTCTTACCGAGGTGGTGATTTTGGAGTCGTGAAGATGGGAAATCAAGTGACCAGCAAGATTGTTGGTGTCAGTGATGTAACTCTGACCACGGATGTCGGATGCCGACTTGTGTTGAAAGATGTAAGGCATGTTCCTGACATGCGTTTGAACCTAATCTCGGTAGGAAAACTTGATGATGTCGGGTTAGTGAACTACTTCGGTAGTGTGAGATGGAAGCTGGCCAAGGGAAACTTGGTCGTGGCCCGAGGTAAGAAGGAAGGCTCCTTATACGTGATGCAAGGAAAGATTAATGGCGGAGAAGCCAATTCTGTCCGAGATGAACCTAGCTTGGAGCTATGGCACAAGCGCCTCGGCCACATGAGCGAGAAAGGGCTACAGATCCTGAACAAGAAAGGATTATTGACCGGGTTGAAAGGCCAAGCGTTGGAGAGTTGCACGCACTGCCTAGCTGGAAAGCAGCACCAGGTTTCTTTTGTGAGACCGGATCAACCTAGACGACGCAGGTATATTCTTGACCTCGTCCATACTGATGTCTGCTCCATGTCTGAAAGATCTCTTGGAGGAGCTCAGTACTTTGTTTCATTTATTGATGACCATTCCCGCAAAGTGTGGGTATTTTTGTTGAAGTCTAAAGACCAGGTACTCCAATCATTTAAATAATTCCATGCTATGGTTGAAAGGGAGTCTGGCAAGAAATTGAAGGTGATCCGATCTGATAATGGTGGTGAGTATTGCGGCCCATTTGATGCATACTGCAGAGCGGCCATGATTCGACTAGAGAAAACGCCTCCCAAGACACCTCAGCTGAATGGACTGGCTGAGCGGATGAACAGAACTATTGAAGAAAAGGTCTGAAGCATGTTATCCAATGCCGGATTGCCGAAATCATTCTGGGGAGAAGCCGTCAAAACTGCTGTTGATTTAATCAACCTCTCACCATCACGGCCACTTGAAGGAGAAATTCCAGAAGAAGTCTGGACAGGTCGGAAAGCGGCCTATAATCAATTGAAAGTGTTTGGATGCCGAGCTTTCGTGCATATCCCTAAAAAGATGAAAGGGCAAAACTTGATGCGAAGACAAAGGAATGCATCTATCTCGGTTCATCGAAATCTGAGTTCAGATTCCGACTTTGGGATCCAATCAATAAAAAGATCGTGAGAAGCCGAGATGTGATCTTTCATGAGCATGAGAACATTCATGACATCTCGAAGCCCAAAGTCTGGGTTACTGTCAGACGTGAAGAACCCATCCCTCCTGTCTGAGCTGAAGCAGGGGGAGAAAATCAAGAAAATGAAGAAAATGATGATCAGCAACAAGCTGAAGATGACCAAGACACTGAGGTCCGAGTTGAGGATGAGATCTGGGATGAGAATGATGAACCAGGTTCTCAAGCTGAAGAACAACCAAGATATTCAACTCGAGAAAGAAGACCCTCTACGAGATACCCATCTGATGAATACACCATTGTTGCTGAAGACGGTGAGCCTCAGAGTTATGATGAGGCTGTGATGAGCTCAGAGAAAGAAGAATGGGAAAAGGCAATGCAAGACGAGATGAAGTCTCTGCACGAGAATCAGACTTATGAGCTGACTGAGTTGCCAAAAGGAAGACGAGCTCTGAAGAATAAATGAGTCTACAAGATTAAGAATGAAGAGAACGGGCTGAAGCCGAGATACAAAGCCCGGATTGTAGTGAAAGGCTGCAATCAGAAGAAAAGGAGTAGACTTTGAGGAGATTTTTTCTCCTGTGGTGAAAATGACCTCGGTCCGAACCGTGTTAGCCATGGCGGCTTCGATGGACCTCGAGGTAGAACAAATGGACGTGAAGACGGCATTCCTTCACGGTGATTTAGAAGAAGAGATATATATGGAGCAACCTGAAGGATTCCAAGCTCCAGACCAAGAAGACTTGGTATGTCGATTGAAGAAGAGCCTCTATGGCTTGAAGCAAGCACCTCGACAGTGGTACAAGAAATTTGAATCATTCATGATTGATCATAAGTAGGGGTGTCAATATGGGTTGACACGACACGAATTTGACACGACACGAATTCGACACGACACAAATACATCAACACGAACACGACACGAATTTTCATTCGTGTCAAAATCTTCAACACTGACACGACACGAATTTTTTGCGGGTTGACACGACACGACACGAATAACACGCAAAATACGGGACAAAACGGTAATTGACAAAAAAATTTAAAAAAATAGATCGAAAATAAATAAAAAATTAAAAAATAATAATAAAAAAATAATAATTAAAAATAATACGGGTCGACACGAACACGAATTCATAAACACGAACACGACACGAATTTTTTTACGGGTCAACCCGAACACGAATTTTCGTGTCGTGTCGCGGGTCGACCCGCGTGTCAAAACCCATATTGACACCCCTAATCATAAGTTTGAGAAGACTGAAGCCGACCACTGCGTATTTGTGAAGAGGTATGAGGCCAGAGATTTTATGATATTGTTGTTATATGTTGACGACATGCTTATTGAAGGGAAAGATAAATCGAGAAAAACCGCCCTGAAAAAAGCGTTGAGCTCGTCCTTCGCAATGAAGGACCTCGGCCCTGCAAAGCAGATTCTCGGAATCAAGATCATCCGAGATAGACAGAAGAAGCTACTGTGGCTAAGTCAAGAAAAATATATTGAGAAGATTCTGAAGAGATTCAGCATGGACAAAGCCAAAACAGTGAGCACCCCCTAGCCGGACACATAAAGCTGAACCAGAAGCAATGTCCGAGATCTGATGAAGACAAAGATGAGATGATGAAGGTCCCTTACCAATCCGCCGTCGGAAGCTTGATGTATGCAATGGTTTGCACTAGACCCGACTTGGCGTATGCTGTTGGAATGGTAAGCCGGTATCTGTCAAACCCCGGCAAAGAGCACTGGGAAGCAGTGAAGTGGATCTTCAAGTACCTCCGAGGTACGACCGACTTATGTCTCCAATTTGGAGAAGGCAAAACCGAGTTGCAAGGCTACTCGGATTCTGATTTAGAGGGAGACGCCGACTCGAGGAAGTCGACTACAAAATATTTGATGAGATTTGCCGGAGGAGCTGTCTCTTGGCAATCAAGACTTCAGAAATGTGTTGCACTATCGACAACTGAGGCTGAGTACATTGCTGCTACTGAGGCAAGCAAAGAAATGCTGTGGATGAAAAAGTTCCTCATGGAACTCGGCCATGAACAAGACAAGTACGAGCTGGGTTGTGACAATCAAAACGCAATCCATCTTGCGAAGAATTCGACCTATCACTCCCGCACTAAGCATATTGATGTGAGGCATCACTGGATCCGGGATGTGGTGGAAGGTGGAGAGCTCGAACTCGTCAAGGTGCACACTGACCAAAATTGGTTCGACATGATGACAAAGCCGGTTCCAGCAAGAAAATTTGATGACTGCTGTGAAGGAGCCGGGTTGATGCTGAAGCCGGCGCATTGAAGTCGGAGGGGGAGATTTGTTGGGCTTCCTCCTTCAATGCTAAGCCCAAGCCCATTTGAGGGGTTTCCTAAAAACCCTAACCCTAATTTCCACCTCCTCTATATATACTCATTAGTTGTGGGTGGAGACTAGGTCAGATTTGAGAGAACAAATTTGAGAGAATTATTTGATTGTTTGAGCAAAGCTTTATGCTTGCATTTGAGAGATCTCTAGAGAGAGTTTGAGTGAAACACCTCTAGGGTAGTTTGATTATCACCATTGTTGGAGAGGTTGAGTTAACCACCACATTGGTGTATTTGATTATTTGTAACCATTATTTTCATAGTGGATTTCTGATCTGGACTAGGTCACTTGGGTTTTTACTTCTTCATTCAAGAAGGTTTTCCCATGTTAAATCTGATTGTGTTCTTCTTCTCTCTCCTGTTTTTTGTTTTGATTTTTCCGCTGCGCTGCCTGACCTGGTGAAGTTCAGACCGAGGTATTGCCGAGATCCGGGATCAGGATCTTGTTGATTGACTTCTGCACAAAGGCTGCTTAGCCGAGCTTGAGGAACCGAGTTTTTTCCGAACACTTCCCACTTCTATGATGTTGTGGTATAGAATTTTGCTATTCTTGTAATGTGAGGTGGAACTTGTGTTCAAGGATCTATAAGATCTTTGGTGGGCGCGGCTGCATAACTTGATGAATGTAGTTAACGGTCAAACCGAGCTTTTCTTGTGTATGTAGTAATTCATGAATTCAAAGATGACCGATGCCTAATTTCAATTCTGTACTGCTCTAATAAAAGAGTTTTCTTGGATTTGAATGGTTCTGCAATTCAACACTCGTGATTTTAATATTTTAATGCTTGTGTTAGATAACTCCAAAAGACTAGTTTCATTCTTACAGTAATTGAGGACTATTTCGAGGACAACTTGAGATTTAGATAGCTTATAATGTGTTGGTAACTTGGTATATACGAAAGCACAATAGAATATGGGACATCGAAATTTAGTTAATATCACCTTTGAAAGCTTTCCGCTAATCCAAAATTTGTTTTATTATAATTTGATATTATAGGCTCGACTTTGATATAGTGACTCTTTGTCATATAAAATTTATATTTTTCAAAATAAAAAAAGTATAATTAATAAAACAATTATGTTGAGATTAAAATAAATTTGACAAACAGATAATTAAATAAATTAAAAAATGCATTATTATATTTTAAAAATTATATATATCTTAAATTCTTTTGAGCCCATTTTTTGTTTGGCGGGTTTAAAGCAGAAATCAACCAGCGGTATATGATAATTACCTCAAATTTAAAAAAATTTAAGGATAATATAAAAAATTGTTAATCAGAATTAAGAATAAAAAATGTACATGTCCAAATACAAAGGATTGAAGTTGACAATATTAATTTTTTATAATTTGTTATGAATTTAAATCTCTATATTATTTTTGTGTAATTTTTATGTGGAGTTCGTGCAAAATTTAAAGTTGAAGGGATTCAATCAGATCAAATCGTTATATTTTTGGAGAAATATCACATTTTTCCATTTTGTAATCAAAATTAATTATTATAATTATTAATTTTCTCTTTTACATTAAAGGTATTTTATATATGTTATAATTTTACCATATTATAAATGAAATATGTATATTAAAACAATTTTTTTTTTTCAATATTTCTCATGTTGTCAATTTTTTTTTAGTTTTTGAAATGTTCTTTTCTTGATTGACATTGAGAAATCAGTCATGTTTTTTCTAATACATTACGAGAACGGTGTAATGCAAATCAACATCTCAATGTTATACATATGTATTAAAACAAAAAAGCATTGAAATATCTGTTCATGACACACTGACTTCTCAATGCCAAGAAGAAAAAAAATCATTTCAAGAAATAAACATCAAAGGTTAATAGAATACGAAATATTAAAAAAAAAGGAATAATTCCGTAAATAACCCCCGACAATAGTTCAATTTTCCTTCAACAATTTATAAAAAAATGTAATGGCGACATGGTAATGCAGTGTACTGTAGTGGGTACACACACTTTGATGGAATAAACTGCACGCTATTAGGGACGCGTGGGTGAGCAATCACTTTCATTGTGTCAGAAGAGAGAACTAAGAAGAAGGGAGCATGCAATTACAAGCAAACAAGGTTGTTCTGTAACTGTTTAGTCACACTTTTGACTGTTGCTATTTGCCAACCTTAACATGTCTTCATTTCCTCTTTTCTTTGTCTTGCTTTTCCCTTGACACTTTACCTTATCATCATTCTCTTTGGTTGGTTTTGTGCTCACCCCAGATTCCAATTTGTCTCCTTTTCCTTTCTGGGTCTCCATCTCTTGGCCTTGTTTTCCTCTTTCTGCGGCGTTTTGGAGTTGGAAGTGGATGCTAAAGGTCTTGCCTTTGGGTTCTTTGCTGATTTTTTTTCTGCTTTTTTGACCTCAAATCTGAAGATTGGTGTTCATCTTTAGCCGTCAATAATCTGAGTATTTCCTTGATTTGGAGAGAAAGATGAAGGATTTTCCTGGGACACCAGGCACTGCTCTTGGTTTGACTCTAAGGATGTCACAGTTCATTTTTGCTGCTGGGTCAATTGCTTCCATGGCTACCACACCCAGTTTCTTTAATTTTACGGCCTTTTGGTAATTAAAAGATTTTTATTTTCTGAAATTTTTCATGCATTTATCTCTTTTGGTGGATTTTGTTGCATGACTGTCATATTCTCATAACACTTACTTGAAAAAGGGTATTCTAATATATTATAGAATTGTAAATAATGTGTACAAAGGGTTCTCTATTTATAGAGAATATTTGACCTACTTTTTTGGCCCAATACAACAAAGGGCTTGGCCCAATACAACAATAAATGACTAAATAAAAACTAAATAATCAATATTATTTACAACACTCCCCCTCAAGCTGAGGAATAGATATTTATCATTTCCAGCTTGCTAGTAAGTTCTTGAAATCTGTCTGAAGGAAGCCCCTTTGTTAATAGATCAGCTAATTGACGCCCAGTGAGAATGTATGGAGTGGTAATCAACCTGCTATCAAGTTTCTCTTTGATGAAATGACGGTCGACCTCAATATGTTTAGTCCGATCATGTTGAACTGGATTATGAGCTATACAAATAGTGGACTTATTATCACATAGCAGCTTCATAGGTCCCTCACATTTTATTTTGAGATAATCAAGTACAATTTTCAGCCACAGTAACTCACAAATGCCTTGAGCCATAGCTCGAAATTCAGCTTCTGCACTTGATCTGGCAACCACATCTTGTTTCTTACTTCTCCATGTCACCAAGTTACCGCAAAGAAACATGCAATAACCAGTGGTAGAACGACGGTCAGTCACGGATCCAGCATAATCAGCATCTGTGTAGACTTCTAAAGATAGATTGCCATCACGTCGGAATAACAATCCTTTACCAGGAGTACCTTTAAGATACTGAAGAATTCTCTCTACTGCCTGCATGTGTTTTTCCTTTGGATCGTGCATAAACTGACTGACAACACTAACAGCATAAGCTAGGTCTGGTCTAGTATGGGCCAGATATATCAATTTCCCAACTAGCCGTTGATATTGTCCTTTATCAACTGGAGGACTCTCTTCTTCATAACCCATCTTGTGATTCTGCTCAATAGGAGTATTAGAGGGTTTACACCCGAGCTTTCCTGCTTCTTTGAGAAGATCAAGAACATATTTTCTCTGACTGATAAAAATTCCTTTGCTTGAATGAGCTACTTCTATCCCTAGGAAATATCTCAGTTTCCCAAGGTCTTTGATTTCAAACTCAGAGGCAAGCCGTGTTTGCAGAATCTGTCTCTCCACAAAATCATCACCTGTGATAATAATATCATCAACATATACAAGGAGCACAGTAAGCTTCCCGTTTTGGGAGTGCTTGAAGAAAAGAGTGTGATCTCCTTGGCTCTGTCTGTATCCTGAGGTCATCATAACCTTAGTAAATCTTCCAAACCAAGCACGAGGTGACTGCTTCAATCCATACAAGGCCTTTTTTAATCTACAAACTTTATTTTCCCCCTTCACAGAATCAAAACCAGGCGGGATTTCCATGTAGACTTCTTCTTCTAACTCACCATTGAGGAAAACATTTTTCACATCAAATTGATTTATATCCCAATTGTAATGGGCAGCAAGGGATAACAAGATTCTCACTGTATTCATCTTTGCAACTGGAGCAAAGGTTTCTTCATAATCAATGCCATAGGTTTGAGTGTAACCTTTGGCCACTAATCGAGCCTTATATCTCTCAAGAGTGCCATCAGAATTATATTTCAGGGCATAAACCCATCTGCACCCTACTGCTTTCTTTCCGTTGGGTCTATCAATAACCTCCCATGTTTTATTTTTCTCCAAAGCATTCATCTCCTCTTGCATGGCTTGAGCCCAATTCCTATCTTTCAAGGCTTCATGTACTGATTTTGGGATTGTAGTAGAATCTAGTACTGAAACAAAGCTTTTGTGCTGCACAGAAAGATTAGCAGAGGAAACAAAGTGGGAGATAGGGTATTGAGTACAAGAGGGACATGAGGAACAAGTTTTCTTGTGACAAGATCTTTTTCCTTTTCTAAGAGCAATAGGTAAGTCATCAGAAGTAGAAGCAATGAGTAAGTCATTAGAGATATCAGAAGAAATAGACAAATCATGAGAGGAAATTATATTAGAATCAGAAACAGGAGATTCAGGAGACTCAGAAGAAATAGGAGATTCAGGACTTACCAGTGGTTCAGACGATTGGGGTTGCTGGTGAGACAGTATGGGTTGTATCTCAGGTGTATTTGAAGGTTCTGACACACCAGGAGCAGACACACTAGGAAGAGAGAAGATTGATCCAGACTCAAAGAAGGAAGGGGACGAGTCTTCTGAAGAACTATTCTCCCCCTGACGATGAGGGCCCAGGAAATAAGATTCAGATTCTTGAAAGGTGACATCCATAGAAACAAAAAATTTCCGACTTGGTGGATGATAACACTTGTACCCTTTTTTATAAGGGTTATAACCAAGGAAGACACACTTAAGAGCCCTAGGATCCAACTTACTCCGATGTTGTTTATGAACATGGACAAAGGCAACACATCCAAACACTCTTGGTGGAAGGCTCTGCAATATGGGAACAGAAGGAAAGAAGGAAGTCATGGAATGAATAGGACTGATATTGTTAAGGACCCGTGAAGGTAAACGGTTGATCAAAAAAGTTGCAGCTAATACTGCTTCTCCCCAATAAGAACTAGGAACAGATGTCTGAAAAAGTAGTGCTCTAGCAACTTCAAGAAGATGACGATTTTTCCTTTCAGCAACCCCATTTTGTTGAGGGGTATCAACACATGTGAGCTCATGAATCATACCTCTGTCTGAAATGAATTGTGACAGGCGTCGATTGACGTACTCAGTACCATTATCAGATCTGAGTCTTTTAATACCCTTACCAAACTGAGTCTCAACCATGTGATGAAACCGAATAAATATCTCTGGTACTTCAGACTTGTCTTTCATCAAGTATATCCATGTTATCCGAGTACAATCGTCAATAATAGAAACAAACCACCTTGCACCTGAAACACTGTGCACTTTAGAAGGGCCCCAAACATCAGAATGGATAAGAGAAAAAGGTTCCCTGCTTTTAATAGTGCTAGAAGGAAATGACACTCGATGGTGTTTTGCAAATTCACAAACATCACAATGAAAGGTCTCAACTGACTTATTGAGAAACAGAGAAGGGAACATAGACTTCAAAAGACTAAATGGTGGATGCCCCAGACGCTTGTGATGGAGCCAAATCATAGACTCTGTAGTAGAAGGATGACGTGTCATTAATAACTGATTTTTGCTAGCATGGTCTGGAAGGAGATGATACAACCCATCCTGTTCATTAGCAACTCCAATTGTCTTCTTCGTGGTAAGATCCTGAATAAGACAATGAGAAGGAAAAAATGTGATAGAACAATTCAAATCAGTTGTAAGTTTTTGAGTGGAGATAAGATTAGTAGAAAGCTGAGGAACATAAAGAACATTTTTAAGAAACAAGGAAGGTTGAATTTGAATGTTACCAGAACCAATAACTGATTTATGGGATCCATCAGCTACGGATATAGTATGACTACCAACAGTAGGATGATAAGAACAAAACAACTCAGTACGACAAGCCATATGATCAGTTGCACCAGAATCCAAAATCCATGAGGTTTTAAAATCAGTGCAAGAAGCAAGAAGAGATATAGAACCTGTGCTCTTACCAGATAAGATCGAAGAACTATCATGCTCGGCCATTCTTTAACAAAAAAAGTTAACAACCAGCGATAAAATCAACCAAACAAAATATCAAATGACCTCTGATAAGAAAAATAATTACAGATCCAGACAGAAGACAAGAAGACGAGAAGAATGGTGGTGGTCCGGTCCAAAAACACGGCCGTACGCGCCTCCACGCGCCGGAGAAAGGAGCTGCGCGTGGGATTCACTCGCCGGGAAAGGGGCGGCGCGTGAGAGCGCGTGGATGGGCTTCGCCGGTTGAGATTTTTCTGGTGTGGTCGTCCAGTGAGCGCGCACCTGTCTGTGGGTGGTCGCGGTTGAAAAGTCGCCGGAAAGTGGTCCAAACAGTGAAGACAGATCTGATTGGAGGCGGTCGGAGGTGTTTCGGTCGTTTGTGGCGGAGGAACAATGCGTAGAATGATAGATCGGAGGAAAAATAAGGTCAACAATGGTCCCCTTGGTCCAAAAGGTCCCCGAAAAATTTTTCCGGTGGCGGCAAGAGGCAAAGAAATTAGGGTTTTGTTAAAAAAGAAGATAATATGTGCGGAAGCAAAGCCCTCAGATCGAGAGCTCTGATACCAACTTGAAAAAGGGTATTCTAATATATTATAGAATTGTAAATAATGTGTACAAAGGGTTCTCTATTTATAGAGAATATTTGACCTACTTTTTTGGCCCAATACAACAAAGGGCTTGGCCCAATACAACAATAAATGACTAAATAAAAACTAAATAATCAATATTATTTACAACACACTTTAGTAATATGTTATCCAACTGTTTATTATTGATTCAGTTTCATATCTGTATGTATACATATAAGTCAATTTAGCCTTCTCAAGCAATTTTAGCTTATTGTCTGTAACAGTCGTGACTGGAATTTGTAATGGGAATTTGTCATTGTTGTTGGGATTTGTGAACTCTGATATCCATGAAACTTATATTTTGATACAAAAGATGTGAATTATAGTTTTGATGTGACTGAATCAAATGTATGTTGTATGAAAATTCACTAATGAGTTGTGCCAAATCAACTTCTGAACCTAATAACAGAAAGAAAGAATCATAGGATATTATTAGTTATGAGGGTGATGGGTATGAAATAGCATCTTCCCCGAGTTAGGTCCTATCTGCGTTCTCATGAGACTTAAAGTTCTTGAAAATATTCCACTAAACACTATTTGCTGGGGTACATCATTCATTCTTAAATCAGTTGTAAATAAGAAGTGGAAATCATGTGTCTGTTCCTCCTTAATCTTTACTTTAGTTACTTTCACACGGCATTGTTGACTATTTACTGGCGCACATTTTATACAAAAAAACAATCTTGATGTTTGGCAATGGACATGAAACTAATATTATTCAACCACACTAAGAAGATTTTATAGTGTTTCTTAGGACCTTTTTCTGTCAAATTAAGTGGCTAGATAAGGTGCTCTCAATGTGTGGCCTGCAAAATACTTCCCAAATTCTCTTACTTTTGTGTTACTCACTTTGGGTAGATAACTACATCCCAACCACCCATACGAGCAGTTTGCTAAATTCTGGTTGCTTGTTGGTTTTCAAACTGTTAGCACATGAATGAACCTACTGGCTACTACACCATTCAATTATGAATACATTTTCCTACTGATTTTTATGCACAAGGTGTACTTGAAGATTATGATGTGATCGAATTTTTGCAACAGATTACTCATGATGTGTGCTGTATCTCAATTCAATCAAATTCATTGGTGGATGTGTTCACATGATGTTCCCTATCTGTTTCTCTCTTATCCTGTCCCTAAAAGCCTATGAATAATACGTTTTGATCATAATTACTACTTAAAAAGATCAAATTTATCATGTTGACAGTAAATTTTAAGCTCCTTTTCTTAATCAGTGTATGCTTGGATGCTAAGAATTGAGGAAATGAAACAGAAAATGGCTATATGTTCTTTGGCTCTCCATGCAAATGGTGACTAATCTGACAGTGAAATTCTGGAAAAAAAAAAAAAAAAACTCAGCTCAGCTGACTTTGGAACAGGGCTTGGATGTGATATGGAGAAGGGTGTTGAGTATTTTGACCAAAGAGGGAGGTCTTTGGTAAAACCTCGATAGCGTGTGATACAACTGCAGACTATCCCTTCTGTTTTTTCAAATGTCTACATTCTTGTTTTTCCCCTTATAGTGATGAAAGCATGTATTTCATGAACTGTTTTATAATGAACATGATGGTCAAGAAGTTTTCTCGCGTTGTTCATCAATATCATGCTTGTATATTGGATATGTAATAAACTCAATGTCGGCTGCTTCATTCGTGTTGTAGTTACTTGATAGCTTCAATGGGTTTACAAGTCATTTGGAGTTTCGTGCTTGCTTTATTGGATGCATATGCCTTGGTGCGAAAAAAGGTCCTCCACAACCCTGTACTGGTTAGCCTCTTCTTAGTTGGAGATTGGGTTAGCCTCTGCCAAAACCTTTACGCTTACTAATTGGTTTGTTACATACAGTAAAAGTTCTGAAAATATGATTTTTCGTTTACAAGTCTTCTTGACACTGTCCACAGGTAACATCAACACTCTCTCTAGCTGCAGCGTCATCTTCAGGTGGCATCACAGTTTTGTACTTTAATGATCTGGGACACTGCCATTTTGGAGAGGAATGCCAAAAATATCAGATTTCTGTTGCATTAGCCTTCTTGAGCTGGATACCGATTGCAATATCATCCCTAATTATGCTTTGGCTATTAGCTGCAGGGTAGCAGCAGACTCTATATTCCGCCAGAATTCTCTCATCCCACAGAAGTTCATCTTATTGAAAGTGTCAATATGAAAGAAAATAGAGTAGAGATTTACACTCATTAAAATCGATTCCTTCATTTCAACCGGAATTGGGATAGCAGCAGATTGTAAAGAGAAAGTGAAAAATGTATATGTGATTTTGCCTTGCAATGAAATCAATCTACCAATAGTGCTATTTGATTTCCTGATCCTGAGACTAGAAGGTCAAAACTCTTATGTTTACAGGAAATTGGGATGATGCTAATACATGTATTTGTTGGATGGTTTTCTCTTAGCTTAGCTTACAAGTATCTGTTAGATACTTTAAAAGGGCTTTTGATTGTGTCCATCATCATTTCTGTCGATAAATCATTTTCTTAGAGCTACGAATGTTGTACTTTGTGCCTGATCCTGTATTATGTGACTATTAACTAAATATTATGGCTAGAGAAGGAACCGTGTAAAGGATTGATAGTGATGCTATTGCGCGAATCTTTTATTTGCTTAAAGAACTTGAGATTTGGTGAGGTGTAAAACGCTAATCAAAAGTTGTGACCTTTGATAAAATATAGAACGACTCACCTAAAGTTAGTGAAATATAGGACACTAACCAAAAGTTGTATTCTTGATGTACTTTCAGAACAGTGATTTAGGAAGCTAGTGAGTGGTTATTGGAAACCTACTTACGAATCGAATAAGTACTGAGGAATTGTCTTGAAGAATGTAATATTTAGCTGATTTTACGTATTAGGACCTTTTGATTATTCGTTCACTCAAAAATGAATTATTTTATCCATGAGAAACTCCATGCCTGGAATGAACCCCGTGTTCCCTACCATCATTGCACAACCTAGTTGTTTCAGCTGTAAAGTTAGAAAAGGAATAAATATAATTACATAGATTAAAACTTTTCATAATAATATTGTACCCGGTGCAGCTTATAAAATTAATACTTTTCTCTGGCTAGTTGCCATTGGTTTACCACTTGAGAGAAGTTGAAGCATGCAGCCATACAGGTCATCAACGTCATCATGTGTACAGAATAGGGCATATGGATTGCAACTTTCCAAAACTAACTGTTTTGAATTGAAAAATGAAAATCAGTGGTTTAGCATTTTGATCCTCAATTTACCTGAACTTGTGGTTACGTTCTAGAAACATGAAGCACTAAGTGACCTCTTGATGATTTAGCTTGCTTAAAGGAACACCACAAAATCAGGATTACATTATTGATTCTTTAGTGGAAATATTAATGAACCACTATGGTGTTAAGTGGAAGGCAGCATCACATCAACGTCATCAAAATAACTGATAAAATTTTAAACCATCCATTGAATGAGATGACAGGTGGAACATTGGATGCAGCAAAAGTTGCCTGGCTATTGATATGGCCTAAGTGGTTGGTAATGGTAAACTATTGCACTGTGTGTAAACAGATATGTATACTGCAAAAGAGTGACAAGAAACATGACTTTATAGTAAAAATAAATTGTGGAACACACAATGGCAATGAATCAAGGAAAGTTGAACTAATCTTTTTAGTTCAAGGATTATCACGATGTCTTTTCGAAATTAGTCAAGGACCAAAGTTTCCAAATCAATGAATTCAATTAAACAATTCAAGGAAGTGTTCTCCATTAAAAAGATGAAAGTATAACTGTTTAGATTTGTATATATACGAGTCGATTAATATAAAGATTATTATTGTAATCTGTTGTAAATAATATTGATTTAATTATTATTTAGTTTATTGTTGTATTGGGCCAAGCCCTTTGTTGTATTGGGCCAAGGCCTTTAGGTTAAAAGTATGTCACATATTCTCTATAAATAGAGAATCCCTTGTACACATTATTTACATTTCTAATATATATCAGAATACCCTTTTTCAAGTTGGTATCAGAGCTCTCGATCTTGAGGGCTCTGCTTCCGCGCCTACGAAACCCTCGCTGCCATCAGCCGCCACCGGAAAAATTTTCCGGGGACCTCTTGGACCGAGAGATCACTGCTTCTCTTTGTTTTTCTCCCATCTTCCTCAATAACAAGACCCCAAACTGAACCGTTCAACGTCACCTCCAAACAGAAGCGTTTTTCACTAACCAAGAACACTGTTCATCGCGATTGACCTTCTTTTTGGCGGCCATTCAACTCCGATCAGCCCCAGATAGGTTCGCAATCCTTGGACGACCTTCGCCTGAAAAGCCCAGCCCGATCGGACGTCAGACGTGCCTCCACGCGCCGCTTCTTTCCCTGCGCGTGAATCTCACGCGCCGCCAGCTTCACCGGCGCGTGACAGCGCGTGACGGTTGCTTTTGGCTGCGGACCGGTGCAGTCTTGACCGACTCTCCAAGCTCGTTCTGGATCTGTGCTCACCTCTTTGATCGGACCTTGTTTGGTAATTTTTCGTGATTTTTTGGCTTCTTGGTACTATTCCTTGAGTTGTTTTGCAGTATGGCCGCTTCCGACGGTGATTCAACTCTAAACTTATCTGAAAAAAATTCTACCTCATCTATGGTGACCCCTCTTGGTCACAATGATCTTCCAAATCTACATCAGAGTTATCGATTTGACGGATCAAATTATTTGTCATGGTCTCAGTTCATTCGTACTACCATCAAGAGTCGCAATAAGATTGCTCATCTTGATGGCCCTGCTCCTGCTGCCACGGATCCCGATTTTGCTGTTTGGGATAATGAGGATTCTCTTATCATGACTTGGTTGTGGAATTCAATGACTCCTGAAGTGGGTCGTCATTGTATGTTCTTGTCTTCTGCTATGGAGATTTGGGAAACTGTCCGCTCCACTTATTCCTTGAAACAGGATATGGCTGCGCGCTATGAATTGCGCAATAAAATATTCACTACAAAACAAGATTCTTTATCCGTGACTGAGTACTATGGCACCTTGAAGGAGTTATGGACTGAACTTGATCAATTTCAGAGTTTGAAGATGAAATGTACTGCAGATGCTACTGCTTTAGCCAATGAGGTAGAAAATGAGCGTATTTTTGATTTTCTTGCTGGTTTGAATTCCGAGTATGATCCTATTCGGGTTCAGATACTTGGCAAAGAAACTTTTCCATCCCTTTATGCTGTTTTCAATACTGTTCGGGGAGAGGAGAATCGTCGGGGTGTTATGATGAACCCTGATAAATCTGTCATGTTATCATCAAAAGATGGTGCTGCTTCTAAACCCACTGATGGGTCTGCTATGATTTCAACAAAAAAAGATGGTTCTACTTACAGGAGTTCCTTTCCAAAATATTCTGATGGAGCATCTTCTAGACCTAAGAAAGATGATCGCTGGTGTTCTTATTGTAAAAGAACAGGTCATATCAAGGATCTATGCTATCGCCTCCATGGAAAACAAACTGTCTTAGAAAAGATGGCAAGGATGCGTGGTCAAGCGCATTTTACTTCTTCTGATATAGCTCCTACACCTAATGAGACCCAACCTGCATTTCGTCCAGATGAGTTGGAACGACTTCGAACCATACTTGATTCTCTGAGTAAGCCATCTGGTACTAGTGATTTGGCTATGACTGGTATGAGCTCCAAAATTTCTTCTTTTCTTACTTCATGTATTGATTTTAAACATTCTTGGGTTGTTGATTCTGGTGCCACTGATCATATGGCTTGTTGTGCTGACCCCTTTGTCTCTTATAACCCTACCATTGGCACTCATACGATAGCCGTAGCTGATGGCTCCCATACATCAGTTGCGGGTTCTGGTAACATAAAATTACAGCCTTCCTTACATCTCAAAGATGCTCTTCATGTCCCTAAACTTTCTACTAATCTTCTTTCTATTCATAAAATTACAAAAGATTTAAATTGCACTGTAACCTTCTTTCCTACTCACTGTGTTTTTCAGGATCTCGCCACAGGGAAGACGATTGGGGGTGCTAAAGAGCAAGGTGGGCTGTATTATCTGGTGTCACAATCTCCTGCAACTCATGTTAAGGATCACATCTTACTGTCACATGGCCAGTCAACTGCTGATTCTCTGATTTGGCTTCATCATAAGCGCTTGGGACATCCTCCATTTAGTTTACTCAAGTCTTTATTTCCGTCTTTGTTTTTGTCTAAGTCTGTTGAGTCTTATCATTGTGATGTTTGTGAGTTTGCTAAGCATCATCGTGTGTCTTTCCCTTCTAGTATTATTAAAAGTGTTGAACCTTTTGATCTTATTCATTCTGATGTTTGGGGTCCTTCTAAGGTCCCTCATTCTTCTGGAAATAAATGGTTTGTTTCTTTTATTGATGATTGCACTCGTGTAACTTGGGTTTACTTAATGCATGAAAAGTCTGAGGTACCAAAACTGTTCTTTCAATTTTATAAAATGATTGAGACTCAATTTTGTAAAAAAATCAAAAGAATAAGGACAGATAATGGTACTGAATATGTCAATCACTCTTTTTCCCAATTTATACAAAATCAAGGTATGATTCATGAACTTACATGTGTAGACACCCCTCAACAAAATGGGGTTGCTGAAAGGAAAAATCGTCACCTTCTTGAAGTTGCTCGTGCCTTATTGTTTCAAACACATGTACCCAAATGCTATTGGGGAGATGCCATTCTTACTGCAACATTCTTGATCAATCGTCTACCCACTCGGGTTCTCGATCATGTAAGTCCTATTCATTCCATGACTTCCTTTTTTTCTTCTATTCCAACTTTGCAAAGTCTTCCTCCTCGAGTGTTTGGATGTGTTGTCTTTGTTCATATTCATAAACAGCATCGCAGTAAGTTGGATCCTAGGGCTCTTAAATGTGTCTTCCTTGGATATGCTCCTGATAAGAAGGGCTACAAGTGTTATCACCCTGGAAGTCGGAAATTTTTTGTTTCTATGGATGTTACATTTCAGGAATCTGAGTCCTTTTTCCAAGGTCCTCATCTTCAGGGGGAGAATGATTCACCAGAAGACTCATCACCTTCCTTCTTTGAAACTTCAGTGTCTACTCCTTCACCTGTGTCAGTGTCTCTTCCTCTTGTTCCTGTTCCTAATGTGTCTGTGACTGATCCTCCGATGACTGATACATCAAGTACACAAGAGATACGGCAGATTGTAACACCTGAATTGGTATATCAAAGAAGGAAACAACCCACATTGCCTCAACAGCAACCTCAATCGTCTGAACCACTGGTAAGTCCTGAATCTCATATTTCTGATCATGATACTTCTGATGACTTACCCATTACTACTGCTTCTGATGATTTACCCATTGCTTTAAGAAAAGGAAAAAGATCTTGTTCCAAGAAATCTTGTTCTTCCTGTCCCTCTTGTACTCAATACCATATCTCCCATTTTGTTTCCTCTGCTAATATTTCTGTGCAGCACAAAAGCTTTGTTTCAGCACTAGATTCTACTTCAATCCCAAAATCAGTACATGAAGCTTTGAGAGATGGGAATTGGGCTCAAGCCATGCAAGAGGAGATGAATGCATTAGAGAAAAATAAAACATGGGAGGTTATTGATAGACCCAACGGAAAGAAAGCAGTAGGGTGCAGATGGGTTTATACCCTAAAATATAATTCTGATGGCACTCTTGAGATATACAAGGCTCGATTAGTCGCCAAAGGTTACACTCAAACCTATGGCATTGATTATGAAGAAACCTTTGCTCCAGTTGCAAAAATGAATACAGTGAGAATCTTGTTGTCCCTTGCTGCCCATTACAATTGGGATATAAATCAATTTGATGTGAAAAATGCTTTCCTCAATGGTGAGTTAGAAGAAGAAGTCTACATGGAAATCCCGCATGGTTTTGATTCTGTGAAGGGGGAAAATAAAGTTTGTCGATTAAAAAAGGCCTTGTATGGATTGAAGCAATCACCTCGTGCTTGGTTTGGGAGGTTTACTAAGGTTATGATGACCTTAGGATATAGACAGAGTCAAGGAGATCACACTCTTTTCTTCAAGCACTCCCAAAACGGGAAGCTTACTGTGCTCCTTGTATATGTTGATGATATTATTATCACAGGTAATGATTTTGTGGAGAGACAGATTCTGCAGACACGGCTTGCCTCTGAGTTCGAAGTCAAAGACCTTGGAAAACTGAGATATTTCCTAGGGATAGAAGTAGCTCATTCAAGCAAAGGAATTTTTATCAGCCAAAGGAAATATGTTCTTGATCTTCTCAAAGAAGCAGGAAAGCTCGGGTGTAAACCCTCTAATACTCCTATTGAGCAGAATCACAAGATGGGCTATGAAGAAGAGAGTCCTCCAGTTGATAAAGGACAATATCAACGGCTAGTTGGGAAATTGATATATCTGGCCCATACTAGACCAGACCTAGCTTATGCTGTTAGTGTTGTCAGTTAGTTTATGCACAATCCAAAGGAAAAACACATGCAGGCTGTAGAGAGAATTCTTCAGTATCTTAAAGGTACTCCTGGTAAAGGATTGTTATTCCGACGTGATGGCAATCTATCTTTAGAAGTCTACACAGATGCTGATTATGCTGGATCCATGACTGACCGTCGTTCTACCACTGGTTATTGCATGTTTCTTTGCGGTAACTTGGTGACATGGAGAAGTAAGAAACAAGATGTGGTTGACAGATCAAGTGCAGAAGCTGAATTTCGAGCTATGGCTCAAGGCATTTGTGAGTTACTGTGGCTGAAAATTGTACTTGATGATCTCAAAATAAAATGTGAGGGACCTATGAAGCTGCTATGTGATAATAAGTCCGCTATTTGTATAGCTCATAATCCAGTTCAACATGATCGGACTAAACATATTGAGGTCGACCGCCATTTCATCAAAGAGAAACTTGATAGCGGGTTAATTACCACTCCATACATTCCCACTGGGCGTCAATTAGCTGATCTATTAACAAAGGGGCTTCCTACAGACAGATTTCAAGAACTTACTAGCAAGCTGGGAATGATAAATATCTATTCCTCAACTTGAGGGGGAGTGTTGTAAATAATATTGATTTAATTATTATTTAGTTTATTGTTGTATTGGGCCAAGCCCTTTGTTGTATTGGGCCAAGGCCTTTAGGTTAAAAGTATGTCACATATTCTCTATAAATAGAGAATCCCTTGTACACATTATTTACATTTCTAATATATATCAGAATACCCTTTTTCAAGTTAATCTGCATACGTACTTTTTGTGTGAGTGCTTCTCACTAGTCATTAGTCATTCAAAACAGGCTATTATTGTGTGAGTGCTTCTCACTAGTCATTCAAAAGTTTAACTGTTTTGGATGCATGAAGAAAACTAAAAGTAGTGTCGGATTTTTCTACAAATGATGAAGTGCATGACTACGCAAATCAAAGTGCTTGAATCTTAAATTTAATACAATATCTCAACACAGCTGCGGATCATTTTAGCAATGCACGAATTTTTTATTTTTTTATTTTTCACGTTTTTGCCTTTCCAAATTATATCCCAGTAGAAGGGATATATATGCATAATGCACGGATACGAACTATCTATAGAGAAGGGAAAAAGATGATCAAATTCAGCACTTCAATTTGTTTCCACCTCCACGTGTGGTGTCATTCTATAATTCAGGACACACAAGAAGAAAATTAGTTAAGTAGAGATTTAATTATGAGTTCCTCGTTTCTGCTGTCGTTGCAGATGAGAAAAGTTGCAGCAAACTTTTAACGTTAGGATACGGAGCCGTATCCTGGAATAAAAAAAAAACACATTAGGATATGTAAAACCGTATGCCGATGAAAATAAGTGTTGCTGCACATTTTCTCATTTGCAGCGACATGAGAGCTATTAAAGATTTAATTATAGTCTTGGTTACGTTATCTTCAACTAGCATTTTTTGAAAATGATAATTCATAATATATACTATTCTGAAGTCCAAGTCAGGAATTTTCTATACATCTTATAGGAATTTAATAAAGAACAGGATACCATCAACATGCATGCATTAAGAATCACATTCAACTATCCCATCAACTTCTATGTTATATATTTGTATGTGTTGAACTTATTGAGAGCTTGTGAATAAGTGCAGGAAAGAAGCTCATAACTAAAGTTATGGAACGGAAAAGGTTTTCTCTTGTGCTTATATACAGAGAGTTCAAGCCACACCTGCTCATGATCTTTGCTCAGGTGGCCTATACCCTCGTATATTTTATCACTGAAGCTTCCTTCAATCATGGGATGAGTCCTCATGTGTATGTAACCTATCGGCATGTTGTGGCTGGAGTTGTGATGTTCCCTTTTGCTTACTTTCTGGAGAGGTACATATACATTTATTTCTCTTCAAATGCATTCGAGAATTCAATGCAACTTCAATCAGTTTATTTCAAGCTAACAATTAAATTCGGTGTGATCATAGAACATTCATCATGTATCCGACAGTTAACTTTTTTGTTTTTCTTTCAGAAATGTTAGGCCAAAGCTGACATTTGCTCTTTTCATGGAAATTTTTGTGCTTTCTCTGTTAGGGTAAGGACAAATAAAAATGCATGCTTCTAAACTATACCTAAGTATGGAAAATTGATTTGTCTAACTTCAAAATATTCCAGGATTAGCTTGACTCTTAATATGTACTTTGCAAGCCTGAAATGCACTTCCCCGACCTTTGTTGCTTCCATAATCAACACTATAGCTTCCCTTACCTTCATCATTGCAGTGGCACTCAGGTTTGCTTTATTATTGAACTTCATGGTTTGTAGTTTTTAAACACAATCTATAATAATATTTATTTATTTTGTATTTATCCTCAAGAGAGTTGAGTTGAGTTGCATGCAGGTTTGAGGTTCTTGATCTTCGAAATCCTCGTGGTATAGCAAAAGTTCTTGGGACCTTGATTTCTTTAGCTGGTGTAATGACTATGACACTATACAAAGGACCCATTATGAGAAATTTAGGGCGTCCTCTAATCCATATTCAAGGCAAAAGTGCTTCTATCAATGAGAGCTGGTTAAAAGGTTCACTTCTTACAGTTTCAAGCTGTGTTACATGGTCTATGTGGTACATTATGCAGGTTTTCACCTTCACTCATAACTAATTATTAGTTTCCTGTGATCATTTTATACATCATGCATAAAGAATGAGCTGGCTTCAATGCAAATTTCATAGTTTAAATATTGTTTTGGATTCTTATATATTGATTATCTTGCCTCAGTGGTAATGGAGATTATTACAATTCTGATATAATTGTGGAAATTCAGGCAGCCACTTTGAAAAGATACCCTGCCCAACTGTCACTCACTACGTGGATGTGCTTTATTGGAGCAGCACAATCAGCTGTTTTCACAGTGATAGCAGAACATAATAACCCTTCAGCATGGACTATAGGCCTCAACGTTGACTTGTGGTCCACATTATATGGTGTTAAGTATAATATATAATCAGCTGATAAAAGAGTACAAAATCTTTGTACCAAAAAAAGAAGGTACAAAATCTAGAGTTCTAACGATATCAATCATTAATGGCAGGGAGTTGTCATTGCTGGTTTGTTAATCTACATTCAACTATGGTGCACTGAGAAAAAAGGGCCAGTTTTTGTCACAATGTTTAACCCTCTTTGTACGATATTAGTGGCAATTCTAGCATACTTCGTCCTTGGTGAGAAACTATATTTGGGCAGGTGATAATCCATGCCTCATAATTCTGATCATTTATCTTTTCAAAATTACAAAGCAACTATTTGCTGATTAATCTAGTTTTAACATGAATTTTTTTTCTACATCTCTTTTAGACTGCCCTGTACTTACTAATACTAGTCCTTTTTATGTCTCCAAAACACAAACGGTTAGCATTCCTTCTTTTGCAAGTTGCAGGATTCAAAAGCTAGCTCTAAAGGTGGGAGTTCCCAAGGACTTATAAACTCCACATTGAGCTAGTTTTCGGGGTGGTGTATCCCAAGGTTCTTTACAGTCTTGAAGACTCCTTTCCTCTAAACTAGCTTTTGGGGTGATGTATCCCAAGATTCTTATCACAAACATAATTCTAGAAAGTAGGAATTACTAGTTTAGTGGACAATTTTTTTATTTAGGGTCATGGAATTTTAGCTTTTAATATAGGAAAAAATATTTATTATTTTAAAGGATATAGAGTTGTATCCTTTTAAGTGAGAGAAAGACACAAACTAATATTTTTTATTTAAAATTTTAAATTAAAAAAAATCACTCACTCTTTCTTTCATAATTTTCATTACTTGTGTTTTTCTCTCAGTTAAAATGACACAATTCCATATCTTTTAAAAGGAAAAATACCAAACCTATTAATATGTGATAGTATCCTTTTGCCAACATAAAGTGGCTAGTAATAAGCACATATATAATTTGTTTAACATAAAAGGATTTATATATCTCTATCCATGAATTATAGTAGATGACATTATGTATTAATGCTTTTACTCGGCCCTAAGTTAAGTAAATCATGCAAATTTAACATCAAGTATATATTCCTGGAATGAGAATTATTATAATTCTGAAATTTGCTTCTCATAAAATCATCTTCAGCATCATAGGTGCATTCATTGTCATAATTGGTCTGTACTTGGTGTTGTGGGGCAAAGAAGGGGACCAAGAGGTTTATGTGAAGACCAAAGATAAACCGCAGTGCAGTGGTGAAGACCCAGAATGCAGAATATAGCCAAAAACAATAGCTGGAAAGGAGGAAGTGCACATCCAAGTGGAGGAAGACAACTATATATATATATATATATATATATATATATGAAGATTCGTAGTCATCATGCTTAGAGGATTCCTCGTCTGAATAAATTTCTTCTTTTATAAGAGGAGAGGTGGGTCTGAATGTATTGACAGCTGAACTTGTTTACAAAATTAGAGGGAAAAAAGGTTTGGAAGACAATGGAGACAATACAGAAATATAGGTAAACATAAATTGACCCTAGTCCACGCATGTATTTATTATACTATAGAGTAGGGGTGTAACTATCGTAAATAATCAAATAGAATAATTTCAGTGTTTTAAGAAAGTCTATTTAAAATGTATCATATGCTTTTTTTTATATGCAGCAACTATAAATTTACATATCATCTTATATCATATTATTTATTTTAAATAAAATAAATAAGTTATTATTATAATAATTTTGAATAATAAAATAATATTATTTTAATTATTAAATATCTAATAGACTTAAACAAACTAATAAGCTTAAATTAAGATTTTTATTTTTTAAATATAGGTCAGACCAAATCAATAATTTGAACTAACAATCAGGTCACACCTAAATTATTTTACACACCACTGACTTATTTAAGTAAAAGCTCGTTCCAGCTCATTTACACCCGTGATACAGAGGAAAGAGTATACAAATACAAGTGAATAATGGTCCATTCATCATCCCGCTCCAATCAATCACCAATTAATCATTTTTTAGCAACATGTCGCCAATTAGGAAAATACACGTAGAAATAATACAATAGCGTAACTATTACTTGGAATCAATCTTCTGTAATTTATTTTTATTCTAAAATATGAAGAAAATGATATGAAAATGTATTATCAAAATTATAAATAAATAATTTATGAAAATTTTAAAATAGACATTCTTAGGAATTGTTTTTAATATATATGAACAATTTATCATTCAAATGATCAATAATATCCAAGTATTAGCTGATGAATAACTACTTATTGATTTAGTCAACCAATTGAGTACTGGTTAATTATCCTAATTAAAAGTATTATTACCAAGAATTATTTCTGAAGTTTTCTTTAATTTTTTTTTTATTCTTCATAAAGTACTGAAGAATAAAAATTAAAAGTTAAAAATCTTTAGTCATTTTCCATAATTTTCAATTTTCCACAAAAAAATTAAGGTGAAAACATGAACTAGCTGAAAGGTATCATAGGTGCAAATAAGAAGAATAGAGAGAAGAAAAAGTGTGATATGAGATATAAAAATAATTCACAGTACGTAGTTATTACAAGGAGATTAATATGTAACTAATCACAGCAGCCTCTGATTAATCATCAACTAATTAAGACATGTGTAACTATCCTAACTGTTGGGTCCAGAGTTATGAAAACAGAATCAAGCAGTTAAAATAGAATTAAAAATAGGAGATAACACGACATTTAATATGAAAATTCCTCAACTTAAAAGAAAAATATCATAAATAAGAATAAAAAAAATTCAAAAAAAAAGAAATTACAACTTCCCAGTAATACATCTCTCTATAAAAGAAATAGGAGAAATACTCACATGACAGTAAATTAATTTTGTCTCTAACAATGGATTGATGAAACTAATAGAACATACATGTATTTATAGGTGAGGTGAGGATCTCGTCCAATTTTCTTTCACACCATTAATCATGTCTATTTAAAGATCAACCATCTTTATCTCAAAGTCAAAATTGTCAACCACCTTTACTTTATTATTTCCTTCAAAGTCAAAATTGACTTTACCTATTTATTTTTTTATAGAATGAGACTGGAACATTGGTAAATATGCTACTTTGTGATAAAAAAAAATTATTGGTTAAAAAAAACAGCATCTTTACGGAATATGTGAGGATACTACTGTCCTTTTTCTTTTTTTACTCTACACTTACCAAATGAGTAAAGCAGTTGTTACCCTTAACACTAGTTAGTAAGCTAAGATAGAACCTTCATCTTCTACCCCTTTCATATAACTAAGTTATAATTTCCCCTAATGCATTATAAAATTATTCGACTAACTGCCCAAGAGTGACAAGAAACATGACTTCATAGTTAAAATAAATTGAACACAGAATGGCAATCAATCAAGAAAAGCTGAACTAGTCTTTACTTCAAGCATTATCTTGACGCCTTTTCGAAATTATTCAAGCATCAAAAACATGAAGTTTCCAAATCAATGAAGGATCATCAGTCTTGTCTTATTATATCAATACTATCCACATCATGCATTAATTCAATTGAACAATTCAAGAAAGCTTTTCCATTAAGAAAGATGAAGGGACAAATGTTTAGATTTGAATACATATATGAACTGATTAATATAAAGAAATTATTATGGTAATCTGCATACATGTTGTGGGCTATTATTGTGTAAGTGCTTCTCACTAGTCATTCACTTGAGTTAAATTGTTTTATATGCATGCAGTTTAGAGAAAAGAAAACTAAAACTAGTGCTTGATTTTTCTACAAATGCTGAAGTGCATGACTACGGAAGTCTAAGTGCTTGAATCTTTAATTTAATACAACATCTCTAACAAGGCACGAATTTTTATTTATTTATTTATTCTTTGGAAATTAAATCCCATCAGAAGAATCAATCAGGCAACATGAGAGGGGACAAAAGAATTATATTGGTGTAGTGAGCTTACGTTTGTATCGTTTGAGATGATGAAGTATGTCAGTATAACGGTGCTCTTAAAGGTAGTAATATAGACTAAAGCTCTGTGAGGGAGTCACCATGTGTATTTCATAGGTGGCTGAGAGAGAGAATAATGTTATGGGTACAATGATTCTATATTTTGGAAAAATAACAATTTATAAATGCAATGAATGTAAGATGTTTTTTCAATGAGTGAAGGAAAAATATTACCCTAATAATGAGAGAGAGCTACAACTGTTCTTCCCAGTGTCCTCATAGCTGCATGTGCGTGAGGTAACACACCTCAAATGAGCAAGAGGTGAGTTGTATAGGGGTGAGAGATTGTTGGGGAACCATTTGCAAGGTATAGTCCCATATTGGTCGTATGAACAACTAATATGGAGTTTATAACGCCTTGAGTACTCTTACCCTTTGAGTTAGTTTTTGGGGTAATACATCCCAAAGTCTCACAGAAATTCTCTATTATGAAAGTCTAAAAGTCTCACTTTAGTGAGTCAAGGATGACCCCTAAAAAGGCCTGTGAGAGGCTGGAACACAACATGATTCTTTCAAGATCAGCTGCTGCTGAAGTTTTCAGCCATATTAAGCATAGACGTCAAATATAGAGAACGGCAAAAAAATGATCAAATTCAGCTATTCAATTTGGCTCCACGTGGGATGCTCTATACTTCAGAACACACAACAAATAAATTAGTTAAGATGAGATTTACTTATGCTTTTGGTTATTCAACGAGCATGTTTTGAAAATGATAATTCATAAATATATACTTTCTTGTATTCTCCACATGCCTGTTCTGAAGTTCTAGTCAGGAATTTTGGATACATCTTATGGAAATTTAATAAAGAACATGCATTAAGAATCACATCGTATGTGTTGAGCTTGTATGCAGGAAACAATTTCATTAGTAAACAAATGGAAGGGAAAAGGTTTTCTCTTGTGTTTGGGTACAGAGAGTTCAAACCACACCTGCTCGTGGTCTTAGTCCAGGTGTCCTATACCCTCACATATTTTATCACTAAAGCTTCCTTCAATCATGGGATGAGTCCTCATGTTTATGCAACCTATCGGCATGTTGTGGCTGGCGTTGTGATGTTCCCTTTTGCATACTTTCTGGAGAGGTAAATTTATTTTCAAAAGCAACCAAGTTCAATGTTGTGGCTAACTGTTTGTGAATGTCTTTAATGCTTGTGTTACCCATCTCTTGTTCCTGATCAATTTCAATCTGTTTGTTTCAAGCTAACAATTGAATTTGGCATCATCATAGAATATGTATCATGTATCTTACAATTAGCTTTTTGTTTTGTTTTACATGCAGAAATGTAAGACCAAAGCTGACATTTGCCCTTTTCGTGGAAATTTTTGTGCTTTCTCTGATAGGGTAAGGACAAATAAAAATGCATCCCATCCTTCTACACTACTATACACGTAAGTTTGGAAACTTATTTGTCTAACTTCAAAATTCCAGGATTGGCTTGGGTGTTAATATGTACTATACAAGCCTGAAATACATTTCCCCGACCGTTGTTGCTTCCATGGGCAACACTGTTGCTTCCCTCACCTTCATCATTGCAGTGGCACTCAGGTTAATTAGCTTAAAACTTTTGGAGCTTTTAAACACAATTTATAATAATATTTACATTTTTTTATTTTATCACAATGGGAGTTGATTTTTCGACATAGATTGAGATGGAGATGGTTTGTGCATGTATAACAACGTGAACACCTCATGTACTACAGTAAATATAGAAATTTGTTACCAATAACTTGACACAAAAAGTGGAAAGAGTCGGTAGAAACATAGGGAAAATTAGTAAAACAAGACTTCATATATTGAACGCATGCAGGTTGGAGGTTATTGATCTTCGAAATCCTCGCGGTATAGCAAAAGTTCTTGGTACCTTGATCTCCTTAGCTGGTGGAATGACCATGACACTATACAAAGGACCCATCATGAGAAATTTATGGCGTCCTCTAATCCATATTCAAGGCAAAAGTGCTTCTATCAATGAGAGCTGGCTAAAAGGTTCACTTCTTACAATTTCAAGCTGTGTTACATCGTCTATATGGCGCATTATGCAGGTTTTCATCTTCCCTCATAACTATTTATAAAGTTTCATATGAACATTTTATACGTCCTGCATATATAAAGAGAAAGAGCTGTTTTCAATGCAATATATGTTCATAGTTTAAAACTTGAAATAACGGAGATTATTATAATTATGATATAATTGTGGAAATTAATTCAGGTATCCACTTTGAAAAGATACCCTGCCCAACTTTCACTTACTACGTGGATTAGCTTTGTTGGAGCAGCGCAATCAGCTGTTTTCACAGTGATAGCAGAACATAATAACCCTTCAGCATGGATTATAGGCCTCAACATTGACTTGTGGTCCACATTATATGGTGTTAAGTATAATATATAATCAGCTGATAAAAGAGTACAAAATCTTTGTACCAAAAAGAGAAGTACAAAATCTAGATAGAGTGTTCTAATTTCTAACGATATCAATCATTAATGGCAGGGAGTTGTCGTTGCTGGTTTGATGGTCTACATTCAACTATGGTGCGCTGAGAAAAAAGGGCCAGTTTTTGTCACAATGTTTAACCCTCTTTCAACGATATTAGTGTCAATTCTAGCATACTTCGTCTTTGGTGAGAAACTTTATTTCGGCAGGTAATGATCGATCGATGCCTCATAATTTTGATTTTTCTTTTCGAAATTACAAAACAACGAATTGCAGATAAATCTAGTTTTAACATGAAGAGTTTTTTTACATCAGTTTTAGACTGTCCAATTTTTACTAGTAGAGATAGGATATTATGCATACATATTTTTATGCTTACTCCACCCGCTTTTCTTAAATTAACCTTCACTCTTTCTCTCTCCTCTTAAAATTTTGATTTAATGATATTAACAAAATATAAGTAAAAAAGACATGAGAATAGGTACACACGATATCTTATCCCTTACTAATATTAATCTTTTTTATGTCTCCAAAACATAAACATTAACCTAAAAAAAAGGAATTTATAGTTAGCGGACAATTTTCCCTTTGAAAAATATCATTATACTTTTACAATAAAAAAATAAAATACATAGAAATTTGCGTTCCGTGTTTGATAATATTTAGTGTCATCCTAATTTGGCTTTTAAATGTAATAGTAACCTTTTAAACATCACCAACAGAAAATAGTTACTAATGAGTGGTAAGCACATGTACAATTTGTTATCTTACAATGATTTACATATAGCCTTATCCATGAAATACAGTATGTGACATTATTTATTTCTTCTTTTACTCGGCTTTAAATTACGTAAAATCCTGCATATTTAACATCCATTATTCCTGGAATGAGAATCATAATTCTGAAATTTGCTTCTCATAAAATCATCTTCAGCATCATTGGTGCATTCATTGTCATCATTGGTCTGTACTTGCTGTTGTGGGGCAAAGAAGGTGACCGAGAGGTTTACGAGAAGACCAAAGATAAATCGCAGTGCAGTACTGAACAACCAGAATGCAGAATATAGCCAAAAACATTAGCTGGAAAAGAGGAAGTGCACATCCAAGTGGAGGAAGAGGAAAAAAAAAAACATTCAAGTCGTGAAGATTTGTAGTCAGGTTTTGACCAAACATTTTTGTGCAAAACAAAGCCTTCACTAAAGATTTATCGCTTTCCAATCCTCTGAAGTCAGACATTAAGTAAGTAGAAGATTTTTGTAATCTATATTTTACAAAAATGATTTACTATAAGAAGTTATCAGAAATACCTTACCAGCACAAGATTTTAAAATTTAAAGGAATTACCACAACAAATTATAATAATAGGTACTATGAAGGAAGTGATCAACAGGAAAATTTGAAATGGACATCACTAGTTTTCATGTCATTGCCATCAAAGAATACTTCTAGCCTATTTTTCCACATTTATTAGCTAAAGTAAATAAACCAGAAAATTAGAAGCATTGACACTGTTTAAATGTCAATACTTCAGAGGAGAAAAAAAATGCCATACTAAAAAAATGCATGTAAAATCATCTAATGATCAGTAATACGAGTAAACTATGCAGCAGGAGGCCTGAGCTCATGATCTTGGGATGTATCACGGGTAGCTGGGGGAAGACATTGCCACATTGGGATATAACCATAGTTTGGAAAAACAGCCATCTTTTTGACCCCTGCTTGAAAAGCAGCAACATTGGGAGCCATAAACCCTGCAGGTGAAACCGAAAAATCTTTCAACTGCCTCTCGATCCTTTCTTTATCTGCTTTCAAAACAAGTTTCTCTTCACGAAGATCGTTTTTCTCTACCTGTTTTAGAAGAAAAAATTATATAATCTAGACCGACAACAACCTCCAGCAATACAATACTAAATACTAGGATAGTTTGAACGATTCGTCCCATTAAAAACGTGACATTAAATCAGAATAACTATGCTTACCTAGCAGTACAACCAGCAGTCAAAATAAATTAAAAAATAAACAAAGGTGAAATAAAGGAGAAAAGGATTGCTGATTATCATAACAAATAATCTATGATGTTTCTCCTTTCAAACAGACAAAATCCTTGTTATTATTTTCTTGTCTAAAAACACTATATAATTAATTTTAAGATATCTTGATGGAAGTAAGTGAAATTATAACGAGCATGACATGAATGATATAGTTTGTTAAAGTTGTTAAGAGAAGTTATAGTTTGCTAGTTAGCCCTATAACTGCAGTAGCAGAGATAGGATATAAGTGAATACAGTTAGTTGGTCGGTTTGTTTCAGAAGAGAAAGACCTGGCTCTCGATGGGGAAGTTTCCTTTTGTACACCATTCTTGCTTTTCTGATCTTTGGATAGCCGTTGATCCAGAGTTGGAGGAGAATATTCATAAATTCCAATATTTTCTTTCTGTTATTCCGAAATTTCTGGTCCGGTTCTATCCATCACGTTATCACCCTTGATTTTAGGGGCCAATACTTCCTTTAACTCATCAAACTTGATAGTTAACAGTTTTCTAATTTTTTACTCTTTAACAGACCTTAAAAAGAAATACTACAACAAAAATTTTAATTGATTTTTTCAGAGTTTGAAGTTCTATAGTGCCTTTTATAAAATAAAATCTTCAATGCTGCAATAAAAAAATAATTTCTTTATTTGTGATCATTTTCAAATTTGTCTGATTTTCATAGTGTGTTTACAACTGAACATGATAGATGATAAAACATAACTAAGAAGTTAAAATGTCACTGTCTCTAATCAACTGATTTATCATTGACCCTCTTGAATTAGGCAGCAACAGCAAAATATGCAATGTTGATGAGAATAAAGGTCGCATAACTTACTAGAATGTAGGGCTAAAAGAATGAAAATATCAGAACAGGGTATGTGTCAATCAACAAAATAAAAAGAGTCAGAGGAAGTTTTAAGAAAATAAATCAACGATATACAAATTTAATTAATAAAATGATGTCTTTATGATAGAATTTTTGTTAAATTAGGTCACAAAACTGTGTTGAACTGAATAATTACTAAACCATGTTTCTGAGACAGAGGTTGAATTTGAACTAAAATAGAAACTAGGACAAAATTACAGAGAACAACATCAAAATCTATGAAACATAAAATCACCGCTTTTGATCCAAGGAAAAAAACATGTTCCAAGAAAAAAACATGATAAGAGAAAAAAGGACCCTCTATACGATAAAAGATATGCCCACAATATCTGCAGCAAAACTTTTCTATTGTACTGTAATTGATTAGTACTAGCTGCTTAATTTGCAAAATAGTGATCACAATTTGTTTTCTCCACATGGGAAGGGACCATCTCGGTTAATGATTTGTTGGTGTGCATTCCTACATCTACAGTACACATCTAAAATCATATCATTTTCCTAATACTACTGATCAATCTCACTAAGTTTAGCAGCGCAAATTAATAGATCATTTGATTGAAAATGAAGCTGAATGTCCTCTAAGCTTTCGTTATGAACAATGAAAAGAGAAGGAAAGGAAACAAAATCGTTTAAAAATGAAGCTTCTAGCAGTTGCACCAAAATGAAAATAATTTTCTTTCCATGAACATTCTTTGAGATTTCAAGATGGAAGCAGGTAACCAAAACAAAATTTCAAAGAAAATTTATTCAAGGAATAGAAATAAAATGAAATATACAACTAATTACCATAAACGGTTGAGACAATGCTAACCTTTGAACATTTTATTTCCTCTAATAATTTTTCATTTGTTTCTTTGAGTCCCTGAGCTTCAGTTTCAAGTTGCTTCAAGACTCTGATAGCATCATCAAGTATCGCCAGCTTATCAGTTTTGACAGGTCTCCAAGGTTTCAAGACAGAGCTCAAGTCACAAAATCTGCAATAATAAAAACCAAGTTATTCACCATTATCAATATCATTGTAAGAAGTAATAAAATACAACCAAAAAAACATTGAGGAGGTGTTTGGTACACAAGTGTATTTTATTTCCATGCATCTTGGATACATAGGCATAAGAAAAAAAGATTATAAGTATCTTAGGTCCTCATGTTTGGTATAAAAATTGAAAGTTATCAAAGAAAGGATAAAATTGGTAGTTTATGAAAGTTGTTATAGCATTTTGCTCAGAGATGTCAGATTCCCAGCCTCCGGGATATACGAAATACTTGCAATTGGTCAAATCCTAGCCTAACAATGTTGTAATTTGTAATCATATACCAATTCTCCAAACAAAAGCATTTAAAATGAGTGTACAAAGTGCTACTTAAAAGTTCGAAGCGACAAGAAACCATAGATTAATGTGCAGAGAGGATGTTCTTAATGCAAAAGTAGAAAAACTCTGTTCAGCACAAACTACAACAGCTTAATGAAAAGCTAAAAATGCAGCTTGTTAAAGACTAACACGGAAATGACATCAATCATAAATTTAATATTTAGAAGCATGCGTGCCTTTCATTGAGTCTCTCCCTCCGCATCTTCTCGCGGCAAGCTTTTGTTCCTGCCTCGCTACATGAATTAGTGCGACCCCTACAAATAATTCCCAGGAAATTTATCACAAAAAATAAATAAACTTTAAAATCATTCGAAAGATAGCATCATAATTCCAAGACCAAAACAAAATAGAAAAGTGGTAAACAGCCAATCCATCTATTAGATATGAAGTGGAACCGAACAAGGTAAGAGACTACAAAATTCATGTAATATCATTATGCATGATTTGAAGTTTATGTGTTCTTATCAAGGAATTGAATAACATAATACAGATATTCTAAGTCTAACTAACCAAAATCACATTTCCACCCATTTTTCAAAACATTGATTCCATCTTCAAATTCTCAGATTTGATCACTTCATACTAACAAAAAAGATACCTCTTCCTGGTGTTATTTTGAGAGTCGACAGCACCGCCACCTGAAAATTCAATTTCCGTGCTCCCACTGGCAAATTCAGAATAAAAAAAAGGGTTGTGTCATTCAGCCAAATGAACTTGCGAACTATTAATTTAAAGTGAACAACCACATTGATTACCATAACAAAAGGGTTAAAAAAAAAAAAAACACTCCATTTTACGATGAGGAATAAAGCAAAGCCTTATAATGAGCAATTATATGAATCCAATATATTTGTTTTTTCATCAAATTACAAAATTAATAAGATAATTGTTGCAAAACAGCATTATAAATGAATCTATGAACAGAAGAAAAATCATAAACAAGGACATGAAGGCAAGGGAAAAAGAAAATTTAAAATTAAAAAGAAGAAAGCAAACCTTTGATTGGACCAAAGGAAATCGGCGGGGGCAGGCGGGGAACCATGGATGAAATTGAAATCGAGAAAATCCTCTAACGAATCCATTTGCGGTTTCGAATTTCCACGAAACCGCGCTACGTTGGTTGTTCGAGACCCTGATTTTGCAGCCAACAAACATTAATCAATGTCACTACCTCAATCAAAATTGTGAAAAACATTTCTTTCTTTTTGTTTTTGGAAAAAAAAAAAATTACTTTAAATGCAAAATCGGCATTTTAACAAAGTATTATTATTATTATTATTATTGGTTTAGTAGTGTGTATCGTTCAAATGTATACAAATTGTTGTTTTAGTGACATAGAGTATGACCGCTAATTTTGAAAAATTGTTTTTTTCTCACTTTACACGTCAGCGATCTGACTGAGGAGAGAAAAAAAAATAACTTTTCAAATTTACACAAAATATGACCGGTCATACTTTGTGTAAATCATCTAAAAGGACACAACTTGTGTCCTTATAAATGATAAAAAATTTTCCTATTATTATACTTGCTATCATTTTCTTTTACTATTTTTTACTATCAACTTTAGTACGACTGAATCAAATAAATTAACAGCTATAAAATAACATCAAGTAAGAGCTATTAATTTAATTTTGTTTCAAAAATAACAAAAATAATAATAAAAAGTGGTAAAAAAAATGATAAATATAGCATTTTCCTATAACAAATTAATATGGAATATTAAATAACAAATGTTAGATAATTTGTTTTTTCCTCTTTACAAATTTTAGTATAAATTTACACTTCCACATAATTTTGAATGTATTTTTCCATTTATCAAAATCTATATAATAAAACATTAACTATTCTATACATAATTTTTTATCAGTCAAATCTAAAAAATGTAGAAATAAAATTGTGCCGTATTACTTTTTACGTCATTTTTTATCAGTCAAATCTTGCTTGTATGTAAACCTTGCTAACTCAGAATTAAACCTTAATTTGTTTAATATTATATTCTTGATTAAGTTAAAATAAAAACCAAAAAAACAATTGACAAAAAGTTGTCATTAATTTTGAACCATTTCAAACTGAATACGTGTCAAACCAGGCAACGTTTTTCTTTTTTGTAATGTCTGCATGATACAGAAGATTTAGGTCCATCCACGTAACATGACTTTGACCACTAAAAATGAACGAGATCAAATGATGTTGCTGTGTTGCTTACACATAGAACATGATTTAGTTCGAGACTTGGAAAGTAATGTAGCCTCCAAACAAACTTTCATTTTGAGTCCTTGCCTTTAGACTTTACAAGGTGTTATTATGCTACTTTTCTACAACAAGAACTGCACTATTCACACACAAAAAGTGGTTTGCATACACCAGAAGGATTTAGAGAAGATGTAGGATATGATGATAAATACACAAAAGACAAAAGTATAAGGAATAGTATTGTGTCATTTGATTATATATATCAGAATCTTGGTACAATATTATTTATGACTTTGGTGAGAAGTAACTGATATAGAGGAAAGCAGAGAATAATTAGATGACATTAGCCTCATGTTTTAGTTTGTCAATCAGCTCATCCACAGAAGAAACAATAACCCCTGCTTTTCTCTTGGGAGGTTCTGTGACTTGAACAATCTCCAAATCAGATTTGATTTCCACATTCAACTCCTCCGGAGTGAATTTTTTTATGGGCTTTGACTTTGCTTTCATTATGTTGGGAAGAGTAGCATATCTTGGTTGGTTCAGTCTCAGATCAGTGCTGCAAGACAAAAGGCTCAAAATTTACAAATCAAGGAAGGGGAAAAACACTACTTTTAAAATCATCAGTTACTGCCCTTCCCATGTCTCCCACCAAAATAAATAAAATTAAAAATAAAATGACACTGAAGTGAGAGATTACTATTCTCTCACATTTCTCACGTATGGGTAACTTGAGAAATTTCTCTGGTGAGTGAGATGCTGAGTAGATTGGGATTATAGAAAGTTTGAATGATGGAACCAGTTTTTCCATTAAAACTAAAAGAAAAAAACGTACAATAAATAGACACCAGAAATATTCCAGTGCAACAAATCCCTATAATCAGGGAAAGAGATAAAACTAGAAAACTGAATCCTATTTTAACTAAACAGGAAAAATATCAGAAACAAACTAATCCTAGGAATTTAAATAACAAATAACGAAACAAACTCCTAAGATTAAGGAGGAAAAATAAAACATTCTAGATGCTGAAAACTAGGGATTGCAACACTCCCCCTCAAGCTGGGTGGTAGATGTCCAGCATTCCCAGCTTGGAAATTAGTCCTTCAAATTTAATTCTTGATAAAGACTTGGTTAAGATATCAGCAATCTGGGACCCTGTGGAAATGTGACTTAGATCAATAATATTTGCATCAATTTTTTCCTTGATGAAATTTCTATCAAGTTCAACATGCTTGGTACGGTCATGATGGATTGGATTATTGACAATTCCAATGGTGGCCATGTTATCACAGAAAATCTTCATAGGATCCTTGTATTCGAGGTGTAGCTCCTTTAGGACTCTTAAAATCCACATTCCCTCACAAGTGCCTAAGGACAATGCCCTGTATTCGGCTTCAGCACTGCTTCTGGCTACCACAGACTGTTTTTTACTCCTCCAAGTGACCAAATTTCCCCACACATATGAGCAATAGCCTGTGGTTGATCTTCGATCGATAATGGATCCTGCCCAATCAGCGTCCGTGTAAATCACAATATCACGGCTGGAATTTTTCTTGAAGAACAATCCTTTACCAGGAGTCATCTTTAAGTATCGTAGGATTCTGTAGACGGCTTCCAAGTGCTCTTCATTTGGGCTGTTCATAAATTGACTGACCACACTCACAGGGAAACTAATATCAGGCCTAGTGTGGGCTAAATAAATGAGTTTTCCAACTAGTCTTTGATATCTCTCAGTGTCTACCGAAGCACATTCTTGTTTGAGTCCTATCTTGTAGTTCGCCTCCATTGGTGTATCAGAAGGTTTACATCCCAACATCCCTGTTTCATTCAGCAGATCAAGAGTATATTTTCTTTGAGAAACTGAAATTCCTTCCTTAGTTCTTGCCACTTCCATTCCAAGAAAATATCGTAATTTTCCAAGGTCCTTGACCTCAAATTTGTGAGCTAACGTCTCCTTTAATTGCTTTATCTCATCCTCCCAATTACCAGTAATCACAATATCATCAACATAGACAATTAATATTGTAATTTTCTGATGAGGTGCAGTTTTAACAAACATAGTATGATCAGTTTGACATTGGGAGTACCCTTGATTTTTGACAACTGCAGTAAACTTATCAAACCAAGCCCTTGGAGATTGCTTCAAACCATAAAGGGATTTTAATAATCTACATACCTTTCGAGATCCTTGACCATCTTCCACTCCTTGGGGAATTTCCATGTAAACCTCTTCTTCTAAGTCACCATTTAAGAATGCATTCTTCACATCCATTTGCCAAAGGGGCCAATCTAGGCAAGCAGCAATGGACAAAAGAATTTTAATTGAATTAAATTTTGCTACTGGAGCAAAGGTTTCCTGGTAATCAATGCCCTGTGTCTGAGTGAATCCTTTGGCCACAAGTCTTGCTTTATGGCGATTAATACTCCCATCTTCATTATATTTGATGGTAAAAATCCACTTACAGCCAACCACTGATTTTCCTTGTGGTAAGGTAACTATCTCCCAAGTGCCATTTTTTTTGAGTGCATGCAATTCATCCTGGATAGCAGAACACCATTCAGTAGTCTTAGATGCCTCAAAGTAGGATGTAGGAATGGTTTCCTTGTCAATGTTCTTGACTAGATGCTGCATCCTGGAGGAAAGATTAGCATAGGATATAAAATTACAGATGGAATGACTTGTACATGTCCTTACCCCCTTACGAAGTGCAATTGGCATGTGCAGAGCATCATCAGAACTTGGCAGCAAGGATTCAGTTTGGTCAAGTGCAGGACTAATGGTTTCTTCAGTTGGACCAGGAGCCAAGGTAATCTGTTTGTCAACATGTTCAAGCATCTCAGAAGCTGTTCTGTATTTGGGCCGTCGCGTGTAGACTTGCAGGGGCTGCTGTTCAGGCGGTTTCTGGAGCGGGCCGGAAGAGGATAAGCCATTAGATGAAGTGTCATTTTCCTGAGATTCACCTAAGACCGGTGTAGGGGCTGTTGAAGCAGAGTTTTCTGGAGTATTAGTCACAAACAACCATTCCTTGGAATTAGGGATCTCCCCCTGAATGGCGGTTTGGGAAAAATAAGGCTGATGTTCAAAAAAGGTGACATCTTTAGTAATGTAGAATCGATGTGTGGCTGGACTGAAGCATTTATACCCCTTCTGAGTAGGGGAATAGCCAAGAAAGATGCCCTTAAGAGCCCGAGGATCCAATTTACCACCTTGAGAGTTATGAATGAACACGGTGCAACCAAAAATTTTTGGTGGGAGATTTGGGGTTAAGGTCAATGAAGGGAATGCAGTGAGGAGTGTTTGGTAAGGTGAGGAGAAGTGTAATACCCGAGATGGCATGCGGTTGATAAGGTAAGTGGCTGTAAGAATAGCTTCCCCCCAATAATTTTTGGATGTATTTGAGGCAAAGAGTAGGCTACGAGCAACTTCAAGTAAATGGCGATTTTTTCTCTCAGATACACCGTTTTGTTGTGGGGTATTGACACAAGAGCTCTGGTGGATGATGCCATGGTCTTTTAGGTAAGCTGAAAGGTCCAAGTTAAAATAATCACGTGCATTGTCAGATCTAAGGGTAAGGATTTGGGTTTGAAATTGGGCAAGGATCATTTTGTGAAAGACTTTAAAGGTGGATGTGACTTCAGATTTATTGGCTAATAGGTACACCCATGTCATTCGAGTATGATCATCAATAAATGTGACAAACCAACGAGCACCCGTAAGGCTTTTAACAGTTGCAGGTCCCCACACATCACTGTGGATAATGGCAAATGGTTTAGAAGGAACATGCATTTGTAAGGGATAACGAGACCGAGTTTGTTTTGCAAGTTGACATATATCACATGAAGGAAAATTCGAATTCTCATTAAATAAAGAAGGGTACATCTTTTTCATATATTGAAAGTTTGGATGCCCTAATCTAAAATGCCATAAAAGAGCCTTATTCAAATTGCTAGTTGCTGCAAATGTGCTGTCTTGAGTCTTCATAACCGCGGCTGTGTAAAGTTGATATAAACCATTAGAGACCCTAGCACTGCCAATCGTCCTCCCCGATGCCAAATCCTGAAAAATACAATCAACGTGGGTAAATTTGACTGTGCACTTTAAATCCTTGGTCAATTTGGTAATAGAAATTAAATTGCAGGTAAGAGATGGAACGTAGAGAACTCCAGTTAAAGATATGGTTGACGATAGGTGAACAACACCAATTCCGTGAACCTTGGCTAAGCCTCCATTTGCTGTTTTTACTGATTTTGCCTCGAAAATGGGAAAGTATTCAGAAAGAAGAGAGGAATTACCAGTCATATGATCTGTAGCCCCAGAATCTACCATCCAGGAATCACATTTATCAAGATCGGATTGGAGAGCTGTATGGAATGTACCTGATTGATGACTATCAGATGAGGGATTAGATTTGTCCTTATTGCAATCTTGCAGCATGCGTTGTATGGCTATCACTTGTTCCCTTGTAAATGTATGGCCTTCGGATTTTGCTTGCGGAACATCTTCTACAACTGCAGCAACATGATTAAAGTCTCTGTTTTGTCTTGGCTTCCAATCAGCTGGCTTGCCATGGATTTTCCAGCATGTATCCCGAATATGCCCAGTTCTGTTGCAATGGTCACACCAGAGCTTACCATTTCGCCTAGGTCTGGAGTCTGCATTGTTGGGTCTAGAGACAAAGGCTGCTGCTTCCAAAGGTGCATCAACTTTTGGGATGCTATTGGTCAAAACTTTGCGGCTTTCTTCCCACTTTAATTCAGAAAAAACTTCTCGCAAGGATGGCAGAGGGCGAGTGGCCATGATGCGGCTGCGAGCTCCATCATAGATTGGATTGAGTCCCAAAAGAAGGTTGTAGGTGCGGTCTTGTTCAACAATTTTCTTATACTGAAGAGTATCGGCTGGAGTAGTCCATTCATGTTGATCATAAAGATCCAATTGTTGCCAGAATTTTAGGAGTGAATTATAATAGCTGGTGACATCCTTGTCCTCCTGTTTGAGATCACGAAGAATCCCCTTGATGTGAAACAAGGCAGCTGTGTTATCTTCCTTAGAGAAGGCTTCCTTCACGCCATCCCAAATTTCCTTGGCTGTGGAGCACAACATGTATGTTTCAGCTATTTCAGGCACCATGGAATTCAACAACCAAGACATCACAAGGTTATTTTCAATGGACCACTTCTTGTATTGTGGATGACTGGTTTCCAGAGGAGCAGCATCACCCGTACCGGTGAGATGATCTCCCTTGCCACGGCCTCCAATGAACATACGAACGCTGCGTGACCACAACAAATAATTGTCTCCATTGAATCGATGACCAGTGATGACTAATGCTGGACTATCGTTGGTAATGACAGCTGCTGAGTTGTTGTTGGTTTGGTTTGATGCTGAAACATTGAGTGGGGTTGTTGTTGGAGTGGTATTTGTACCGGTGGTATTGGAAGAAGTAGTTTGGTAGGCTCTCATGGTGCCAAAGAGTGGCACATTGGTAGCCATGGGTGGATCAGTCCCTTAAAAATCAAGCTCTGATACCATATAGAAAGTTTGAATGATGGAACCAGTTTTTCCATTAAAACTAAAAGAAAAAAACGTACAATAAATAGACACCAGAAATATTCCAGTGCAACAAATCCCTATAATCAGGGAAAGAGATAAAACTAGAAAACTGAATCCTATTTTAACTAAACAGGAAAAATATCAGAAACAAACTAATCCTAGGAATTTAAATAACAAATAACGAAACAAACTCCTAAGATTAAGGAGGAAAAATAAAACATTCTAGATGCTGAAAACTAGGGATTGCAACAGGGATTACCACTGAAATTTCTCCAGGTCATACATATTTGAGAGAAACCACATGTGCAACTATCAATATCCAAGTATTTTATGTAATGATGCACATATTCATGCAACATATATCATCAAACTTAATTTGGAAATGAAAACCTCATTTAAAGCACTTTGATAAAAGAAAATAGATCACATGTATTGTGATAACATAAGTTCCAAAGCAATGTTTTAATCAAGAAAACCCATCCTCTCGCCATTTCTCTAAAAATACCAGCGCTCAAATCTCAAATGAGACATTAGCTCTGGCATTTTTATCGTTAGAAAGTAATTATTATGTATAAGTCGCTACAAAAAATTAGTTAAGGTGCAAAATGAATTATATCATTGAGCACTTTTAGGTCAATATATTGCTCATCCTTCAAAGGGTGCAAGAAGCGGGTAGTTGCCTTAAAATCAGAAAACTTTTAGGATCCTTATACTTTCAGCAAGGTTGCTTGGTAAAAGATAATCGTATATGAACAATCAAGATTCTTAAAATAATTGCAATAATAAAGATGTGCATCCAAAAGCTATTTCAAGAATAGTTTCAAATGAATCACAATTGGAAGATGACACAGTGTAAATGTTAAACAAGAAACGCTTCATGTTTGCATTCAGAAAGTTGGTAAAGTGAAGGGTACAATATTTCATGTTTGCTGATAATTTTGCAGAAAGTTAAAAAAAAGGTAAAGGATTTCTCCAGTCACCGGAGATAAAGTTATCTCCAGTGAGCTCAAAACGACGTCGTTTTGGGGCGGAAATCAAGGTGTTTTTGTAATTATAATATATTGCAGGGTTGTATTAGTCTTTGTATTTATAATTTTTTAATCTTATAACCAAAACGACGTCGTTTTGAGCTCACTGGAGATAACTTTATCTCCGGTGACTGGAGAAATACTTTTCCCTAAAAAAAATCATAACTGCAAAACCAAAAACAGAAAATGAGAAAACATATCTACAACACCTATGAGTCCCCATGCAAAAAATAAAACGAAAACTACAATCCAGAAATACACTACATTTAGCATGACGTTTTCCTTTCTTTCAATCACACCAAGTGCAATAAATGAGCAATATTATTTTAAGAGAAAGCTTGCTTACCAATTTAAGAAAAAAAAAGTTAGGTTTAGACAGGAGTTAGGGTTGCTTCAGGATCCAATGGTTAATTTAAATTTTAATTATGAAAGAAATGAAAAGAACGTAGAAAATTAAAAAAGAGAAAGGAAAATTAAATGCATCTTAGGTCACCATGTAATACAGATATGCCCAAGCCAAGAGAGAGCAAGAAAAAAAGGCAAAGCCTTTTAAGAATCCAGATAGGTTTGATACAGCATTCGAAAGTGACACTCACGTTATTACTGCTGGTAAGTTCAAACACACAGTCTCAATACCATCATCAACCTCTCTGTCCACCGTGGCTACCTGTTTTTCTTTATCAAGGACAACCTACTGGAAAGCAGCAGTTAGTTATAAAATAATTTAATCAAAAGAAATAGTTTAGTATTTTAGCCTAAAATGATTATTCAATACTGTAACTCAACTGCAATTTTTCTTGGGTATCTTCTCTAAACTAAATCTGCTGCATATGACTACTTAATCAACAATAAAGAAATTTTACCAAATAAAAGCCTAATTACTCAAATTCAAACCTAGCAGATAACCAATATACTACCTAGACAGCAAAGGGACAAATACAGATAATTCATTCCAAAAGCAGTGGCCTAGCTCATCAACTTGGTCAATAATTTCTTAAGTAACAGTTGGACACAAAAGAGACAACAATGACGAAACTCTAATAAAGTCCTTTTGAAAGAAAAATTGATGTGAAATGATGGCAAAAGGTTTGATCTAATAAGGAATCAAGGATAAGTCCTTTTAACAATATTGAAGAGATAACAAGAAACACATTTCAAACTCATTAGAAGACTCCAGTCCTTCTAAAGAGCATAATTCCAAAAGTTATCTGCTATACCTGAGTGGCCGAGCCATTACAATTAATGCCCAATGGTAGAAATCACTCATACACATACATAATCTATTACATTAAGAGCTTCAGAGTTCCCTAACTGGTTTCTTTATTTCTAATCTGACTGACTTATAGCATGTTTGATTTAGTCTTTGGAAATCCACAAACCATGGTTTTGGCAAAAGCTTGCTTCTTGGAGGTTGCTGCTTTTAAACATGCTATTAATGTTTTGTTCTAAATACATATCCAACTTAAGGTGTCATGTTTATCTACCTGATCTAAAATAAAATGCACAAAAGATGTCACATGACTCATATTTAATGAATTCACAAAAGACTCGGTGTTCCTATCCTTGTAAACCAAAGATGGACGGGACAATGCTACACAGAGGCAACAGCATGCAAACATAGACCCTAGAAAAAACATGAGAAAATTCAATCAACAGCTTTGTATTTCTGAAGGAATCCATTTGGTATTCAAAGAGAACATTTACCTTTGATCAAACAGGGATGAAGAATGGAGAGAAGTAATAATTTTAATACATAGTGCTAACGTGATATGTAACTTATAGTCATCGAGGAAATGAATAATAACCTTGTTTACTGAATATGCGGATGATGGACTAACCTTTGAAGCAAAAGTCCCTTGAGGCCAGTTGAGGAGTCCTGCTAACATCTGCCCTGTTTGATTGCAATCATCATCAATGGCCTGTAAAAAATCAAGGAAGGGAAAAATCACTTAATTGTCAACATTACAACAATCATCCAAATGTTCTCGTTAGATGAGTTTCAAATGTATACATCAAATATTAATTTAGTGTAGAAATTGTTTTTTTTTTTTTTTCTTCTGCTTCTGTTATTGCTTCCGAGGAGAAGCACCAATTTTTTCTGTTATCCTTGGAAAACACCTTCATAATTTGGTCAAACACCTCAAAAAATTTAAAAGTGCTTTCTTACACTAAAAGCCATCTTTTGTTGATTTCATAGCTCGGCCAAGAAGGCTCATTATGTGTTTTTTAGTATATCTCAGCAAGAAAGAGATCCACTATGGTTTAGCATCAACATAACCAAAATTTCCAAATCATCCAATCGCCATAAACTCACGACCCCAGGAAAATCAAATAATTAAACAACTAAATTCCCAAAACCACCCCCACGAAACTTCTCAATTTCCACAAACACCCCCAAAAAAAACACACACAAAAAAGAAGAAGAAGGGGGAGAATACCTGTTTGCCAAGAATGACAAGGCCAGGTTTCTCAATCTCCACAAGCTTTTTGAAAATCTTGGCAACGGAGAGAGGGTAGAGGGAAAGAGTGGCTTCAACATGGATGGCTCTATCAGCTCCCATGGCAAGACCAGTTCTGAGAGTGTCCACACAGTGAGAGGGTCCCATGCTCACAGCCACAACCTCAGAGGCCAAACCAGATTCCCTGATTCGGAGGGCCTCTTCAAGTGCAATCTCGCAGAAGGGGTTCATGGACATTTTCACGTTCTGGGTCACCACCCCTGTCTGCAAAAACGGTGTCTTTTTTAGCCATAGAGTGGAAATTCAGAGTGTACAGAAAAAGGGTCGTTTCTGAGATTCTTGTAATTTTGGCAATGGTGTTGCTCGGTGCGATGCTTACCTTGTCGGGTTTGACTCTGATTTTGACGGCGTAATCGACCACTCGCTTTATGGCTACCATTATCTTCATCGTGGTGATGATGGGTGTGGTGGTACCGGTACCAACTGTGTGTTTTTCTATGGAGCTGGAAACAATCACAATACAACAGTGTGCGTGTGCTGTGTCAGAGACTTTCCTGGAAACGAAAAATTCTTCATTTAATCTAAGGAATTTCTACTAATTACTAGGTTATTTTCGGGAGAAAGATAAGAGTGAAAATGGAAATGTAAGGAAACAATTATTTATTTTAATAATCTCATTTTCAGATTGTTAATTAAACGTTAAAATTAAAATCTCAATACATATATTTTGATGTTAAAAATTAACATCCTACCAGGTTCTTCTCTCTGTAAAATTATCGTATTTTGTAATGGAAAAGGATATTCTGACAATTAAGTTATGTTACTATCAAGTGACTACCAATCAATCTTATCGTTAGATTGATTATATTGATCCAACGATTATATTTATTTTCATCTTTGTATGGTCATGATTCCTCAAATTTAATACTTTATATTTATTTTCACCTTTGTATGGTTATGATTTCCCATATTTAATGCTTTCACTTTAAATATGGGGAATCATGACCATACAAAGATGGAAATAAATATAACTGTTGGATCAATATAATTGATCTAACGATAAGATTGATTGGTAGTCACTTGGTAGTAATACAACTTGGTTGTCACAATATCATTCCCCTATTATAATAAGATGAAAATTTGCCGTCAGTTTGTCCATGCTGTGTGGAACCTAATATTTAATAATACACAATTATATATGACAACTTTTAAGCATTTATCGTAAAAATTAATGGGGAAAAAATATGTAAGGGTAGTTTAGATAACTTTGTCTAATGTTCATTGAAACGATGTCGTTTTGGGGTTAAAAAATAAAAAAAAACAGAATGATAAAGACTATTATAATCTTGAAATAAATTAAAATTATAAAAACACTATAATTTTCACCTCGAAACGATATCGTTTGGATAAACATTAAATAAAATTATATAAAATAACTTTAGAAAAAACAAAAGCCAAAATTAATACGGACAAAACTTTGAAAAGTTCTTTAAGTGCTTGTAATACTATATTTTAATAAGCATGTATTATGTGGGTTATTTTTTAAGTTATTATGATTGAGGTATAAAAAACAATGTGTGTGTGTGTCATGCTTTATTGCAGAACAGCACCACATGCTTTGTTGTTTGTACCCTCTCGTCCTCCTTATGTTAGTTATTTACACAGCCTTCATTTTCATGGATTTCTAGTTTTTCTTAATCTGGCTTTTAAACTCAAAAGAAATACAAGAAATAATTGCCATGTCAAGGTTGTTGATGCAGCAGAGGCTTTGCATTTGATCTTATCTTTGGGGGTGAATGTTTATCTTATACGGCACGTTGAGGCCTGAAACGACAAACATAAGTAAGAATACACGAGGCCTTCCATCTTTATCCCATGCATTGACCAAGTGGGTCTTTTTGTAAACTTAAGTTATATCCTACACAATTGCATCCTAAAGACATGTTTGGATGAAATTTTTTTCAGTCGAAAGATATTTTTTTTTCGAAAAAAAAAACTCTTTTATTGTAAAATGTATTTGGATGCTTACTTTTAAAAAAAAACAGAAGTCATAAAAAAGTTAAAAATATACTTTTTTCATAAGCTAAAAATTTTAAGCTTTTCAAAAAAATAAAAGTCAAAAGCCAATTTTTTTTTCAAAAAATAAATATTTTTTTTAAAATCTAAATAGTTATAACTTTTATAAAAAACACTTTTAAAATAAGTAGGACATAAAAGTAGCTTTTTTGATAAGTCTATCCAAACACACACTAATATACATATTGCTTGTCATTTGTCACCTTCCACTTAAGTTATGGATTGTATGTACATTAATCTCAATTTAGGATATTCTCTTTTATGATCATTTCAAACAATTGATTGAGATAAGATTAGTATTTGAAAAAATATTTTCTCATGTTGGATGAGAATTCAATTTTCATGCTGTGATTATTCAATTTGCGTGCAAAACTTTCTTTTTCTTTTTCTCTTTTTAATAAATGTGAGATCCACCACTAGTTGAGTCACAACATGAGAATTCAATTATGATGTAACATGAATTTTTACCTCAACTTATGAATATGATATGGGTTCACTTTTTCTGCAGTTACTGCAGATAAGTTATCTGCAATAAGTCCAATACGACATCGTTTTGGGGTGGAAATCATGGTGCTTTTATAATTTTAATTTATTTCAGGATTATAATAGTATTTATATTTATAATTTTTTAATATTTCAATACCAAAACGACGTCGTTTTGAGAATAAATGCAGATAACTTATCTGCAGTAACTGCAGAAATATTTTTCCCATATGATAATGATTAAACCCTCTGAACTTGCCCCTGAAAAGAAATTTGGTCACCTTAGATCAATTTCATTCCTTTATGTTGTCATTTTTTTATTTGAAATATTGTTATACAATATATTTATAAGGTCATATATATTGATAAGGTTAGATTTAAGAGACTTTCATGAAAAGATTTGTGAGGAACATTCATTAACCAACTTACGAATGTATTTTAGAATGGGAAATATAACTCTCATATTAAGTGAGAGGAAAATAATTTCATATTATCATACATACTTATTGATTTTTGAGCTGTCCTTTTTTTTTAATAGTGGAGCCTACAAAAATATGTATATGCATGAATCAAAATTTTTCTTCTAAAGTAAGCCCCTCTTAGAATATCAATATTCTAACTCTTCTACCATGAGATTCATAAAAAAGTTTTGAAATTAAAAAAAAAAAAAGCACTAAAATCATGAAATCAGCAATTTTAATATATTGCTGGTTCATAATAACATTTACAATATTGTTTTTTTCAATTTATCTAACTCAAAATATTTTTTAAACAAAATAATTAATTGAATTATGTAAAGTTCTCATTAATTTTTCTAATTATTAGCACTGCTTATCATAATATACGCTTGAAACTTACGACTTAAAAAGAGATTTATGTTATACCTTTTTTCCTTTTATTTGTCTTGCATACACTAGTTATCAATGAACGAATGAAAAAGGACCCTCGGAATAAGTTGACTAATGGGTCGGGCCAAATCGCATTGAATAATTGGGTCGGCACAGTTGGGCCGAATTAATTTTGAGATCAAGCTAACAAATACTATTTAATATTTGGACCTAGCCCAATGAGCCTGCCTGGCGGGCCAGACCAAAATTAAAAGCTCTTTTAAAATTATTTAAAAACAAAAAACTCCTCGGATAAAAGTTTTTTTTTTTGATAACATTAAGGGGCGAAGTCCCATCCTCGGATGAAAGTTAAATCCTCTTAGGCATGTAAAACTGAGATTGAGAAGCTTGAAAATGTGAAGATTAATTTTCCTCTTTTGGGGATTTAGTTTTTAAGGAGGGTTATATTGACAAATTTTTTTTTTTACAAACTTACAAACTATACTATGTTAAAACTTTATTTAAGAGTATCTCACCAGTAACACATAATTTGTAAATATAACTTTTCTCTTAATTTTTTTTTTTGAACTTTTTGTTGTGTTTTTTCCCTTTAACTTTTGACAAAAAATGAAGCCAGCCAACACCTCACGGGGTTCCTAAAATTTGCAACAGATCTTGTAGCCCCTGCCCATGCTTATGTGCACATGACCTTGAAACAGTGCCGGACTTGAGAGGACTCTCTATTATGGGAAGAATAACAGTGGATGATTTGGACAAAAGTTCCTAGTGCTCTATTTTTGTGTGAAAATTCGTGTAAAATAAGTTGTAAAATGATATTAACATCGAGTTTAAATATGTCGTTGAGCTTAAAAGCAAATTAATTATGTGGAGACAAAACTTTTTGGTTGGGAAAAATTATTAACTACAATGATGAACTACTACCTAAAAATTTGGCTGTTCTTTCATTAGTTGTGTTAATAAAATATTTCAACCACAAATTAATGATTGATTCTTACAAGCTGGAAGCAAATGAAACCGTGGAACAAGAAAGAATCACCAAACCAACCAAATATGACCAAACTTTTCCTTCCATCTACCAACATTACAACACACACAGACAGAGTGTGTACAGAAATGTAATCTTGGTGGTTGTGTATTATTTTTCAATGGAAAAGGACCCCTGTCTATCTTTTAACATCAATTCTGGGACACCTTTACCTATCTACTTTATTCACCCTTGGATTCTCCTTTTTGGTAATTGGTCGACTTTTCCATTTCTTTTGCTTCATTTCCTACTAGTACTCTTCTTTAAAGTCAGATTCCTTATTTCCCTTTTTTGATATTTCTAGAGTAAGACATGGAATAACTTAATTGATTCATAGCGGGAAATTTTTTTCTTTAAAAAGCTAAAATATAATGATTTCAGCAATGACTTTCGTTATCATGTTTGAAACAGGCTATAGACCTGAACTCCACACCATGCCATTAGATAAACTCAGAAACATAAAAGAGAAAATTATGGTTTCAAATTAAAATTAAAATCCAATTGAATTCTTGTGTGTCATACAATCCTATGACCTATTCATACATCTAATATTCTATCTCACCCCCATAAAGAAAAAAAAAAGAAAAAGAAAATTCTAAGAAACTTGCAAGTTGCAAACATAATGAAAAGTGAGGAGGACAAAGGAGAAATTTCAAGGGTCCAAATAAACAGGTTGCACAGAACTTCTGGATCTACTTCCATGTCCAAAAGAAAAGAAGGATCTCTTGGCTCTACCACTACCACTGCATCCTTCAATGGAGCTTCCCTCATTGACTTGCCCTTTGTGCTGCTGCAAAGCTTCTTGAACTGCTAAATAGAACTGTTTATCCCCTGATGAGTCCATGGAGAAAGACCTCCTGATAGGTTGGACTGAGAACTGTTCATCTTTGGCTCTAATATCAATACACTCATCCCCCATGCTTGTCACTTTATGCAGCTTCCTTGCTTTCTTCTGCATACTTCTCTGCTCCAACTTCCTTTGTAAAGGACTAATAGGACATGTTGGTAACTCCAAACCATTGCCTCTTTCTTGTCTTCCTTGCAATATTTGGCCTCTATCATGACCATTACCCAATTCAATCACAACAAAATCTTCATCACCACCAATGAGGTTTTCAATAGGTGGGTTTTGATCTTGAGAGGAAGAAATCCTTTGGGTGAGTAGCTGATCAATGTGGAATCTGCTTGTCAAGGAAATACTTGTTCTACAAAGTGGGCAATTTGCATTGTTCTGAAGCCAAACATCTATGCAATCAATGTGAAATACATGGCTGCAATTTGGTATAATCCTGAGCTTCTCATCTTCTTGAAACTCATTCAAACAAACAGCACATTCAAAGTAGCTTCTTTCTCCAATGTCTCTATTCCCTTCTGTCTTGTATTGAATCACTGGTATTAACCGGATCACTGCCTCTTCTAGTCCACGAGGTTTTGTGCCTGGTGTGTATATTGTTGTTGGAACTTCACGCCTCCTAGATGTAGAGAAACGTCTTAGAAGATCAATACGGTGCCAATTGAGGCAGCATTTGATCACAAAGATGTAGTAGCTCACTAGCAAGAAAGCCGTAGCCATTATTCCTATTATAGCAATTGCAATGATGGGGAAACTAGTGCCTGAAGAATGCAGATGAGGATGAAAGATTGAACTCCCTGGACTTGTCATTGGAGAAAGAGCTTGAGAACCATATTGTGTCACATGGATCAAGTGTCTTCTGCTTACAAGATCCATACCAGATGTTAAAGAAAATGCAAACAAATGAGGTGCTCTCAGCAATACAAGAGTTTAGAGAGAAAATAAATGGCACTTTCCTGGAAAATCTATACCATGTGTAAGCAGAGATAAATATAAAATGGGAGTGGACAAAGTCAATGGGTCAAATACATGGTAGTTATCAAATAGAGAGGAGAAACAGTTTTGAATCAATGAAGAGAGAATTAAAAGAAGATGAAAGATGGAGGAGTATGGAGAAAGGAGAAGAGAGCAAACCCAGGTGGTATTTAAATGAGGGAGGTGATGCTGAGGGCGGACAATACATTAAGGGCTTGAAATTCAATAAAAAATTTTGTCAAAAACTGCTTTCTTTATTTAAGGTTGGAGGGTGGAGTCTTAGCTCAATGTACGTAGTTGGTGAATTACTCAGAGGTTCTCAGAGAGTTTGGCTAGAAAATAGTTCAAGTGTCTCGGTCACTGTTCCAATATTTTATATGACAGAAGCGTATGATCCAATTTAAAAATTGGAGACTTTATAGAATGAATGACGGTCCATTAATAATGATAGTGGTTGACAAGGACCAAGGCCTGACCAAGGCCTGACCTAATAAGGAGTCCTTGAGATTCCAATGAGATATATTCTCTCTCAATCATCATAAACCACAAAGAAAAGAAAGTCTCACACCCCACATGCAACCCACCATTGAATATCCTTAATCAAAAGGGTGACGGTTGATGAAAATGTTGACTCTGATTAGTAGTGGCATCTGCAAAACACTTTTATCCTTTGGTACCGCCTATCTTATTTGAAAAGCTTTGGCCAAAAAGAAGGATAGTAGTCTATACGTTAAGAGAAAAAATTCTAGTGGGTCCTGAATTCCTGATAGAGTAGTGCCTTATAGCAAAGTCAAATTCGTGTGCAGTGCTATCTTCTATTAGAAAACAGAAAAAGGTTCAGAACCGACACACGTTCATATTTGGCTTGTTGACAGGCAGCAGAAAGAGATCAACTTATGTGAGAAAAAACAGACACAATCACCCTTTGCTTTCCGAGTTTCAAAAAGTGTTTCACACATTAGTCAAAGGTTGAGGCCTTGTGGCGTTTGCCAGAAGAAACTTCCCACAACTTTTGGACAAAATTTACCAACTGTTTGAAACTTCCCACAACTTTTTCATCTTGGGCCTCATTTCAATATTATGCAGCTTCTTTCCAGCTTTGGTTAAAGCAATAACTATCTCACAATATATATATATATATATATATATATATATATATATATATATATATATATATATATGTTTGGTTGGATTTGTAGTTGCACTATACTTGGAAGTAAGGGTAATTCTATACGAAAGGTATCCATCCTTTCAAGAGATTGAATAGATTGGAAAGATACGTCAAATGAAAAATTAAATTTAAATGATTTTCCTAAAATACATTTCCCGGTAGGATAATTCAACCTATTGCAAGGTTGCTATCTCAATAGAATTTTTAGTTAGGAAATGTTGAATATCAATCAAAGATACGTGTTCATAGTTTCTAGGATGTATGCATAATGTATGTTTGCTGGAGTAGTTTAGTCAAATTAATTAGGTGAATAAAAACCTTTTCATGCGTGTAAGTATGTATCTTTGATATTGCTAAAATAATGGGAATGAATAGCTATGCATTTTAAAAACATAATTACATTGTACCCAAAAAAAAAAAAAAAAAACTTAATTGCAATATTACTACAAGGATTCCTTTCCCTCTCTCTGTAGACTGAATTTTGGGCACAGCAAATGTAGGTATATGTTGTCCAAAATAAAGAAAAGTTTTGAGATATAAATAAAAATATAAGTTAAAATTGAATTTAAAAGGGAAAAAAATTTTCACTTAAAAAAAAATGTACCCAAATAAATATATATGTTGTAACTAAGAAATTTTCCTTTCTGGACAAGTTGGGTTCAGGTTGGAGAGAGGTCTCATCTAGAAAGAGTCAAATTGCATAACTATTCCTTCATTGAGAAGTCGCAGACAATAGGCTGTGGCTATTGCTACTATTGTCAATTTCTAGGTTGAATGTAACATATGACTAAAACTCTTTTTTTTCAGATTTTGTTTTCTCATTTAAAATTCCAATTCAAAGTCTTGGTCTCCAAGCTTGTTGACTTAAGTTTTATTATTTTGAGATGCAATTTTTTTTTCGCATTTATTATGATAGCAGCACATGTCCCCCTTGTTGCACATATATCTGCAGCTAGTTAATGGCTTCTATGTTTACAGTGAAATATTGAACCACTTATGTTGAGGGAAAATAATACAAATAGTAACAATAATGTGTCGAGGAAGAGGCACATGCACATGATAAGAATGCAACAGCTGTTGGTAGACAATTTACTAGGGACAAGAGCTGAGGACGCACAAACTTTAAAGAAAAATCCTTAAGTTTTCACAATAATTGTACCTGTTCTGTCAGTTTAGGACGTAACCTGGTGGTGTTTAATTTCACTTTTTATTCGGAGGTGTTATTTTCTCCTTTCAAAAAATTTCTCAGTTCCTAACATTAAAATTAAGGCCTAGGTATATTTGTGAAAATGTCAGGAAAAGTGATGTGAGTATTGTCTTTACCCATGTTTGATAGGAGATTTGTCATTATTTGCCTTGGTATCCAATTTACCTAGGAAATAAAGTTGTGAAGAAATTGTGATCAATTTTCGTTCTAAAATTACCTCCGAGTGGTATTTGTGAATCACCGGAAACAAGGAATTGTAGTCTAGAATTTTTGGACATGTCTGCCCTTCCATTTTGACAACTTGTCTACTCACCTCCTTCAACATACTCACTTCCTTAGATCTCTGTGAGTTTTCTTGAGTTGTGTCCATGGTTTGTGTTTTGTGATTTATGTGTGGTTTGGAATCATATTTGCAGAAATTCATTTATTTTTCACTCTTTTTGGGTTAATGGTTATTTTGTACGTTATTTTCCTTGTTCACCCAACCCACCGCTTGCACATGCAACAAAAATGTTGATGAAACAACAACAGAAAGATTTGCTCTAAAACCTGCTTTTCCTTTGTATGGTTCATACGATGCTGGAAATATCGGAGAGAGAGATGAGATGAGGGTTATTTTGTAATTTGGCCAACATTCCCATCAATATTAAACCATAAACCAAACACACACTCAGTAAATTTAACCAAATAATCCTGGTAAAATTTTGTTATACCAAACAACTTTTTTGCAATATTCCTAGGTAATCTATTTTTTCATCATATTCCTAAAAATCATGATTTCCAGACACCAAAAAATTTTTCCTCTACCAAATGCCCCTTATAGTTAATTATATAAATGCTTGTATTTGCAATTCTAAGACCATCCAAGTACCCAAAAATAAAAAAATAAAAAAATTCTAACATAATCTATATCCCATGATGATAGATTATGGCCCTTCTCAATGAAATAAAATAATTTTTTAATATAATTATAATTAACTACTATTCATTCTATGCCAATAATGATTGGCAAAAGTAGTAAGGGCTAATTGCAGGGTTTAAATCTAATTATGTCTAAATCTAATTATGTCTGTTGAACATGAAGATTTACCCCAATCTTAGGATGAGACAGTCTTTGCTAGAATTGTCAAAACAGGTCAATCTGACCCATTAAATCCTAGCCCGTGTCGGTTATGTTACATAAAAATTACTATTTGTTAAATATTATTATTATTATTTTGTTGTTAATATGGTTATCATACTTTAACATAGTTGTTATTTCGAGGATAATTTCAACAACAACAAAACGCTTATTAAATCAAGCACCAAAAACAGAATCATAGAGTGAATAGAAATTGTATAGCTACTATAAATAACCATTTTAACCCAGCAACTTAAAATGTTGGGTTAGACTATATTCATAGTTTTATACTAGTCAAACATGTCCCATCTCACGAGAACCTATTGGGTTTTTGAAGGATGAATAATGCACAGACTTACCTACCTGTTCTAATAAACTCCAAAAGATTTAATTAATTATTAATTAAATGGGAGGCAGTGAGGATCAGAACCGTGATACCGAGACTCTGATACCATGTTAAAAGAGTACCGTTATGGGTCTTTGTTTTCATTAATCAATCAGCCTTACATGAGGTCCTTTTACACAATACTATAATTTGAATATGTAACAATTAACTATGAAATAGGAAACTGACTTTTATTCCTATCAACATAAAACATAATAACAATCTAATCAGCCAGTACACAGATATTTAAATTTGAATTTAAACTATTATGATTTAACACCTCCCAAGTTGGTGCAAAAATATCCATTAAGCTCAACTTGCCAATTACTTCTTTGAAGACTTTTATAGGTACAACTTTAATCAAAACATCATCAAGTTGATTTTTTGATCTGATAAACAGAAAGTGAATTATTTCATTATCCAACTTTTACTTGATGAAATGTCTATCCACTTCAATATGTTTAGTTCTATCATGTCGAATCGAATTGTGTGCAATCTCAATGGCAGCTTTGATATCACAATGCAATTTCATAGGTTGTTCATAGCTAATTCCTAGGTCCTTTAGAACGCTTTTCACCCATAGTAATTCACAAACTTCTTGTGCCATACCTCTAAATTCAGCTTCTGCAATTGACCTTGCTACAACTTTTTACTTTTTGCTTTTTGCTTTTTGCTTTTCCAAGTGACCAGATTGCCTTCTACAAAGGTAAAGTAACATGAGGTAGATTGTCCGCTAGTCTTATCTCCTGCCTAATCAGAATCTATATATCCTTCAATGGATGAAGTGTTATTTTTCGAAAACAACAGTCCCTGCCCTGGTGTTCCTTTTAAATACCTTAAGATACGATATATTGCATCCATGTGATCAATACTTGGAGCATGCACAAATCTGCTTATGAGACTAATAGCATAGGCAATTTCAGGCCTAGTATGAGATAAATAAATTAGCCTCCATACTAATCTCTGATATCATCCAATGTCTGTTATTGCAACTTGATTGGGAAATATGCCAAGCATGTGATTCATTTCCATTAGTGTATCTACAGGTGTACAAGGAAGCATCCATATTTCTATTAGTAAATCTAGTACTTACTTCCTTTGTGAGAGAAAAATACCTTGACTTGACCTTGAAATCTCAATACCTAAGAAGCATTTGAGTTGTCCAAGTTCTTTTATTTCGAATTCATAAGCCGAATATTTCTCCAACAACTCCATTTTAAATGAATCATCTCTAGTTAGCACCATGCATCAACATACCAATTAAAGCAGTTACCTTCCCCCCTTTACGTTTCATGAATAGGGTATGATTTGTATTGCTTTGTTTGTACTCAAACTTCTTTATAGCCAAGAAGAACCTCCCAAACCAAGCATTTGATGATTGCTTGAGACCATATAGTGCATTTTTTAATTTGTAAACTTCATTTCCTTTATGGAATGTCTCATAACTCCTGGTAGTATCTCCGTATAAACTTCCTCTTCTATATCTCCGTTCAAGAAATCATTTTTTACATCAAATTATTTAAGAGGCCAATCTCTATTTGCTGTTATAGACAACAGTATGCAAATATTATTACGCTTAGCCACTGGTGCAAATGTTTCCTAATAATCAACTCCATATTTCTACGTGAACCCCTTGGCAACTAGTCTTGCTTTATATTGATCTATGCTTCCATCTACTTTTAGTTTCGCTGTGAACACTTATTTGCATCCAATGGTTTTTTTCCTTTTGGAAAAGGAAATAGTCCCCAAGTTGAATTCTTCTGTAAAGCCTCCATTTCAATATTCATGGCTTCTTTCCACTTCAGATTATTCAATGCTTCTTGCATATTGTTAGGAATAGGCACACTAGATAATTAATTTACAATTAAAGCATATTATTCAAATAATCTATGGTTGGACACATAATTATTGATTGGATATTTAACATTGGCTTTAAGATCTGGTTCATACAATATTTTGGGTACACCTTTGACAGGTCTTTGAGAATATCTAACATTTGGTTCAGGAGAGTTAAAAGTATTATTATTCAAAGCATCTAGATTAGGTAAGGCAATCAGATTTGGTTCAGAATGTACCTCAGGGTTGCTATTATGCAGAAATTTAGGATCATCTCTGGATGAAGTCTTGGGTATAAGTGTTAAACATGTCGATTCAAAATTTGGATCCGTTGCTACATCCAGAGAACTTTCAGTAAGAGCCAAAGCTGCTGAATTAATGCCTAGACTTGTCAAGGGTGCAAAATTGGTACTGCTTTTGGGATGGAGTGAAATGTCAATAAGTGCTTCTTTTTCAATATGACCATGAGCATTCTCCCCCTGAGAAGAAGTATTGGTGACTTCCTTTGAAAAATATGGTTCCTATTCATGAAAAGAGGCCTCTAAAGTGACATGAATTTTACGGAGGAGAGGGTCAAAATATCTATACCCCTACTACTGATCTGAGTAACTAACAAATATATACTTTTTTGCACATGCCTCCAACTTGGTGCATAGGACTTTGGGAGTATGGACATATACTGTACAACCAAAGACATAAGGCTCAAGATTATGGACATGAGGAATGGAGAAATAAGACCCCAAGGCCTGTTGTGCGGCTTTGAAACTGAGCACACTTGAAGAGGTTCTATTGATGAGATATGCAGCGGAAAGAATAGCTTCACCCCAATAATTTTTAGGGACATTCATACCAAATAAAGACTCTAAGAACTTCCAAAAGGTGTCTATTTTTTCGCTCATCCATACCATTTTGTTGGGGTTATAGGGGCATGAAGTTTGATTTCTGATGCCCTGTTCATATAAAAAGGAACCAAATTGTTTCCTATGTATTCCATCCTATTGTCAGATTGTAGAATCTGAATTTTGGACTTGTATTGTGTTCCTACCAGGCTGTGAAAACTTTAAAGGTAGCAAAGACACCACTCTTAGCTTTTAACAAACTACTTTCAACAAACTAACTCAAGTCACCCGAATTCATTCATCAATGAAAGTTACAAAATAATAAGCTTGTGAAAAAAAGGCATGTTAGTAGAACCCCAAACATCAGAGTGAACAACTTCAAATGGGATAAAAAATTTATTCATGCTAAGATAATAAGGAATACGATGGCTTTTGGCCAATTCACAAGTCTTACAATGAAAATTAGATTTGTTCAAAACAGAAAACAATTTGGGAAATAATTTTTGGAGGTAACCAAAGGATGGATGTCCTAATCTATGGTGCCAAAGCCTTATATTGTTTATCGCTTTATCCGCTGTAGTAGTAGTGCAAGCCTGAATCAATTTGTGATCTCCCCTTTTGTTGTCTTCCAGAAAATACAATGTGTCACGTTTAACACTATAACCAATTATCATCCGAGTTGGGATTTTCTGAAAACATTGAAGGTAGGCAAAAAAATCACAGTGCAATTTAATGATGAAGTAATTTTGCCAACAGATAATAAGTTGAAATCAAGTGAGGGAACAACTAGGATAAAGTCAAGAGATATGTGTTTAGATAATGTGATGGAACCTTGACCAGTGATAGGAGAAGTACCACCATTAACAGTGGATATAAAGGACTAAGAGCAAGGACATATTTTATTTAATTCAGAGAGGTCCCTAATCATATGATCTGAAGCACTTGTATCAATTACACAAGTATGATTACTAGACAAAGAAGATAAAACATGAATTTTACCAAGAGTACCCTGCTGAGCCGCATTTGCAATAGGTGGAGAAGGATCTGAGGTGGTGTTCAGGGCTGTCCCAATAACCTTCTTGCAAGGTTGTTTCGTGAAATCCCACTAGTCAAGATAGCCGATAAGTTCATAACAACTTTGCTTAGAATGACTTGTAGTACCACAATGAAAGCAGATAAACTGGTTAGGTTTACCGGAGGGTTGGGATTTACGAGGCTTATTTGTTCTAGGAGATTGCTGAGTCAACATGCCAGTGGAATCAACAGGAGGGCGATGATTGTCCATCCTTTGGCATTGAGTAAATTCCTTACGAACATAAGCACACGAGCTCTCAAGATCAAGTTCTAGGTCCTTTCGCAAGATTTCACCACGAAGATGACCAAAATTAGAGTCTAGGCAACTGGAAGATGTGAACACAGAGTCGGGCCATGTTAGAATGTAAATGAACAATCCCAGCCCGTATTCTCCTGGGAGGTTGTATGATGATCAATTTCTTGAAAAATCGCAAAGAGTTCATTGTAATAGATGCCAAGAGGACGACCATTCTGCTTGGTGGAGAATGAACGTTGATTTAATTCAAAGATACATGCCTCATAGGAGCCGTCGTAGAAAGTTCGTTTGCAAGCTTCCCAAATCTCCTGAGATATTTCGAGACGCAAGAAACAAGGCATGATAACTGGATGCATGGAGTCAATGAGCCAGCTCTTGGCCATTTTGTTTTCAGTCACCCAGCCATCGAAACTAGGGTCGTCAGGCTTAGGTGTTTTCGTGGCTCCGGTGAGATAGCCATGTTTGTCTCGAGCACTGATTCACACATCCATAAGTTGGGGCCATAATGGATAGTTCGAGTCATCAATGACAACAAATACGGGAAAGGATGAGTTATCTTGTTGGATGATAATGGGTGGGGATACGAGGGTGTGAAGAAGGGATGTATCACGATTTAGGAAGATGGCTGAATTAGGGTTTGAAGCTGGGGTTTCCATAATGAAAGTATGCATTGAGTTAAGGATAAATTCAGGTGGTTTCGAAATAGAAAACAACATCCAATATGAGACTTTTGGAATTTTGTTTGATCAGAATCTAAGCTTTGGTGCCATATAAAAAATCATTTCAACCTAACAGCTTATTGAGTGAGATTACATTAATGATTTTATGCTTCTCTAACAGCTGGTATCCCAACATTTTTCATCATTCACTAATTATTTACAACGATCTTATACACCGGGGGCTTTATCTAATTTTGAGTGTATTTCAATGTACGTTCATACTCGATTGTAAGAAAACAAAATCTAGCTGTCCAATTACTTGTAAAGTTATTACTTGAAACATGAGGAAGGAGGTAATCCAATTATCTTTCCATTGAATTGTTGAAAACATAAGAAACTCCCAAGAAAACTATCCATATCAAATTTTTACCTCAAGTTTTGTTTTAGACTAAAGTAGCAATGTGTTCATTCAAAAATTCACTTTAAATTAATTTACATCCGGTGGTGTCTTAAATGCTTGAGGTATTTGTTGCAAAATCGACAAGTATACCGATCGTTCCAAGTAATAAAGTGATAAGTAAGATATCGTTCCCTCGAGGATTAATGCATCAAATATTAAATTAACTATTCCCCTTGAATTGGAAGAAAAGAATTCAGTTTGATTGTGAAAATATTTTGTGATTGTAATTTAAAAATAGAAATTTAAAAACAATAATATTCAAAAGCATTCAAGAATATCAAGAACGTCGAGAAAATATGAATGATTAAAATTTGTAAAGAAGTTGCAGCCATGATGCACTTCACCTCCGATCCTGCCTTATATTCCTAAATTGTATTTTATAATTAACTAATTTATTAGCTCAGATAATTCATTATGTCCCTATTAAATAGTTGAATCCTAATGTTTGAGTGATTTCAACCATTTAACCCAATTATAATCCTAGTGTCCTAGTAATTCCTCTTGAATTAAGCATTAAGCAAATGAATTAAAAGTCTGCAATCTATGTAAGCCTATGTCTAGGTCATGCACGGATTGTTATTCTACCCTTGTCTGAATTAAAACCCCAATATGTCTATTGTGAGCTCTAACTCTCAAAACCCTTTAATAGAGCGATCAATTCTATCAAGAATATGGAAGAATTGACACAGGTAGAATAAAGCTACATAAACTACATTAATTATAAAAACAATTTAAAACATATAAAGGATTCACATTGGATCCGTGATCCCAACTACAACAAGAAACTAGCGAGACATATCTGGCTTTAACAAATTAAAATAGTAAAAAGAATTCATAACAAAGAAAGAAAAGAAAAAGATGAAGAAGAAACATCAATGGTCTTCAATCTTCAAGTTCTTCGGAATCCAGATCTCTAGCGTAAGTCTCCTCCTCTGAATATTGTTGCCTCTGTCGAATTCCTTTTAGTTTCCAAGAGATGCCTTTTTATAGGGATGAAAACCATATCTTTTAATTTTTCATAATATTTTCAATGGAATCTTCACTAGAATCTCCTATCATATCTTTGATCCAATCTTTCAAATCTTCCCTTTTTCAATTTAATGGAAAACTTTTGTTAAAAATATTCAAAGGAATATTTGATAAAATCTTCAACGATTCAGAAATTCAAAACAACTCTATTTGATATCTCCAATTTATCCCTTTATTGAGCTGAAATTACTGTAAAATATAAGAAGTCTTGTGAGAATATCATTGAAAATAAAATAACAATTTAATTATAATTCTCATAACTTTTAATTACTTAAATCAATTTTATGCTCATATTAACCCTTAATACATAGTAAATTGGAGACTCATCAGTATTTCTTAAACATAAAGCCAGAGTGTGACTTATTTACTTGACATTAGGCTTTCTTTTTTTATAAGAAGACTTAGCTTGACCTCTTTAGAAGTCTAACTTGGCATGAAAACCTATTTAAACTCTTAAAGGCGTTTTACAACAAAACCTTTAAATAGGGCAACAAACTTATTACTAAATAGATTAGCAAGGCTCAAACCTTCATATATGGCAATAAATCAAAGCCTTTAAATAGGTTAACAAGATATTATAATAAAAAATAATACAATAATAATAATAGTAATAATAATTTCTATTTACATAATTAGACTAGTTTGTTAGGACTAAATGGATTTTTCAATGGCTTAAAGCTTGGCCTTTTTTCAACAAAATAGACTTTTGAAAAAGTTTTGGGGCTTTTTAACCCTTTTGTCCTTCATTAATTAATTAATAACAATTTTGCCCCTTTCAAAATTATCTACCAATCTGTCCCTCTTTAATCGATTAACTTAAAGATTTAATCGATTAAATGGTCAAAACTGGCAAAAATAGTTGACTCGAAGATTTAATCGATTAAATATCCATCTTAATCGATTAAACCTTCACAGCCCCCAAGATTCTCTTTCTCTCTCACACTCACCCCACCACTTACTCACTTTGCTACTTTGGCACCCTCTGTTGTATGGAAACTGTTGATAAGATGGGCTGTTGCAGTACCACTGGGATATGTCAATCTGAAGTCTAAAATCATAATCTGTAACAAGGAAAATTACGAAAAAGAAGAAGTCAATTCAACATGCAGTACCCAATGAGCATAATATATCCACTATAGAGAGCTTTATGTCATGCAAGAAAATATTACAATGAGATCTTCAAATTATAATCTTATCCTATATTATGGTGGCACTGGTTATAATCAATGGCTGACAAAGGCTACTTTGAATTTTTTCCGCAAATACAAGGTTATTACTAGATGCCATCAGTTTAGTGTACCTTACGAAGTGGAACCACTGAAAAGAGGCCAAGAAAGCTAACAACAAATAGAAATGCTACCATCCACCCTAAACTTGGGTTCTTAATACCCTTCATAGTGCCAGCTTCAGGATATTGTTTTGCAATATTAGAACGTTTATTTGGGGGAGCAAAAAAAACGATGGAATTGGAAGTGTCCCAGGGTTCGATTCCAAAGGCATAAAAATGAGTGGTTGTAGTATTAGTATTGTCGGAAGTGGTGGGATGGGTGTGTGAGAGAGAGAAAGAGAATCTTGGGCTGTGAAAGTTTAATCGATTAAACATGGTGATTTAATCGATTAAATCTTCAAGTCAACTATTTTTGTCAGTTTTGATCATTTAATCGATTAAATCTTTAAGTTAATCGATTAAAGAGGGGCAGATGGGTAGATAGTTCTAGATACGAGACAAAATGATTATTAATTAATTAATGAGGGGTAAAAGTGTCAAAAAACCAAAGTTTTGGCCTATCTTATTTTTAAGTATGCCCCGACCTTATGCGATTTATAAACCCTTCACAGATTGCTTGGCTACACTTTTAATAATTTTTAAATAATTTATTTATAAATTAAAAATAATATCAAAATAATTATTCCATCAAATTATTGTACAAAAAAATAAAGATAATTTTTTATTCTTAGAGGATTTGTTAATGTTACAAATATTTGGGGAGTTAAATTAGTAGCGCAGTCCTTGTTCCATAAAAAGATCTCATTGGTATGACATTAAAAGCAATTATAAAATTAATTTTTAATTGTTTCTTCACTTTTGTTTTGTAAATTTTATAGTCTTTGACACGCTAAAAATTCAATGAAAATAAATTATAACCCACACAAAAGCACATTTGTGGGGGATTATTTTAGTACCCGAGCGAGGATTTATGAGGTAACCTAGTATTTTGATCTCCTATTTTATTTTGGCCAATCAATATTAAAATTGTTAATACTAATTTTTTACGGGTAGTTCCATAATAATAAAGGTACGTGGCGAATAATAAAAAAAAGTAAATCAAACAAGGAAACAACAGTATAACAATTTTTTCCTATTTAATTTAGATTTTGAGAGTAAATTTTCTGTCACGTGACTGCATGGAACCAGTCAAACGAGCAGCAATATTATTTTTTTGTTTATTGCTGAATTATCCATTGCAAAATGCTGATGTTCACACGTTTTCACGTTTGAAAGACACAACTGGCTTGGCGATGGTGCACGTGCTTTCACGTGTTCTGCGTGCCGTCCATACAGGAAAATAGTTCTTTTTCCCGATTAAGATCGCTGTTCTCTGTACCTTAAATCAAAACTTGAAACCAGTCAAATATTCTACGTAACATAAACAGCATCCTTGCGTCATATATTTTTTCTTTTTGTTAATGAGGCTGAATATATTATTCAGGTTATCTGTTTTTTTTTTAATTTATGAATTTTATAGTTCTCATATTATAGAGAAAATAATTCTTATGTCATGTGAAATTAAAAAAAGTCATATATACTACCTATGTTGCACTGACATCGACATGAGATACGAGATATGACACGACATGATATTTCGATACATTAATTCTAAAAAATATTAAATTTTGACACGTTATGATACGTTTTGATATTATATAATATTTTTAATTTATGTAGTATATATTATATTTAATATTCAATTATTTAACAAAAAAATAAAGCTAAAATCATAATACTCATCAATTTTGTAAAGAAACATAAGATATCTCAAATGTTTATATTAAACTCGATAAAATAGTAATCATAATCCGACGAATCTAATAGTTAGAACTCAAAATGCAATGCAACATAACCTTTGAACCTTTTTTGAAGTTTTTGTAACGAGTATTGTACTGTCGGGAAGTTTCAGAATGTCGGTAAGTGTCGAGAAATGTCAGACACGACACGTTAGGTATTTTGAAGTATCAATGCTTCATAGTGTACGAAACATTATCACAAAAATCGAAGGGTGTATAGAAAAAGGATTTATCATCTATCATTTAACATGACCACAAAAAGTTTCCTACACACACAATATTTTATGGGGCCCGCAGCAAAAAAAAAAAACTTCGGAACGCAAAACGAATCTCTATAACTTAACACAATCATTTTTCCTACAAACATAACTCTCATAAAAATTCATAAAAAAATGTTCCTTTATCATATTAAATGACAATTATAAAACCCTTAATTTATATTGCATTTTTTAAGTAATATAGTTGGCGGCCAGTTGGCTGTAATTTCTTTTTTCTATTTTAATTTTTTGTCATGGAGTTCTTTTTGAATAGTTTTATGTCATACAAAGTTGACCATTCTAGATGATTCTAAGGTAGATCATTCTAGATGATTCGTATTGGCTAAATAATTTGACGAGATCTTGTGTAAGAGAAAGCTCTTAATGGTATACCTGTTAATGCTAATACTATTGAGTTGTGTATTATATAGAATGGCTATAACTTCGTGTCTGTTCCGCCATCATTTTTACAAATAAAAAATTGAAAATAAGAATTACATCTGAGGGAAATTTGGTATTGCGTTATTGCCGTCATCCTTACATCAATATGTGATCGCACACGCCAGTTTTTGCAAACATTAAATATGTCATGTATAAAAAGGAAACCAAATAAATTAATGGACATTTTATTTTTTATCCTAATTTATAAATTTTAAAAATCATGCTAATTATGATTAAGGTAATTATGGGTCTACTAAAAAAGTAAGGTTGTGAATTTTTTTATCAAAATTTATTTTAGCTCCCACCATAACCATTCTTGGATAGTTTCCAGCACAAAATAAATTTTTTTAGAGAGGTAACGTAAAACAATTGATGTCTCCTCGCCTAACAGTTTCAATTTTGAATAGAGTTGTTTCATGACACATTGCATTATTTGTCATTGCTTATTTATGAGACTCTCCATGTTACAACTGGTTGCGCTGATTGACTAAGCTATGCTTGTATAGTTACTACGCATCATAATATGCATGATGCTTCCAACATCACTTGCATTCAGTACTCTGTCTAGGTAATGTACAAAAAGTTGTTGAAGGCCTCAGCTTTAATAATCTCATTAGCCAATTTTACAACCAAAAACTGTGGTATTGAGCCCATTTTCGCATATCATGCCATCAAATGGCGGTCGACAATCTTGTGATATTGGGCCTATGTCTTCTATTGTTTACCTTATAGTAAGAATGAGGCTGCAATCTATCTTACTTGAGCCCAGCCCATTGTTGCACATATTTATATTTTAAAGTTTTTTTTTTTTTTTTTTTTTTCTGGGTACGTAAAGTATTCTTATTTTTTTGCCGAAGTAACCTTAAGACTAAACAAAATGCTTACCCATTTTTTATATGATCAAAAGACCAAAAAGGCGTGTTCACTTACGCTCAACAATTCCCCGTATCTTAAATTCCGTTCGGAATCATATTAACTTTGATATCTGTGATCTTGACACTTTCTTTTCTAAGGTACATAGATTTGGACTTTTTTTTAATGGGAAATATAAGAATAATATTACTGGATATATAATACATCATGTTATAGAGATACAATTTATGGGTCCTATTGTTAAAATAAAAACAAAAACAAAAACAATGATGACTCACTATTTTGTTGAGTGTGTGTAGGACTGATTTCTAGTGTTATGGACACTTATCAAGCCCTTTTTTAATAAAAAAAATCTAGGTAAATGGAGATTTCCTTTATTTTAAATTCAGAATAAATCATTCTTATACAAATATAGACATTTTTAATAATAAATTTACAGTTCAAGTTATTAACAAGTTTGAATTAAGGAACTAAGAGATTGTTACAATGTAAAAGTTTAAAATAATGAAAATATAATTACTTAGGGCCCTATTTATGTATAAAAAGGTCATTTTTTTTTTTGGTAAACTAAAAAGGTCATTTTTTGCTTACAAAAAAAGGGGTCATTTTTATTTAAAAAACAAGTCTGAAAAAATATAACAATTAGATAAATATATTTAAAAAAATTGAAAACTTAAAACTTTTTCTTAGAAGTTAAAGAAAATAATTTTTTTGAAATTTTATTTGAAAAAAAAAAGCTATGAAAAATTATACCATAAAAATACTTTTTCAAAAAACATAAACAAACAGGCCCGTAATCTCAAGATGTCATACAGTGGTTTACCGAAAAAAATAAATAAATAATATCAAGATGTCATACAATGGAAGAAGAAAAAAAGTGTTTTTCTTATAGTCGTACGTCTTTCCTGGATATATGACTCTCTCGAGTCTAGTTACTCTGCCTCTTATTGAATATTAATAATTTGCAGATCACATTCTGATTCTTGCCCCATTTATGGAGAATCTTATTCAGTTACAAGGGATTCATGAATACAACCGAACCTTAAGGTCCCCCACCCTTATTGTGCTCCCCATTCCTTTCTTTCTCTACATTATATTTATAATTTTGATTCATTTGCGGGAACCAGGTTCTTTCTAGAAAATAGTCAGCTTGTTCTAGAAAACCTAGTTCTACAGAAAAATTCTTAAATCATAGTGGTGCATATTGTGTCCTGAATTACGATTATAATAATGTGAGATCATTGATTACCTAATGAAGTGAAAATAAGCAACCTGACTTCACAAAAGGACTCACAGCTCACAAGTAATATACATCTAACATGGCTAAATGACTCACTCGGCTTAACAGGGATTTACATTAGGTTAGACTCAACTTATTATATATAGTTAAATAGAAAAGTTTTAGGCAAAAAAAAGTCTATTTAAAAAATAGATTATAAGTTTTCTTTTAAATGCTGGGTCTATAATCGTACAAGTCGACTTATATTGTATTATTTATTTTAAATATAATAAATGACTTATTATTGTAATAATTTTAAATAATAAAATAATATTATTTTAAGGGAAAAATGTTTGTCCTTTTAAAGAATATAATTTTGTGTCATTTTAGATCTCAACCGTTGATTTCCGTCAATCAATGGTTAGGATTTATTGAATTTTATTGCAAATTAATAATTAATTAGTAAGTTTGACTCAGTAAATCTTAACCGTTGATTGACGAAAATCAAATGTTAGGATCTAAAATGAAATAAAGTTATTATGCCAGACTTAAACAAGCTAACAGGCTTAAACATAACGAAAGTTATTATGCCAGATTTTAAAAAGACAAACATTTTCCCCTTATTTTAATTATTAAATGCTTAACAGGTCTAAACAAACTAACAGACCTAAGACAAAGACTTTTACTTTTTAAATATAAATTATGCTAGACTTATAATTGAAACCAGCACAAGCTAATAGACCAAGTCTGACCAAAAATATTTTATACATGCCAAACTAACAAAAGTCTAGGACAATAGAACCTATTTACACCCCTGGATATATCCTTGTTTGACCTTTCAATGTCCATAAAATTTAAGAATGGTTTTCTCTAGCCTTGTTATTATTTTCTTTTTTAAGATTTTCTGAGCCACAAAGCAATATTTGTTTCCTTGTGCAAACCATAAGTAATTAATTCTCAAATATCGAAAAAGCCCTTAAAAGTGAGGCTAAGATGGCAAAAGAATTTCAAACTTGCAAAGCCACCACCTTGACCATCCAGATACATTGGACACACAAAGTTTTCAATATGGTCCCTGTTTCATGGCAAAGAACCTTGTAATCAACACGTGCCACAAAGATGCTAACGTGGACTAAACAGATTGTATCTTTGTGTCCATTTTTTTCAACCATATATAAACTCAAATTGAGTCTTTACCTTACCATGCATGCAAACCAAGCAAAACACAAAAAAACAAACCAACCATGGATGAAGAAGGATCAAGGGGAAGGGCCAAGGATGACGCCGGAGATGTCCGGTATCGAGGCGTGCGCCGGCGGCCATGGGGGAAGTTTGCGGCTGAGATTCGTGACTCGACAAGGCAGGGTCAGAGGGTGTGGCTAGGAACTTTCAACACGGCGGAGGAAGCAGCCAGAGCCTATGACAGAGCTGCTTATAACATGAGAGGTGCATTTGCAATCCTTAACTTCCCAAATGAATACCCTAGTGGTAGTGGCAGTGCTGCCTCTCGTTCCTCTGCTGCTGCTTCACCATCATCATCATCTTCTTCCTCTGCTTCAAGGAATGCAAATGAGCAAGGAAGACAAGTGTTTGAGTTCGAGTACTTTGATGACAATTTGTTAGAGGAGCTTCTTGATTGTGAAGAAAAAAAGAAAAAGGGAACTTGAAAGGTAGTACTCCTATATAATGTTACTCTAAGATAACGTTACAAGTTTTATATTGATTAAGCATGTAATTCTAATGCATTAAGCGGCGTCATATAGTGATAAAGTATATTATCATTTCCAAGGGATGACGAGTTATATGTACTGTCCCTTTGCTTGCTAAGAAATTAAAACTTGTCTTAACAGGTCAAGTAGTGTGCCCCTTACATTATGTTTTCTTTCGGCCCTTTTCAATATACCATGTTAGACTCTGTTTCCCCTGCAGTTTATATAATGCGAGTTCATTTCTCAAATTCCCAACCATCAAATACGTGCTCATAAGGAGTGTAGTTAGTAGTTATATGACGGTTGACAACTTTTCAATTTTTTCATGTAAAAATAAGCTCATGTTATTGCTATGCTAGAAAATTATTGTAACAATTTGAACTTGATGTCTACATTCACAAGAGATAAAAAAAAAAAAAAAATGAATGCTAACACTAGGTAGTATTTCATTTATATTCGGAGAAGCATAAATATGAGAAGAAGAATAGTCAAAACATGATAAATACAATTTTCATCTTAATTATTTTAGAACATTATAGACCTTTGTATCTCATTCTAAATTCGGAAGAGTTTCACAGACAAAAATTGCAACAGACTAACATAAACCGGGACCAATTTTAGCTAAATAAAAGTACAGTTTGGTTAGATCTTTGGCTTATCGTTAACATTATTAAATATAATCGGTGAATATATTTTTTTAGTCGATTTTAAGATCCGCTCATTTAATATGACAATTTATTACTACAGATGATTTCTACTTTTGGTCTCTAATTTTAATTTATTTTTATCAAAAATAATTATGATTTGATTATACAATAGGAAATGACTAAAAAAGACAAGAAAACAAATAGACCTATTTCGTAGAAATCGTTCCATCCTACTCCAACCATAGCCTCATGAAGGAGAGGAACACATCCTGACGGAGGGACATGGTGGCAAAAGGATGATTAAAATCTATCCTTTAATCTACAATTATAAACCAGTAGCAAGTCACTTTTTAGGTAAACATTTTTGTTTCCAAGGTTCACGCCATCTCCGGGCCATGGATCAAGCCCTTGTTGGAAATCAACAATTGCACTAACACACAAAAATCGGAAAACGAAAAAATGATTTTTTCTGATTTTGTAAGTTACGTCCAGCTTGTATGTACTATATTCACATCACTGTTACTTATTACAAATCACTCAATTTACAAGTAAATATAAATAGGATTTAGAAAAAGATATATGCAATAACCCAAACACAAATTACTAAGAAAAAGATAAATGCAAAAACTCTTAATAAAGATTCTCGTCTATACCTAACAGTCCCAAAGTTTCACAAGCAAGGGGCTACATGGCCCCATGTTTTTTAAAATCCTGCTAACCACCGCCCTACACAATTCCGCAAAAGGCCACCGCAGCAGCAATGATCTCCTCCATAAGCATTAGATCTATCCATATTCATTTTTATCGTGTGACGACTAATAGCAACTGATTTGGAGTGGTGAATTCTTGTTTTCTTGGCTGATCAGTTGCTCGGACGCATCATTAAAACAGTTCAACACCTTCATCATAGTGTCTGATTGCTCCAATGAAGTTTCCCCAAACAGTATCTAATCATAGGCGAAAAACAAATGCCATATAAGAAAATTTCATGGGTTATTTCTAAAATTTTTAATAAGTGCTCATTGAATATGAGTGGTATCCTGACCTTGAGGTTGATTTGTCACCCCTAATCATCTGTTTTATTATTTAAAACAATAAAATTGTTTAAAATATTTATTATGCCATAGGCCATAGCAACTGTTTTTATATATTCAACTTCTCATTTATAGTTATTAAAAAAAAATAAACTCCGCAATTATTCTAGACTGCTCATTATTAAATCTTCATAATCTCAATTAAGAAGAGGGAAATTTCATTTCAACCCTCTGTGATCTTATGTTTATCACTTGACCCCATATGGTAATGAACGTGTCACTTAGATTTATTGTGCTTAAATAATTTATCATTCAATCCCAAGTGATTTCAAATTTTTATTTACACTTATTGTGGTTATAAAAGCATATCTTGAGGGTTCATTTTTTCTCCAGTTGCATATCTGCAGTAAGTCAATACGACGTCGTTTTGGGGCGGAAATCATTGTGTTTTTGTAATTTTAATTTATTTCAGGGTTATAATAGTCTTTATATTTATAATTTTTTGAGATTTCAATATCAAAACGACGTCGTTTTGGAAATAAATGCAAATAACTTATCTGCATTAACTGCAGAAACATTTTTCCCATTACTTAAACCCCTTGTGGTCTTATAAATATAAAAATATTTACTTTTTCTAAATTTATTTTATATAACTATGATATTATCAAATAAAATTATAATAAGATTAAAAACTAAATATTAAATTAAAAAATATTTCAAGTTATTTATTTCAACGTTATTAAACCCGGCCCGGTTATTGACCCGGTCGAGGTATTGGGTCACTGGGTCACTGGTTCAACCAGTGGGTCACTGGTTCAACCGCATGACCCGGTAAGTATATGCAAATCTTCAATTTATATTAAAAAAACTATAAATATACTTAAATACTTGTACAAAGATATACCAATTTCAAATATTTTAATATGAAAATAATAAATTACATATCATTGTCCAACGAAAGATCAATCAAACATATAATATTTGTGATGTTAGTGTTTCAGGTTCAAATCAAAATTTCCTGCATATTGCATAATCAAGATAATATTAGTGTTGTAGGTACATAATCTATGTAAGTTAATAAGCTACAAGTCACTCAAATATTTCAAAAGAAAACAAATTATTTGTGTTTGAGAGTAAAAAAAAAGAAGATATTAATTTATGAAAATAAATTAATTTTTTGTTTTTTTATAGACCGGATCGGGTTACCGGTTGAACTGATCGGGTCACCGGTTTTTACGAAAACCGACAGAGTCGCACCGGGTCACTCCGGTTCTGTAACATGGCCGGTCCAATATGAAAACCGGACCAGTTACATGACCGGTTCACCGATTTCTGGGTCGACCCGACCGGGTCGGTCCGGTTTTTACAACATTGATTTATTTTGAAATTAATTTATAAATTATCTTATTTTTTATTTTAAAAATATATTTAAAAATTAAAAAGATATTATTTAAGATAAATTAAATATAAAAATAAAATATTTACTTTCGTTTGATAATTTTAAAATCGGATAAAAATAGATAAAATAAAATAATTTTTAATTTAAATTTATTTTTGTGTTAAAAATAATTCAATTTTTTTAAAATTTATTTTTATTTATTTGCAGGAAAATAAAATTTTTAATATGTATAAAATTATAAGGACATAATTGATATTATTATTAATCAAAATTAATTTAAATAAATAATTTATAATTTTCGGTATATAATTTTAATTTATAATATGATATTAATACAAGAAAAAGTTGAGAAAAATAAAATAAAAAATTATGTATATATAAGACACAAGGGTCTATGTGATATATTTTTATAACCAAAATAAATATAAGTGAGAATTTGAAACCATAGAAAATTAAATGATATATTATTTAAGCACAATGAATCTAAATAATAAATTTAAAATTACAGGGAATCAAATGATAAATAAAAAATCACAATTGGTGAAAATGCTTAACAAAAATATTGACAATTGGATACTTTGTTTTGACTTGCAAGTTGCAATGCACAAACATTTAACTGTGCGACTTATAAATGATCAATAATTTAGAAGGGTTATATTTATCTCATTTTACATGAGATAAACAACTCTCTTACACACTCAAAAAGAGGTTGGGTCCCACTACTCTTTTTTCTCTCTTACTTATGGGTCTCACTTATACTTTTATTTCTACAATATAAAATAATTTTTTTCTTACCACAAAAAAAATATATCCCAATTTTGAAATAGCGGTTGGTGGTTTCTATTTCTCACTGAACATCTTAGACAAGATATTGTTGCTTCTCTTCTCATTTGTCAGTTTTGTGGAGCCTTAACTCTTATGAAGCGTGCATCAGATCATTTTAATGATACAGAGGATTTAAAAAAGTTTAAACAGACAAATTACACAATAAGTTAATACAGAGGACTAAAAAAAAATTAATGATTATTTTTTTAAAAAAAAAATCATTTTTCTTGTATTTTTGTTATAAAAACCAAGTGTATGTAAATTTATTCTCGCCTCTTCTGACATAAATTACTGGCTCTGCCACTGCTCTTATCATCCATCTTTTGTATGAATTTCTTTCTTTGCTTTAAATTTTGTACATATATACATAATATTATATATTATTTTTTAGCATAGTTAGAATGACTCATTTGACAATAATAATTTCATATCATGAAAAATGAGTTGACTCATGTGATATATATATGTATATATCGTTATTTATTCATTTTGTTTTTCAATATTAAGATAGTAATATGATATTATAAAAAATGAATTGTATTTTTATATATATTTTCATCAGAAAAATTTTATATTTATTTTAGATTATTATTTTTTATTAAATATGAAATTTTGATATTTTGGTTATAATCTTTGTGATTTGGTTATTTAATACACATTGAATGATAAATATATAATTATTTCAAATATAAAAAAAAAATTTATAGTGTTATTATTTTGGATCACTTTGATTTAAATATGTTATGTTATGCCTATATAAATATTTTAACTCAAATTATTTTCCTCAAATAAGCTAAACTATTGATCTAATCTGACGTATATTTAAAAAAAATGTCTAACTTAGCTTATTTAAGTCTATCAAACTCTTAATATTTATCAAGAATTAGAAAAAAATAAAATAATATTGTTTTATTAACTAAATTTATATAAATTATTGTTTTATTTTAATTTAATTAAAATAAATAATACAATATATGTCCTTGTTGGTTAAACCTCGTAAAAGTAAGTCTACAGCCTATTTCTTAATAGGTTTTTGTTAAAAAAAAAATCTAAATATGTTATATTTCCACACCAAAAAATATATATTATATTTTACTAAATATATTAGACTTAGCCAGATTTGTCATAAACCTGTAATAGATCACCTCAAATCATGGAAGTCAACTAGTTAGGTCGTGATGAGGGAAAGTAACAAGTATAATGGAGGATCGATAAGATAACTCTCAATTAGTGCAACTATTAAAGAGACTGGAGAAGAGTGAGCTATGATACCAGAAGATTAACTTGGGAGGGGAAAAAAAATGATAAAAGAGAGGCGCAGAGGTGAAGGAGGAAATAATGTGAAGAGTAAGGGTGTGGCCTTTCGCTCGGCTCGTGAAGACCTGAGTTTACATGTCTAAAATTGGTTATTCGCACACAGCTTGAACTTGTATAAAAACTCGTTTAATAAAAAGACTTCATGCTCCAATTCAAAAGCTCGGCCTTAGAGTTTCTCAGGCCGACCTAGTATATATATTTTTATTTTATTTTATATTTTTTATACTACTTGTAATAGCCCTCTCTTTTTCTTCAATCTATTTCATCCAAGTTTATTGGTTAAACAGAGTTTTTGAATGTTTTTGTTTTATATTATGTTGTTTTGATATAACTTGAATTTATATATTCAGTTTGAATAAATTTTTATATCTTATTTGTTTAAAATAGGCTAACAGACTAAACCAGACTTTTATTTTTTTTGTAAATAAGTCAGGCCACAGATCAATAATTATATTTATAACGTGTAACAGACTTGGTCAAGCTAACATATTTAAGCACAGACTTAATCTTTTAAGAACAAAGCTCGGCTCTCGGCTCAGCTCGTTAACACACAGTGAACAGGCTATGATATACCGTCCTTCTCGGATTTGCAATTTTGCATACACGCACTTGGGAATAATCATACACAAAATTTTACAATTCGGGGAGAGTATATTATTTAAAAATATTAAAATCATAACACAAATACAGTTTTGTTTTTTGTTTTTTTGGGTACAGTCAAATACAATTTTTTATAATGCTTTAATTTGAATGCATAAAAATGTTTAAAAAAAGTTGTTTTAAAATAAAACAGTAATTTGTTTCATTTAATTATAAACCAAACAACTTAACAATTAAACCTGATATTATGCATGAATTAATTTGTATCAAAATAATAAGTGAATTAACTTGTTTCGTTTTTTGTTTTTATTGCTTTTAGGCCCTCATCACACAAAAAAGAAAAGAAAAAATCATTTTTACCCGACAAATACTAAGACGTACCAAAATGAGTACAACAACCATTTATATTAACCACGCATTAAGTCAAGGTCAGATTCTTTCATTTGATTCCTTTGCTTCCATTGTTGTCTTGGATGGCAAGACCCCGGAAGTTGGGTTTGATCATTGGCTCCAGGTATTAATACTCTTGTACATGTGGCTGTTGATTTTGCAACAAGACAATTCATGAGTTGGATCTTAGTAGCTGATTTCTGTTGGTCTTGGCGTTCTAGTATTTGGGATGATTATGAGAAGCTGGCTAAAGCACTTCCCACAGGCTTTGTGACGGGCCCATCCTGTAATGGGCCACTAATACGGCCTATCATAATGTCCAGACAAGTCCTACTAGATGAATGTTGATGGGTGACATCTTCTGTTATTTTACTCTCTTTTTTTCTTCTTTCTGGTAAGCTCTGTTATTTTACTTTAGAATATGATAGCTTGAGCTTTGGTGATATTTATTTATTTATATTTGTAATAAGCCTTGATGGTATTTATTTTTGGCATAAGAAATAACTGCTTACAACTTGGGGCATCGGCGAACCTAGTTTTGTGCAAGTGTGTGCAAGTGCAGTCATAAACTCTTATGATTAATATTATTATGAGAAGTGTAGATTGGTTGTTTATTCAATAAACTATGTTGAGAACCCTCATGCCCTGCAAGTGTATAAAATGACAGAGAATAATTTTATCAAACGGAACAAATGACTTAGATCATAACACACATTACGCAAGTACTTTACATAGCTTACCTTTCAAAAAATAATTAATATTAATATTATCAGTACTTAAAAAGACACACTCATAAACAATAAGTTAGAAAAGTTTCATTTCCCCAACAAAATAACATTATTTTTTTAAATGTATTTTCGCACCAAATAAAAAAGGATCAAATCCAAAAGATGGATAAAAAATATTAGCTAATGACCATTGCAACAATATTAGCTACAGATAACTTATTATTAACAAAACAAAGGAACAAAGCTTCAAAGCCGCCACGAAGGCAAAAGACAAGATGAAGGGTTGATTTCTTGTTTATATTATTTTGTTTTTAATGCATTTAAAAAAAAAAAAATTATTTTTCTAGGGGCATTGCCTAACTCTACATTAAGTGTGCAGACATAAATAAAATTTTTTGCGTTTGTCACTGACTTGGGGTTTAGAAAGGGATTCTGGAAGCATGTTCAAAGCATCCTTAGGTTACTACAAACCTACAATCAGGTTGCGACTCATCATTATACCTTTATTTATGGGTCGGAAAGTTTAATAATTCACCTGTAGCAACCAATTTAAAATTAAATAAAGGAGAAGGATTAGACGAATTAATTCAAATTTGCTAAAAAATAAAGCCCAACGAATCAACCTGTTTTATCTCGCTACAAGAAGTTATACAATCAAGGTTGAAAAGTTCACTTAAACAAATGGTTTCAAAAATATAACCCAATTCATTATTTTCACCGCATTAAGGGTTGACGAAGATGGGTTGACGAAGATGGGATATGATACGTTATGATGTTTATGCTTTCTACCAGTTGTTCGAGATTTTTGTGTGTGTTAATATTATTCAAAGCTATTTATTAATCAGTACAAACTAATCTAATATATTAATTTCTCTTTATTTACTTGGGCTTTTCTCCATTTATAATGCAAGACCCATTAATTCATAAGCTAAACAAAAAAAAAATCTAGTCATACCCCATCAGCAAAATTTTGTCTGTGTAGAGTTTCATATCTAAAAAAATTTATATTATCGTTTATTGATGATTTTGTCTTTCAAAAAAAAAAACTTTACAATACCGATACATACAAAAGATATGTTATTTGCACGATAATCATCAAAATTATTTTAGGCTTTTCAAAATATCGAAAATTGATCCAATCCAAACTAAAAAAATTTGGATTGGATCGGATCGGATTTGTAAAAAAATCCAAACCGAATGGATGATTATATAATCAAATCGAAGAGATTGAATCAGATGATTTTTGCTTCCAAAATCGATCCAATCTAGACCGCGAACACTCCTAACATGTATAAAAACTGACAGTCAATTTAAAATTTATTTTTAAAAATTTATTTGATGAAGATATATATTCCTTATTTTGAAATTTTTGTAATTAATTTAAATATTCTAATATGTTTTATTTTAAATAATGAATTCTATTTTTTTTATAATTTAAAATAGGAATAATATATAAATAAGTCAAATGGAAAAAAATCAATATAAAATTATGCAATAAAAAATATTTTTATCTATTTATATTTGTTATCTATTTATATTATGGACTTTATACCTCTGCAGTGACAGCAGAGATTTTGAGATTTTGCTACAGAGACATTCACTAATGAGGCCTAGATTTTTTTGAAATAAAAAAATTAAGGCACATAGTTTGATAAGTCTATGGCAGGAGATTATACTTCTGCAGTAATAGCAGAAGTATAAATCCCTTATATTATATTCTTAGATAATCTGATAGTATAAATCCCTTATATTATATTCTTAGATAATCTGATTAGTTTTAAACATAAGATATGATAATACAATCATATCATATTATCATCTCATATGACTTATCTAGTGTGTATCAAACACAATAATATCTGTGTATATTAAACTCATAGCCTTTCATCTTATCAAGCTCTTTTATTATATTCATCCGCTTATTTATCATCTCCACCAAATCAGGCTTGAATGAATTAAGCTATGCTGATTTTACCAACTACCTATGATAGTGTTTTTTTGTCAAAGCATGAAATCATAATTAATCCCTTACTTTCTTAGTTTTTTTGTTCAACGATTTGTAAACTTTTCAAACAAGTTAGGCATTACAGTTTGCAAAATTAATAATGAGAGAAAAGAGGTAAACAGCTATCGAAATCAAAACTTGCCCCAAAAAATAATAATAAATATTAGATAAAAAAATATGTGTCTCGAAAAACGAAAGCCCAATGCCTAATTTGATTTTAACCACAAAATGCTTTTAGTACGTAAGTAAAATCCTCTCATATAGGGCTTAATTCATTATTTAAACTATACTAGCTCAAGGTCTTTAAAAAGAATAAAAACATGTGTTGAATAACTGGCATCAATTACAATATATAATGTTTTGGATGTGCGAAATATATAGAAAATAAAATAATTACAATAATATATTGATAATTTTTTATGAGGTAGGATTCTTTGACATCGGTGTCAAAATTCAATTTTGACACCTCATCTCAAAGCCGTTAGATCAAAAAAGATCAATGGTGTCACATGCTTGCAAATCAGAGTCATTGATTTTTTTTGATCTAACGGTTCTGAGATGAGGTGTCAAAATTAAAATTTGATACCAGTGTCAAAGGATCCTACCTCTTTTTTTATATTGATAATTTTTTTAAACGGATTTCATTTTAGTATAGATACCTAATTGAATAAGGTAAATTCACACAAGTATTCTTATATAAGTTAAAGATGTCTACTATGCTGGCCTGGATACGATCATGGATAAGGCAAGGGAAGTTCTATTCACTGACTCACCCCTATCGAGAGGGCAACTTTGTGCATATTTACTCGCGAAGGAACCTATAGAGGGAAATTTTTAATATACTACCGCTGCACCCAATTTTGTATACATCTATCCAATAAAAATTAAACACTTAAGCACACACCCTAAAATGTAAAAGACAAAAACACGGTTTAAACACAAATGTTTAATTCTTAATGGCAGTAGTATCTACATCGGTTGCATAGAAGATGTTCTCCCTATAAAGAGAGAAGCTAGCCTGCAGCTTAATGATTAGGTTCCTCGTGAGCCTCGTCACTTGTTTTCTTAAGATCTGTTGGGCCGAGCAGGGAAGTACGTAAGTGAGTTAGGCTGGTTTAGAGGAATTTATGAGTTAATTTATATTAGGTCAGAATTAACTTATTATAAATAGGAGTGTGAATAAGTTAGGTTAGATTAGGCTACGCTTTGATTTAAATAGGTCAGATTTATGTAAAAACATTAGTTTGGCCTGACTTATTAGCCTATGTAAACCCTAAATTACAAGTCTTGTCTGACTTATATTTTAAAAATAAAAGTCTTGGCCTAAGGCTGTTAGCCTGTTTAAGCCTATTAAATATTCAACAATTAAAATAATATTATTTTACTATTCAAAATTATTAAATAATATGATATAGCACAACCTGTAAACTTATAGGCCCGACATGTATAAAATAGCATGTGGCCTGTTTTCTAAATAAGTTTTTAAAAAAGTCTAAACATATTCTATTTCATCATTTGTAATAGGCCAAGCCTGGTCTAATATAAGCTAGGTTGTACGTCCCTGTAGGCTGGCCTAGCCCATTTACGCTCCTAATTACAAAATTGTCAAATAGAATATGTATAGGCTTTTAAAAAACTATTTAGAAAGTAAGCCATAGGCTTTTTTATACATGTTGAGCTTATAAGCTTACAGGTCGGCCTATATCATATTATTTATTTTAATTAAAATAAATAAAATTATTATTTTAATAATTTTGAATAATATTATATAGTAATATTATTTTAGTTATTTTTGAATTATGAAATGTTTAATAGATTTAAATAGGCTAACAGACCTAGGTCAAATTTTTTATTTTTTGAATATAGGTCAGACTAAACTTTGTTACACAAATCTAATCTATTTAAGTGAAAATCTAATCTAACCTAAGCTAACTTATTTACACTCTTACGCCCCCAGACACTTCATCGTTTCCTGTTTTTTATTTTTGTTCTTGGGGCTAGCCCATATATTGTTCTAGAAGGAATAAAAATGACAAATGACGTATATGCATATGCGTATAGCCCATATATTGTAATAATATCTTGGACTGCAAGTCACAAACAGTTGCAGGATTCAAACATTGAAATTCTTACATTCGGATTCAAACTCCATAATTACTTCTCAGTAACATTTTCATTTCTTTTTTATAAGTTATAAAATAGTGCTTTATTTGGGTAGAACGTGATTTAGTCTCGCTCAAAAAAAAAAATAATAATAACGTTGATTTATTATAATATAAAACCCTTTTCTATTACCACTCTAATGCATAATATTATATAATTATAAAATTTTATAAAATAATATTAATTTAATTTTGATGCATTATATTTTAATATACCATTTAATAAGTTTAATTATATTAAAAAAATAAAAATGTGACATTCATCAAAATAGTTATTATATGTAAGTGTAAATTTGTTTTTCACAATTTAATAAAATTAAATTATGTTGGTATATAGTTGAGAGATCAAATTAAAACTCTTTTTTAATAAAATAATATATACATATGGAACGTATGCCTACATCAGGTGAGCAGGTGAGCAATATAGCGTGCAAGGGGAGTGTTTTGGTGGAAAGGGCATAGTACCATTTGGTCAAAAGTCCTAGGGAGGATATCATATTATGTCGGATGGGGTCAATTGCAGAACCTTTTAAAGTTTGAATTGAGTAACCGTTTGTCTCATCATAATTCTCAATTCATTATAATCTCTACTTTTGACAATGATTAAAGATAACTGCCATCAAGAGGAAGACAGAAGCAATAGCCTTCGATTAGTCGGTGGAACAGGAGGAACTCTTACCGTTCTCCTGACCGGTGCTAGGGAAAGCTAATTACATAGTTGAAGAAAAAGAAGAAATGTCTTTTGAAGGGGCGTTTGGTTGAAGAGAAATTTTTATGAATTATAGGAAAATGTGATTAGTAGGAAAATGGTTGGGAAGTGAGTTTGGTAGAAAAATATAAAAAAAGTTGTTTGGTAGAAAACAATTTTACTGGGAAAATTAGGTAATTTTTGTAAAATCTATGTTTGGCTTTTGGTAAAATATAGATGGAAAAAAAATGTAATATTACAAAAATATCCTTGTTTTTAAAAAAAGACGAAACAACCTTGCTGCCCTCTATCCGTAAAAGAGGGTTATCATTTCCCAACGTTCATTTGCAAATCGTGTGTGTTGCCAACGTCCATACGTTAAAAAAAGGACAAAGTCTGTCTTTGGAATTGGTGTGTCGAGTTTTTCCGGTGAGCAACCATCAGAAGCGGGGAACCCATTAAGTGTCTCTTTGATTCTATCTCTGTTTGCGGACAAGATAGTGTTCTATTATTTTAAAGTTTACTCTCTGTTTCAAGTGTGCTTTTGCCTTGATTCACTTTTACTTTGTGGTATTGTGGGGAACCCATTAGTTTGTGGAAGTAGCTCCACTGAAGGTTGCTCTGGATCCACAACCCTCATGCCCGTTTCTTTCTCTCAAGCATCATCGCAAGGTATGTCCAAGGGTACGCTCGTCTTTTGCTTATAATACAATATGACCAAATACATAGATAACCAGAAATACCTCCTCAGCAAAGGTTTTTCTTGGCCGGCTATCTGGCTTCAAAATCATGGACAAACTGGTTTGCTAGCAAAGGAATTTAGGTAGGTAAATTATGAATCTCTCTCAACCAAACATGGGCACCCAATTTTCCCACTTCACATTTCCTTATCAATCTCCTCGAAAACCTCCAACCAAACGCCCCCCTAAGAGAAGAAAGGAAGTCAGGGAATGAGCTGGTGCTATAGCCATAATCGCTTGTTGCATAATAAGTTGTAAAGTTTCGGGATAGTGTTAGTATTGCCACTTTTTCATAAAAATGAAGTGGTGGATGCAGAAATTTTATTGAGAGGGGGCAAAAAATAAAAATATCTCTTTATAAATAAAAGCACTTCAAATACAATACAGATTTAATATACAAAAAATTGAAATAAATCTATTACAGAAATTAAGATCACTTCACTTTACTCTTACTCCACATGCTTTCCTATTGTTAAACCTATCTACAATAAAAACAGATCCAGAAAATATTTAAATAAATTATAAATAAATAAATAAATTTAAAAAAATGTATGTGGAAATGCATTGTACCTAAATGATGCTTGGACAAGCTGTTGAATCCAGTAAAATTATTCAAATATAATCATCAAGATATATTGTAGAACAACACTCCAGCAAGCTAACCAACATTGAAAAGTAAACACTTTTAGATCTCAGAGTCCAAAATTTAAGAAAATACAGACTAAACAAAATACACAAATAGTTCAATAAATGAAGCATTTGAAAATTTGAAATATTACAAGTCCCTAATAAATATGTTGTTATGCTCTATTGTATTTCACCTTGAGTTTTGATTTATTTTTTAAAATTTATTGGTTCATCCATTTTTGAATTTTTTTTTAATTTATTTGTCAAACACAATTTATTCTTTCAGTTTGAAAAGTAATCCTTAATGAAACATTAAAAAACATTAATGCACCGAACGTCGGTATAAAAAAATGTTAATCAATGGAAAATAATGAGTCGAAACATAACATTCAAAACATGGAGATGATATGAATGAATTTCGAAACAAAATAATCGAATAATAGCAGCATTGTTAATTTCATAAAAAAATAAAGATAGTGAGATACCTGAGCTGAGAAGATTTGTTGAAATTGATAGAGACAAGGGTTTTTCATGGGTATGCAGATGAGGCCATGATTGAGTGTAGTGTGATATCCTATGGTGTCATGGATAGTGATACTGTTGTCACTTTTTGATAAATTATTTTCCTAATTGCCACGTGTTCAAAACAATTTTCTAAAGTGTCATGCGGCCAAAAGTGTTTCAACCCATAGCACTTTTGGATTGCCCACATGTTCCAAAAGTGTCAGCTTATTTGAGGCCACCAAACGTGCTGCGAGCCATAGCACTTTTAATGGTCAAAGTCTCTGACATAAAGTGGGACATGTGACAAGCCCCTCCAAAAGTGTTACGGGTCATAGCATGAACAATTATAATTGCAATCTATTTTTGAATTGTTATACAGATTTGAATAAGTATAACCTGCACTAAGATGTAGAATCCAACTCTGTTACAAAGTGATATAACTCCTCATACCAAATTAGGCTTTACAATAGCTTGCAAGTTAGGCCTCTCTATTATATTACTAAAGTTTTAAACACTTATAATTAGTGTAAATGGCCCTTTAATGTTTCCAAATTACGAACTCGAACTCTTCTAATGGGTACGTTAATTGAAGTTTGAGGACAATTCAAAAATAGATCACAGATTATATACTTTGAACTCTTCGTGCTATGACCCGTAGTACTTTGGGGGGCTAGCTGCAGGCTGAAGATATAGACCAAAAGTTCTATGACTCGCGTCGCTATTGGTGGGGGCTTGCAACGTATCCCTCTTTATGTCAGAGCAAGCTGGCATTTTGACCACTAAAAGTGCTATAGCCTGCAATATGTTTGGTGGCCTCAAACATCATGACACGTGGGCAAACCAAAAATGTTATGGGTTGTAGCACTTTTGGTCATCTGGCACTTTGAAAAATTATTTTGAACGCGTGGCAATTAGAAATATAATTTGTGAAAAAATGACTGTACAGTCACTATCACTAAATCTTCAATGGCTGAATCCGTTGTTCAAATAGTATTTGCTTGGGATTATATGGAGAAATACATAATGACCTTTAAAAATGGATTTCTATTTTTATTCTAACGAATGAGTTTTACTTCCTAACCACCCCCAAAATATGGTATCTTTCAAGGGATAAGATATTCTACCTACCATTTTTTCTACCTACCACTATCTAATACCGTTAGATCAGAATCTCAAGAAGATAGAAAAATATAAATGTTAGTTAAGATTCTGATCTAATGGTATTTTAGTATGGTAGGCAAAGGTAGACAGAAAAATAGGTAAGTAGAATAACCTATCCCATCTTTCAAACATTTTACGAAAAATTTAAAAATCCGGTTTTATTTTAAATCATTTATACATTTATTTTTTTAATTATTTACCCCATATTTTTTTATACCTAAATACATAATTAACACAGTTAGAAACTAAATATCTATTTTACCTTTTTAGAAAAAGAAAATTGATTGAGAACAAAAAAAATAAAAGAAAAAATAAGACCAAATATAATAAAAAATTACAACATTTATAGAAAAGACTAAAAATAATAAAATGAAAAATGTCTAAATAAAAAAGAATAAAATAGACCGAGAAGACAAAAAAAAGATCAAATATGTTGGAAGCTTACAACAGAAATATAAAAGATTAAAAGTAAAAAAATAAGTAAAAATATTCTCAATAAAAAATAAAATAGACTAACGACAAAAAAATAGAAGAAAAATAAGAACATATATATAAATAAAAAAAGAGAAAATAGATTGAGGACCAAAAAATAGAAAAAAAATTAAATATGTTAGAAATTTACAACACTGATTTTTTTTCTATGTCTTATTTTTTCTTCCATATTTTATGTTGGTTCAATGATTGCATCTTTGATCTATCATAGGAAAATTCTGCTTGAGGTAACATCAAGTCATATTGCCCCCTGATTATCTCTAGTTAAATTTATACAAAAGCTAAATTGTTATCTCCATAAAGTAGAAGGTTGCTATGTTTGTCATGCCCAAGTTTGTTGACAAACTAAGGATTTCTTGAATCAACGATCATTCCCTATATATCTTTGGATAGAACTTCAGCTTTGTCAGAGATATTAAAATGTGAATGTTGCAATCCAATATCATCTATCTTCATTTTAAAGTTTGCATCCACCATGGAAGTAAGCAACTCATTCTTGCAATTCCCTTTCTTTATTATAATGTTTGCAAACCTTTTCTCCACTAGTGCACTTAGTATGAAAGATGTTATGCTTAAGCCATAGTTCTTCTTCTACTACAACAACATTTAAAGCTTTATGGACAATTAGGGACTCACTGAAATCGTTATAAAATATTTCTTCCTCGTTTGGATTCTCATCATCTTGCTCCATATCATACTTATCATAGACAAGAAACTTGTCATAAACCGGAGCATCAACCATTGGATTCTCATCATCGTACTCTCCGTCGGATTCCTTATAGATATAGACCTCGTCATAGAGTGGAGCCTCAACAAATGGATATTCATTGTTCTGTTCTTTATTTGATTCATAATAATTAGAGACCTTAGCATAGACTGTAGCTTCAATAAGCATCATAATATGCTGATTTGGACAATCCGTAGCAAAATGCCCAATCCCCCCACACTTGTAGCACATCTTGGCTATGGATCTTCCTATAGTATATTTGCTACAACTCCGTCCTTTCTTAAAACAAGTTTGGAAATCACTTCCTTTAATTCCACTGGTGTCGGAGTCGGATTAACAATCATTACTGACTTAGAAAACTGACTCTAAAATTTGAGATATTCTCCTTTCTTTTACATTGTCCTTCTACCTTTAAAGCCAATCTACAATATCATTATAACCCTAATATTGATACAACTGAACAACATCAGAAATCTCAATTCATAACTATCTCAAATATCGAGAAATCATTTGTTCATCTTCTTTAGCCACATCACAACACATCCTCGGGAAGTCAAACTCACTGGTATATTGTTCGGCCATTAAATCAACATGCTTTAGGTGTGATATTCGATAAATGCTTCCTCCTTTTAACAATTAGGAAGAAACATCTTTCATAGCAACTTTTTCATCTTGTCCCAACTTTTGATCTTCGACTTCCATTCTCTAGTTCACTGCTTCTTAACGTGTTCTCACCAAATAGAGGTGTGCTTCTTCAGTTTGATAGCAACCAATTTGATATTTTGGTCTTCTGTTAAGTCTTTGATGTCAAAGACCTTTTGGACGGTATGAAACCAGTCGTGAACTCATTTGGATAAGTGCCCTCCCCCCCTCAAATTCCAGGATCCCAATCTTCATCCCAATATTTAAAAAAAGATTGATTGACAAACTGACTATGTCTTTTTCGCTCATGGATCCAGAATGGAATTTTGTTACTGATCTTTTAGACTTCCTTCTTTCATTTGACTCGTTCAACTATTTTAAGGCAAGCAGTTGTTCGAGCTCTTGAATTCGTCTATCTTTTTTTGTCATTGCATCGTCCCACACGTCGAATTGTGGTTGTTCGTCATCGCTATTGAGGGTGTTACCATGTCCTCTACCGTTGCCGCCTCGACCTCACTGTCCATGACCTTGACCTCACCCACTGTTGTTATGTTCATCCATTTATATGACAACCAGAGCTCTGATTACCAAATAATGTTGAAGTAGTAACACATTGGCTAAACATAAAGGAAGAACAGACACAAGAATTACGAAAAATACTATTTCTCTTTTTTGAATTTTTTTAACCAAAAACAATCAAATAACAATAGGGTTCTCCAAACCTTAAATAGAAAAACAAAATAAAATAAAAATAAAATCAAACATAATGAAAAGGAATCATGCATAATCAAAGGAAAATCAAAGAAATAACGGAAATATAAAATAACAGACAATCACTAAAGTTCCCTAAACTATGGAATAAGCCTAAAAAGCCCAAAATGACACATGCACTCATGCATGAATATTTCTAAGCCATTAAGTGCATCAATTTATATATACCTTAAAATTAATATATGTAAAACACGCAGTGATGAAGAAAATATATAATAAAATGTAGTGTTCTCCATTCAAATTTTTTTGCAAGTAATATTTATAGATAATATATGTTTGATACGAAATGAGTAGACTGATGGTTAAGGTTCACTTTGATATGGGTGGACTGATTTGTTGCTTGTGGTTGCTCCTCTATATGTTGTGAGGAACAAAAAGATTGACCTACACAAACTTCGATATTTGTGTTAATATAGGTGGCAAAGTGGGAAGCATGCCCTGCCCCGCATTAACCTTCTTACAAACGAGTCAGCCTGCCTCACCCGCTTTTGATAGGAGGTTGAGAAACTCAGTTCGCCCTATCCCGCCCCGCCAACCCGCCTATGTGTTGAGATTTTCTTGATAGATTTAAAAAATTATTATTATTTGTACAAACTTACTTCTACCAAATATCAGGAATATTAGTCATAGTAAAATACCATTGTTGACAACATTGTTCACTTGAAAATCCACAATAGCTGCACTTTATGGCTACATTTTTTTTCAATGATTTCATGAATAAATATGATAATTCTAATAAATAAAAGATTTGACAGCTGATTTGGCAAAAAAACAAACAAAAAAGATTAACTCGTGAGGTAAAGTTAGGTTAGGTTACGTGTAAAGTAAAAAAAAAAAGGGGTTGGCGGGCTAACATGGGCGAACTTAGCGGGCTGCCGGCCGTCCCGTCCGCTTGTATTCATATAGATAATTATGGAGAATACTCTATAGCACATGTAATTGAGCACATGATTACTACATGCGAAGGTAATGTGAATCACAGGAAACAAGTACATGGTTAGACAAATAGTGGAAGGTTTCGTCTATTATGAGAGAATTAAAGAAATATTATGATACAACTGTTTCATCCTATGGTGGGTGTGAGCCGTGTAAAGGGCCTAAACCACCAATTTAGAACATTATGTAAAATAAATATATAATATGAATTGTTCAAGAATATATATAATAAGGCTTAGATTTTTATATTATCGCTTATAAATGAATATATAAATGGGGTAAACATTTTTATAACCACTATAGATAAGGCTATCTACAACTACTGTTTATAACTATGTACTATCGGTAGTACATAATTATAGTCACTTTTCAGAACTTGTTTGCTAACGTGGAGAGAAAAAAAAGCAACTTTAATGTTATAACTATGTACTATCCGTAATATATAATTATATAGGGTAGCTGTAGATAATCTTATCTAAAATGGCTGTAGAAATATTTTTTTCTTTATAAATATAAATATGAAAGTACTATGTATAAGTATGAATGGTTAAGCTTGGTGATTCTATCCATGCAAAATATTGAAGCAGCTAGCTTCATCAAATAATTGTTGGAAAAAATAACACTAATTTTTCTTTCCCGGAACCTTTTATGAATGATTTAACACAAGATAAATTGATTTGCCAATAATAATTGTATAAGAATCAAACTCAAAGCAACACAAAATAAATTTAATGTGAAAAATTCCCTCAATGTAAGTATTATTAACTACGGGACTGATTTTGGAGTCCACCCAATTATTACTATAAACTAAAGTGAGATTACAAATTGTCCCAAATAGCAACAATGAATACATGTACAACTCAAACACAAGTTGTATCAACGAAGTAAGAGATAGTTACAAAAACAAGGTTCCGTTTGAAATTCTTTTCTACAACCAAATTACTCCAATAAAAAATCCTTGATCAGATTAGAGACCTATAAAAATGGAAAGCATTAATCAAATTTGACCAAGATTCAACAACTAATCAAAGAGATATTCATATTTGAATCTCACTGCTCAAGATAGAACATGATTACTAATATCCTCTGTTCTCCATTTAACAAAACCCTCATGCATGGAAGCTCTAATTCAAAATCTGAATATGGTCAAACTATAGAAAATCAATGAGATAATTTCTATCAAAATTCGAGTTTGGTCCAACCGTGCATTTGAGAAATATTTATCCCCCATTGCTGTTGCTTGCTACAAAATTATACGAAAAAAGGGGTCTAATATCGGAATTTTTTCTCTCACTTAAAATCTCCAATCAAAGAATCAACCTTTTAGAATTAAGGTCAATAAGTCTTAAACATGCTTCTCCTTTTGAGATATCAAAGAAGGATGAAAACTGCTTCTCCTCTTGCATTTTTTCTACTCTGCTTTCACTCCATTTTAGCAACATGGCTTCTCTCACTCTATACACGAGGGAACCCTAGTATTCCTCATCGGGCTGGACGTACTCTTCAGGCGTATTAAGTGAATAAAGGCGCAACAAGACTATCAAAACAGGCAAAAATTTGACACAAAGATTTATACTTGATTGTGCATTTGACTTGTCTCAATAAATGAGGATAATATAGATATGAACTTGTATGCAAGTTGGAGTCAATAATCAAACTGGTATTGAGATCAATTTTTTTTTTAAATCATTAAATCTATTATTTAATCCCTATGATATGTAAACTTTTAGCATAGTTTGTATAATTTGTGGATTCTCGTCAAGCTGTGGGAGCATAAAGTTGTCTCCACATCCCATCAGATAAACCTTCATAAAAAGTGCTTGTGAATAAAAACAGAATTCCGGTGTCGCTAATGGATGGAACTGTATAGCGTCGGAAAATCTATGATTCTGCTCGCAATGGAATACGTACGAAATAAGATTTTTCGTACGTACATATTGATGAGAAAGATTTGAACCCAATTCACATATTTATTAGATATGATATATAAAATTATTCATGTATTTTTATGTAATTAATAATTTAAATTTTCAATATAATTGCTTTATGATGTCAAATTTTTATGGTCTAGAGTTCAGTACGTATTTGTTATCTTATTTTTTAAAATAAAAATTAAATTTTAGTACAAAATTGAATAAAAATTCATGTATAGTCCACACACTTTAAACCTAAATAACATTATAAGATAGATGAAGATGACCTTTAAATAAACTTAAAAGACTCCTCTTTGATGAAATGTATTAAAGATGTAATATAAAATTATTTATATATCTTTCATTCAAAAGTTTAAACTTACATGTCTAGGAATAGTTTGCTCCAGTTTCATGGCAAAACATAGACATAGTCGAAGAATCGAATTTATACACTTCTGTTTCGAAAGGGAACCTTCCGGGAAACAAATCTTGGTCAATGTACGTTCCTAGATTGAGATAGAGAAAGAATAATATTTTCCTTAGATTTGACACATTTTCACCCAGAGACTATTTATATAAGCATATAGGCAATGACGAAATTAACCGTACAAAATCAGGAGGAAATAAAAGGGTAGGTCAAATATTGAAAAAACCAAGTTTATTAGCAAACACAAGAAGACCATGGAGGACCACCAGAAGGGGAAGCATGGCAAGGAGGAGAAGGCAAGGGAAGAGGTTCGGTACCGCGGCGTCAGGCGGCGGCCGTGGGGGAAGTATGCGTCGGAGATAAGAGATCCATCAAAGCAAGGGACAAGGGTGTGGTTGGGGACATTTGATACTGCTGAAGAAGCAGCTCGAGCTTATGATCGAGCAGCCTTTAACATGAGGGGTCATCTTGCAATTCTCAATTTCCCTAGTGAGTACTATTCTCAAATAAGGGGCTCACCACCATATCCACCTCATTTAGCATCATCATCGTCATCATCATCATCATCATCACCATCATCCTATGGAAGTTCTTCTGGTGCACGACAGAATCATCATGTTATCGAGATCGAGTGTTTGGATGATAAGGTGTTGGAGGATCTTCTTGAGTCAGAGGAGCACAAGAAGAAAAAGAACGGAGATTGAGTACTGAATCATTCCTTTTTTGCTCTTTTCCTTTTCTGTCTCCTTAAGTACTGTTAATAACTGAATCTCTCTTCAGATCTAAAAACAATCAAAATCATCCTTCATTACCAGTGTTTATCGAAGTTCCTGTCTGTGAATGAAAATAATTATAATAAACTCTAGTATTTATGTACATAGTGCCTTTGAGTTCAGCTTGATTTGGGAAATTTGGACTTTTGCCCTATTCTGTGTGCTATCTATTACTCCTAACTACTGTAGAGGATGATAATTATATGGTTTTATCTCTGAAAGCGCATTGCACTAGCATTTTGTACGCTAATGAATTGCATCGGTTATATACTCAGATGAATAAGAATAGAGACACGGGGAAGAAAAAAGTTAATGAACATATATTGAAGGGAATTGTTCTTCTGGATATATCCACTGGTTAAGGGGAACTAGGTAAAGGAAAAAAAGCTTCTTAATTAACACTTGAATCAATGGTGATTCGTCAAAGAAATTGTTATTCTAATATAGACAGACACATTCAAGGAAAATGGAATATGCTTCTCCTTTCAGAAACATCAACTATTAAACTGAATGTACATATTGATTTCTGATTAAAACTAAGCTGTATCATGCAAGGCCCGGTGTTGATTTTTGAAGCTACTGTTTATAGATATAGGTCTTCAATACTTTGATTAACGTTAGATAAATATAATATAAAATTATTGAAGACACGTCACATATTGAACTGTTGAGTGGAAATGGTTGCTTATCATGGTATCAAATAAGTACCGATATAAAAACCATTGATGAGTTTTAACTTACCAGCTTAAATTGTTGGATTCAAATGATTGCTTTAAACAATTAGGCGTTTTTGTTGAAAACAATGAAACAAACTACCATAATTGGGGAAAGTTGTAATTCTGTGTTAAGATCTCTAGCCTTCCCAGCTTCTTTGCTAGGATTCTTATACTTCAGAAATGAGTTCTCATTTAGTTAACGAAGCGAAACCAATTAACATTAAGTGAAGACCTGAACCGTTTCATAATGCCTTTCAGCAACTCTGGCCAAATTCCTTTTTTTTTTGGGATAAATTAAGGTATCTTTCACAGGAAGCACTTCTGTTCGAGCAAAGAGCCGGGAACAACAACATCATGGTGAGATTAGCTCTCCCAAATTCTATGTTCTTTTTACCGGTTCTAAGGTTCAATCGATCATTCTGTTAGATGTAACTCCACTTTAGTCGGTTTTGGCTTTGTCTCCTCAAACCAATTAATAAAGGGTCAGATTATATTTACAAACTCTTACAAACTACACTAAGTATGACCGGTCATACTTTAATCACGCAGTACGACCGATCGTACTTAGTGTAATTTGCAAAAAAAAATTGTAAACGGATCATATCCCATTAATAAATGTAGATTCTCCAGAAAAGAAACGTATCTTCATTAGTGAGTATTGATTTTCCTTGCTAGAAATCTCTCCAAACCTGAAGTGTTAATTGGATTGTTTCTTTATTTCTCCATGAGATACGTGGAAGTTCCAAAATCAAGGTCTGATCATCAAAGTGCTAGACTAAGGTGCAAAAGAAAGGTGCCAAATCCAACCGGAAACAATTTATGAAATGCTGGTTGGGTTCGGTAGTTCATTATCAAATTGATTTCTGTTGAACCTGAATAAACTTAATATCAATCAGTCAGGTATTAGATTTTGTTTTTCTTAAACCCAAATTTTTTTAACTGTTATAATTTTTATTTAAAAATATCTTAATATAAAATAATATTGTTTTGATTATTTAAAAAAAAAAAATTGTATATAAAACTATAGTAAAATTTTCACGATTTTATGCTTTGTTTTTTTAACGTATGACCTTTTTTATGAGTTTAATTAGTTTTATTCTACCTTTAGTTTTTCTTTTTTCCTGAGTGAATGTTCTATGTAAAGTTATTAAATTTGATTCATAAACTATTTAAGAGCATGTAGGCTTGCTTTCTGTTTCGTTGTTTTGAGTGGAGATGATGGTTGATCTATGTAAAAGAAATTTTCCACTTGAGATAGTTGATTTGCATTGGACAAACAATATCAGTTGCTGATATAATGTACCTGAAAGGATAGACCAAACTATATTCAAAGATCTTCCAAGGTTTGGAAAAAATATGGAATATAGTATTTTTTCAAATATACTCTCATATTGCTGTACCAATCATCCCTGATTGAGATCAAAACGAGGAAGGAACATTTTCATTTTCTGCAAATATTCTGGATCTTCTTAAGCATTATACATTTCGGTCACAAAAGATAGAAAGAAAATTCGTAACACATATCATCCATATATATGAAATATGTTCATTTCAGATATAGGATATATGAGATTTAAGATTTCTTGTGGGTAGTGGGTTCAGAACCATATGTTCAATTCATGGATTCGAAAGACAAATTTTCAAAGCATATATTAAATGTTCTTACAGGATCTATCAACTTTTAGTCATTGAAGAAGATGAGATGCCAATATTTAGAATCTTTCAGTTTTTTTTTAAAAAAATAATTATAAATTCCTACTCAAGAATAAAAAGAAATTAGATTTTTGACAATTTTTTAACTCCAAATATTTTTAGAAAGTTGCCACAAAAATCTATTTCAATTTACTTCTTTTTGGAAAAGATAATAAATATGTAAGATTATGATTAACTATAATATATAATTTGCCAAAGGAAATATTTGGTAATTTTAACTGATTTTTGACAAGTTTCTTGCACAGAAATAATAACTTTTATATTTTGATATCTTTATTTTAGATTTATTAGTATTTTTGTATAAATTAATTTTAAAAATTATTAAAACGCGAATTTAAAGAAAAATTATCTTTCTTAAAAGAAAGATATCTATATACAATTAAAAATTTAACGAAATAATTTATGTTAATAGCATAGAAGTCCTTACAAATATAAATGTTAAATTAATTTTTAAAAGCACTAGTGCTAATGTTATCTTATATTTAAAAACAGTAAAGTAAAACAATTTATTTAACTGGTAACTGGCAAAAGCCTTTAATTAGAAGGTTATTTGCGCTGCATCAATAAGCTTGTGCTCAACTAGCGCCCTCTCTCCAATGTTTAAGATTATGGTATAACGATGATATTATTAATTAGAAGGTTATTCTCCTCCATTATGAAAAAATTTAATATATATTAAATACAACGGTCATATTATAACTATTTACTACAGATAATATATAGTTATAATAATAAAGTTATTTTTTTTTCCTTGAAAATTGTTGGTTGATGTGATGAAAAGAAAAAAAATTATTATGTATTACTCATAATACATAATAATAATAATAATAATAATAATAGAAATAGATCTATTATTATAGATTGTTGCATTGAATACTCGTAACGATTGCACGGAAAATGCTCTCCTCCATTATATAGTGCTTACCATTTCAAAGTAAAAAAAAAAAAATTAAAAAAATGTTACCAGCTGTGCTACAATAGATTAGCAGCTAGGGAGTGACCGTGAAGGGGCCGAGGAGGTTAATTCGGATGCCAAATTTGGAGTGGCATTATATTGGTACACCAAGAAAAGTCTAAGTGATGATAGTCCTGCAAAAGAGTTGGTAAACAATGGCAAAACACAAGACAGAGAGGGTCATGGTGAGTAGAAAAAAAAATACTTATTTTTATGAAAGATGGCATTAGTTTTTATTTTTATTTTTATTTTTGTGAAAACGATGACATTAATTTCTAGGTATCTGAATCCGACGTACATACATTAGAATCGTAGCATAGAAAACCTTCTTGTCAGCAGAATATCCAAGAATGCATATTCAACTGATGATTTAGCTTGTTGAGGAAGTTGGAGATAACACAACCAAAAATATGAAGACTAGAATAAGTGGGCGGGTGACCAAACAATCGAGTGAAAGGAGAGTCATAGTTCAATGATGGAGAGGGCAAGCAATTTACAACCTGTGGATTAGCGCACATGTGAAACAAGATGGCACAGAAGATTCCAACATAAGGGTGTTCAGCTGAATTTTTTATTTTTTTTTCAACTAGAGCCTTTTGTTGAGGGCTTGAACTGTTGAAGGACACAACCTTTGAGAGACAGTGCCATTAGTTTGCAAGAATTTTGATTTTTAAAGAAAATTGGGTCTGAATATAAGCGTGAAAATTGAAAGCAAATATCACCAGTAGAACCAAAGTAAGGAAATAAGCATTATTTATCACAAGATTGGAAGCCATCACTTAGAGATGAGGAAATACCACCAGTAGCTGTGATAGGTACACACGGTTACCATCAAGAACATGAATCTTGAAATTTACCCATTTTTTTTTTTTGAAATATTTCAAACGATTAATCGCTTCGCGATTAGTTCGATTCAAAGCGGGTCTAGGATTAAGGTTTTAAATCCCTACCAATATCAAAGGTAGTATTGGAAAGAATCAAACACAAGTTCTCACCCTACATGCTGATCTCCCATGCGTCAATTGAGCTGCATCATTTGGTTACCTATTTTTTGTTGAAATTAGTAAGGAAATAAGCATTGTTTATCACATGGTAGGAAGCCCCAGAATCAAAGTACCAAGGAGAAGAAGTAGAAAAGGGTTTACTTGAGAGTCTTAAAGCAGAGAATGCTAAAATGATCATTTGTTCATGTTGGAGATGGAATAAACAAACAGAACAAGTATAGTAGTAGAAGCAGAACTTTTTACTATAACAAAATATTACAACACTAATCTCTTTTTTGTGTTTCTAACAAATCTCTCTTCTATTTTTCTCACAAGTATTTCAACACTTTATTTTTTCACACACTTTCGATCTTTCTATTCACTCATCTAATGCCTAACATACAACATATATATAGATGTACATGGAAGAGTTTAACTTGAACTTGACAACCTATTACAACCACTAGCTACCATCTTCGACCATTCTTGCAACTTTGCAGTCTTCAAATTGGTTTTAACAACTTATATTAGCCACATACTTAGCACAACTCATACATAAGGCTTCATGAAGCTTTTAATTTGATGGATAAGATTGACAACTCATCATATGTTGGAAATGGATAGAATTCAAGAAAGATTTGGATTCTTCTAGAGTCTTCAATCTTCTCCAAGTCTCCACAAGCTTTCATGAGTTTTCTTCAAGCATCCATAATTTTCTACAAGGTTCCTTAAGATTCTTTATAGGTGATGGAGAAATTCAATTTGAATTTGAATTCTTTGGTGGTGGGAAGGAGTTAGAAGCAAAATTGAGTTTGAATTCTAACACTCCCCCAAACTTGATTTTGCATACCAATCATATCTTTGAGTTTATGTAACACCTCTGCCTTCAATGGCTTTGTGAAAATATCTGCAAATTATTCTTCTGTTCTGCAGTAGACTGAATCCACAACTTCTTTTTTAACTTGCTCCCGAATAAAATGATACTTCGTGTCGACATATTAGCTTCGGCTGTGTGAAATTGAATTCTTTGCAAGTGATATACTAGACTTGTTATCCACGTATATAGCGACTAGACCTTCTTACTTCTGATGTAACTCATTTAAAATATTCTTCAACTAAATTGCTTGAGACATGCATGTTGCTGCAGCTATATATTCTGCTTCACATGATGAGAGAGCAACAGTTTGTTATTTCTTTGATGACCAAGAGAATATTGTTGAGCCAATGTGAAATGTGTATCCTGATGTGATTTTCCCATCATTTGTATCTCCACCATAATCACTATCTGAATAGCCAATTATCTTTAATTCTTCAGAATGCGTATAGAATAAACTATGATCAACAGAACCTTTAATGTATCTCAAAATTCTTTTTGCTGCACTGAAACGATCTTGCTTTGGTTGCTCCATATATCTGCTAACTAGGCCAACTGCAAATATGATATGTGGTCGAGTGAAAGTTAAGTACCTCAAGTTTCCGACCAGGCTCTTGAATAGTGTTGGATTAACTGATTCTCTATCTGAGTCAGCGTTACACCTCACTCATGTTTCTATTGGTGTGGAGATAGGCTTGCAATCTTTCAATCTGAACCTGCTCAATATTTCTTTTGCATATTTCTTTTGTTATATAAAAATTCCTTCCTCTATTTGTCTAACTTCATCTCCAAAAAAATAAGACATCTCTCCAATATCTGTCATTTCAAATTCTTTAGCCATAGCTTTCTTAAACTCAACAAACATACCTGGATTATTTCCCGTGAAGATCATATCATCTATGTAGAGGCACACTATCATTATATCTCCATCTTCATTTTTCTTTGTGTATAAGGCATGCTCGTGTGATCTTTTCACATATCCATTCGTCTGAAAGTACTCATCTATCCTCGTGTTCCAAGCTCTCAGAGCTTGCTTCAATCCATATAGTGCCTTGTTCAACCGATAGACTTTATCTTCTCCTCCTTTTTTAACATAACTTGGTGGTTGCTCAATGTAGACCTCTTCTTCCAGATAACCATTAAGAAAGGTTGATTTCACATCCATCTGATATATCTTCTATTATTTTCCTACTGTAACTGTTGTAATAAGTCTAATAGTGTCAATCCTTGCAACTGGTGCAAACACCTCTTCATAATCAACTCCATATTTTTGCTTGTAGCCTTTAGCCACCAAACTCGCCTTGTACTTCTCCACCTTCCCTTCTTGATTGGTCTTTGTCTTGTACACCCACTTTACCTCGATTGGCTTATGCTCCATAGGCATAGTTATGAGCTCCCACGTATTATTTCTTCTGATTGCAGTAATTTCTTCATTCATGGCTTTCTTCCATTTTTCATCTTATGCAGTCTCTTCATATGCCATCGGATCATATTCAGCTATCAAACAAAATAATGAATAATCAAGTGTAGTTTGTATTGGATCTGTAGCATCATAAATATCACTTAAGCTTCATATATTTGCTGGTGCTTCCCCTGAATTGCTGCTACTGCTACTGCTTCCTGATGTTGAAGGTGTAGTCGCAGGAGTTGATGTAGTAGGACTTTGTGAAGGAATGTGATCATTTTTGTCTTGAACTGTCTGCTCTTTTGAGTCATCAACATCTTCAAAGAATTGGCCTTCCACTTCCTTTTCTTCATCACTCCAGCTCCAGTAATCTGCTTCATCAAACTCTACATCTCTTGATATGATCCTCGTTTTGGTTAGAGGATTGTAGAGTCTGTAGGTTTTACTCTTATGCTCATAGACAATAAAAGTACACTTCTCTCCTTTGTCCTATAGCTTTTTTCTCATATGATGTGAAATATGGGTATGCTATGCAACCAAAGATTCTTAGATTGCTCACTTCTGGTTTCTTGCCACTCCATGCTTCATTTGGAGTCTTGAACTTCATGTTTTTTGTTGGACATTGATTCAATAAGTAGGCGGCACAATTGACAGCTTCAGCCCAAAATTTTCTTGGCAAATGTTTTTCCTTCAGCATGCTCCTTACCATATCAATAAGTGTACGATTCTTTCTTTCTGTAATTTCATTTTGTTGTGGGGTGTAGGCAGCTATCAACTGATGAATTATTCTATGTTGTCTACAGAATTCTTCAAATAACTTTATTGTATATTCACCACATCTATCTATTCTGAGTATCTTCATATACAAACCACTTTGCTTCTCCACCATTGCTTTAAATTCCTTGAATTTATCAAGGGCTTGTGATTTTTCTTTGAGGATATACTCCCAAGATTTTCTACTGAAATCATCAATAAAAGTGATATAGTACATGTTTCCTCTAAGTGATGGAATACCAAATGGACCAGCAATATCTGAGTGAACTAGCTGCAATGATCTTCTAGCTCTCCATGACTTGCCAACTTCAAAACATTGTCTATGCCGCTTTCCTTTCATACAGCTTTCACATAACTGATCTGGATGACTTATTTGTGGCAATTCATTCACCATCTTTGCTTTTGACAACAGCTTCAGACCAGTGAATCCAAGATGACCGAACCTAAGATGCCACAACCATGAACTATATTTTGTGATGTACTTCATGCACTTTATTACTCTGTATGGATACTCAGTTTGAATAGACGATTTCAAGAGTCTACGTTTGAACAAGGGCTGGAACATTTTGTTGCACAAGTCCTGTATTCGCAAAGCTACTTTGATATTATGTCTCTTGGGTAGTCTTGTTAGACATTTTTTGATAATATGTCCATCCTTTGTAGAGTAACTGCGAAATTTTGTGGGACAGTTAGAAGGAAAGCGACCATATATATCCTTCTTAGTAGAAACATTGAACAACATTTATTTCTCGTCCTCTTGGTTTGCCTTGTGCTGCATACACCATTATAATATAAGTTGATTTTTGTTGTTCCATGATGGTTTGAGTGAAATAACATTATTTTTAATGAAACAAATCATTAATTAGGCATGCATATAATAAGGGTACAGATCCTTGGTTCATGAAACTGGACCTAATACCTTTAACATTAAATGTTCCGTTCAGAATTTGTCAAAATTAAATTGGTTCCTTTGTTGCCTTTTTAAATCTCTAATTTTATTGTTGTTTAGGTAAGACATTTAGAATTGGAATATATCCAAATTCACAAGGGTCAGAGTCTGTGTAATTATGATGGAACAAATTTATTTAATTATAAATCTGCACCAAAAATAAACAATAGAACTCACAGTAATATAGAAGAACAAATGCAGGAAAATGGAAGAAATTAGAGCCCAACAGATAATGTCTCCTTAAAATAATTTGTTCCCTCTATTGATGCCCAAGGTTTAAGAATCTCCCAGGATATAATGGATTGACGTCTCCAGAACGATGGCACTATGAATCAGGAGCCCTCACGAACAAAATCGAATTAGAAGAATCACACATTATAAGCCTAGTATGCACTATAAGTATACTTAGAAAAATATTGGTAGAGTAACAATGCATAAAATATGTATTGATTTTCTGAAAGGTTCAATGTCTATATAGACACTGACAGGACATGATGAACCGGTGGACCGTCCTCGGGGAAATGCTGTGACTGACGGCCTTCGAATGCTCGCACCGATTCGGTTCAAAATTATCCAATTGTATCATTTCGATTTAAAAGCGAAACAAAAAGGTAGAATCGATTAAGTTCAATAATTAGTGGGGAGGAACGTTTCAGTTTGAAAAAGTTGGAGAGAAGCAACGGAACAAAAAATAATAAAATAATTTAATGAAAAATAATTATTTTTTATATATCACACACACGAGCAAGCCGAGCTGAGCCGTCCGGCTGGACAGGCTGCATCGGCCCGCGCACACATGTGTGGTGAACGAAGTCCTACCTACGTCCTCTCTCCTCCATAAAAGTGGAGTGCCCCTAAAGGGAAAACTAAGGAGTGAGGTAAGGGTTTATAAATCTTCATATTTCTCACTACTTGTCCAATGTGGGACTTCCCTTTCACCTTCCCTCTTTCTTTCTTCCTCAACCCAGTTCTTATCATAACCCATGGAGTTTTTTAGATACAAATTCCAACAATCCCCCAAATGGATAAGAAGTCTATTCATCGTGACCATATGCAAATGAACATGAATGCAAAGTGTGACTCCTTAACGAAAAACAATTGCATCGAGATAGGTAGGGGTCACCTTTGAACCTTCTCGAGTGAAACCTATCGGGTGTACTCGATCAATCGGTGGTCAAGATGACTTGAACCGTCGACCTTTTGTGTACACCTAGACAAGAGGAGTCACACATTTTCTTCCAACATTGTTGGTCCTTATTGTTATGCCTATTTTGGCCATGGATACTTGTCTGGGTCTGTGAGTGTTCTAGAGAATTGGCCTTTATAAATCTCATAGAAGCGACATTCACTTCACACTAACATAGGTGATTCCTTGTTATGTAACTCAGCATACATCATCTGAACACATCAGATTAAGAAACCATTAAAATCCTAATTGCTTACCCTGATATATACATTGTCTTGTCATAGGAATGAGTATGAGTATAGAAACTCCACAGTGTTAACAGTCGATTATTACTTAGTTGTTTCTTTGAACCTAGTTCGTGGGATCTCCACTCATTAAGGTAGAGTTACCGCAATAATCAACAAATGATAGGCCTTAAACTCATTCCTTTCGACAAATTCTCAACCAACTCACTAGAAATCCCTTTAGTCAACAGATTTGCTATATTTTCTTTATACTTTATATAGTCAAGTGTAATAATTTCACTCAAGAGTAGTTGTCTCACAGTATCATATCTACGACGTATATGTCTAGACTTACCGTTATACATGACGTTCTTGGCCTTTCCAATAACAGCTTGACTATCACAATGTATGCGTACAGATGGTATCGATTTTGGCCAATTAGGAACATCCTCAATAAAGTTACAAAGCCATTCGGCTTCTTCACCGACTTTATCTAAAGCAATAAATTCTGCTTCCATGGTTGACCTTGCAATGCAAGTCTGCTTGGATGATTTCCAAGACACAGCACCGCCACCAAGGGTGAACACATATCCACTTGTGGATCTAGTGTCATTAAAGCCGATTATTCAATTTGCATCACAATACCCTTCTATAACTGCAAGATACTTCTCGTAATGCAAAGCAAAATTTTGAGTGTTTTAAGTAACCCAAAATTTTTACCATAGCTTTCCAATGATACTCGTCTGTATTGCTAGTAAAATGACTTAACATGCTTACTGCATAGGCAATATCAGGTCTAGTGCAGTTCATAATATACATAAGACTGTCTAGCACTTGAGCATACTCTTTTGGTGTTCTCGTTTTACCATTATTCTTTAATAGTTTAATATTATAATCTATGGGGTTCTTCATAAGAGATATATTCCAATTCTTGAATTTCTCAAGAATTTTTGTAATATAGTGAGCCTGTGATAAAGCCAACCCTTCAAATGTTCTATGAATTTTAATACCCAAAATAATATCTGCTAGACCCATATCTTTCATGTCAAACTTATTGGTAAGCAGTCGCTTTGTAGCATTAATCATTTGATTAATTCTACCCATTATCAACATGTCGGCTACATAAACAAAAACAATGGTATGTACCAAAAAAAAAACTATGGCAAGTCCTATTTCAGTATTCCGAACATAGACACACTTCACACTTGTCACATTTATTAATACTAAAACCATTCAACAACATAACATCATTGAATTTTGCTTGCCATTGTTTTGGAGCCTCCTTAAGTCCATATAGAGACTTTATCAAGCGACAGACTTTTCGTTCTTGTCTTGAGACAACAAAATTCCTCAGGTTGTTCAAGATAAATCTCTTCGTCTAATTCACCATTCAAGAAAGTTATTTTTACATCCATTCGATGTATCTCCAATCCATTCAACGCTACTAACGCAATTAGCATCCTAATGGATGTAATCCTTGTAACAGGTGAATAAGTATCAAAGTAGTCTATGCCTTCATGTTGATGATAGCCTTTTTCTACAAGTCTAGCTTTGTACTTATCAATAGTGTCATCTGCCTTCATCTTCCTTTTGAAGACCCACTTAGTTCCTAAAGGCTTATTGCCAGGAGGACGTTCAACTAGTTCCTAGGTGTGGTTTGACAGAATGGACTCAACTTCACTATTGATAGCCTTTTCCTAAAGTGGTGCTTCAGGGGAAGTCATAGCCTCTTTGTACGTTCGAGACTCATTTTCCAACAAAAATGTTAGAAAATCAGGTCCAAAGGATGTGTCAATCCTTTGTCTTGTAATGCGTTTAGGTTCCTCCTCTATAGGTTTATCACTAGTCATAATATCCCGAGGTCTCACAGTATTGTCATTATTTTGACCACTTGCATTATTTTCCTTGTTATATCGAAATACATTCTCAAAGAACGTAGGATCCCTTCACTGAATAAACATAGGATCCCTTCACTCAATAACCGTATTAACGTGTTATATCTGATCATTTCACTCAATGAACACATAGTCCACTGTCTTATGTCCGATTCTTAACCTTTTGGGTTTAGGAACCGCGACCTTAGTCAAGCACCCCCACACTTTTAAGTATTTCATGGAAGGTTTCCTTCCTTTCCATACTTCGTATGGTATGCTTTGCATCTTCTTATGGGGCACTCTATTAGTAATATAGTTAGCCATCAAAATAGCTTCTCCATACAAGTTCTATGATAAATCGAACGAAATTAACATTACATCCATCATTTCTTTCAATGTCCAATTTTCTCCCTCTACAATTCCATTTGATTACAGGGCATAAAGATCAATCGTTTGATATATAATACCAGACTCTATACAAAATTCCTCGAAGGGGCCATCATATGGACTCACGCGATGGCTCCTTACCACTTTAATTTTGTTGTTAAGTTGATTTTCAGCTTCATTTTTATATTGTCTAAAAATAATAATAGCTTCATCTTTGCTATTAAGTAAAAACACATAACAATATCTACTGCAATTATCAACAAAAGTAATAAAATATTTTTTATTACCCCTAGATGGTATAGATTTTATATCACATATATCAGTATGCACTAAATCTAATAATTCGGTTGATCTTTCTTTAGAAGAAAATGGTAACTTAGAGAATTTAGGTTCAATACATACTTGACATTTGTCATTATTTGAACAATCAAATTTAGGTAATAAACCTAAATGAATAAAACTTTTAATTGATCTAAAATTAACATGTTCTAATATATTATGCTATAAATTAGAAGACTCATGCAAATAAACAAAAGAAACATTATTATTATTATTAACACCATCTTCGGTTACAATCATTACATTAAGTTTGAAAAGGCCCTCACTAAGGTAACCTTTTCCTATATACATATCATTATTAGAAAGTACAAACTTATCAGAAACAAACACAAGCTTGAAATCATTCTTGCTCAAGAGAGATCCAAACACTAGTTTCTTGCGAATTTCAGGTACATGAAGCACATTATTAAGTATCACAATTTTTCTAGAAGTCATCTTTAAGGCCACCTTCCCAACGCCTTCCACCTTTGAAGAAGAAAAATTACCCATGTAGATTTTTTCACCCGTCTCCGCAGGGGTGTAGGAAAAGAACATTGATCTGTTGGAACACATATGCCTGGTGGCACCAGTGTCCACCCACCACTCCTTGGTATCTCTTACCATATTACATTCCAACACAACTGCCGACAGATTCATATCTTCAACCTTTTCAGCAATGTCAACCATGTTGGCTTGAGTTGTCTTCTTCTTTTTGAAGTTCTTTGCCTTTTTACAATCCTTAGCACAGTGGCCAGGAATCCCACAATTATAGCAGTTTCCCTTGAACTTCTTCAATTTACCTTGGCCTTTACCATGCTTAGATGATCCCTCATCAAAGTGTTTTCATTTCTTGGACTTTGAACCATCTTCAACAACATTGGCCCTTGAAACCACATAATTATTGCCAAGTTTCTTTTCAAAAATCTTATTGTCTTCATCTATTATCAATCTCATGATCAGATCTTCAAGTGACATCTCTTTGCGTTTATGCTTGAGATAACTATTAAAATCATTCCAAGATGATGGTAATTTTTCTATAAACGTAGCAACTTGGAAAGATTCAATAAGGGACATCCCTTCGGCATGAATTTCATGCATAAGCACTTGAAGTTCTTCAACTTGACTCACAACAGATTTAGAGTCTTGCATTTTGAAGTCCAAGAATCTGCCAATTATAAATTTCTTTAGGACAACATCTTCAGTTTTATACTTCTTATCTAGACTGTCCCATAATTCCTTACTTGTCTTTAAGGCACTGTAGGCATTATACAATGTCTTGTCTAGACCATTGAGAATATAATTCTGACATAAGAAGTCAGAATGCTTCCAAGCATCAATTGCAGCAACCCTTTCCTTGTCCAATGATTATCTTTCTTCCAATTTCGGAGCATCTTCAGTAAGAAACCATGCCAAGTTTAATGTAGTGAAATAAAATAACATTTTCTATTGCCATCTTTTGAAATCATTTCCATTAAACTTCTCTGGTTTCTCTGCATGCATTGGAACATAACCATTAAGATTCATCAAGTTTGTACTTGCACTTACCATTTCTGTTATTAAAGCAGAAATTCGAATTAATCACACAGATTAATGAAAGAATGGTTGAACATTATAGTAATCAAAAATTTAAAATACTGTACACAGATTCAAACCAAATTGTCCTAAGATTGTTGTTTAGGCAAGACATTTAGAATTGGAATATATCCGAATTCACAAGGGTCAGAGTATGTGTAATCACAATGGAACAATTTATAAATTTGCACCAAAAATAAACAATAGAACTCACAATAATATAGAAGAACATATGCATGAAAAATGAAAAAAAATCTGAGCCTAATAGATGTTATCTCCTTAAGATAATTTGTTCCCTCTACTAATGCCCAAGGTTTACGAACAATGTCTCCCAGGATAGAATGGATTGACGTCTCCAGAATGATGGCACTATCGATTAGTAGCCCTCAAGAACACAACCGAATGTTAGAAGAATCAGACACTGTAAGCCTGGTATGCATTATGAGTATGACTTAGAAAAAATTTGGCAGAGTAACGATGCATAAAATCTGGATTAATTTTTTGAAGGGTTCCATGTCTATATATAGACACTGACCGGACACGATGAACCAATGAACCACTGCCGGCGAACCAGTGAACTGTCGCTTGAGAAATGTCATGATTGACGGGTGTGAACGAATGCACCGATTCGATTCAAAATTAATTGATCGTACCATTTCTGTTCATAAGCGAAACAAAAAGGAAGAACCGATTCGGTTCAAAAATTAGCGGGGAGGAACGTTTCAATTTGAAAAAGTTGAAGGGAAGCAACAAAACAAAATATAATAAAAAAATTTAATAAAATTTTTTTTATTTCACACACACACGAACCGAGTTGAGCCGGCCGGACAGCAGAGGCGCATGCGTGGTGGACAAGGCCCAACTATGTCCTCTCTCCTCCAAAAAAAGTGGAGTGCCCCTAAGGGACAAATTAAGGAGTGAGGTAAGGGTTTATAAACCTTCATATTTCTCACTACTCTTCCAATATAGGATTTCCCTTTCACCTTCCCTCTTTCTTTCCTTTCTCAACCCACTTCTTATTCATAATACATGGAGTTTTTTAGATACAAATTCCAACATCTATCACTATCACAAATGGCATTAGTTCTAACTCTGAATTCCATCTCTAGTTTTGAATTTCCTAGTAGCGCGAAGAAGCTTTGATCTGGAGGTGTGGAGTTCCAAATGTAATGAGTTCCTAAGGTCTATCGCTAACAGTTTGATTGACACCTACTACTACAACCATCAATTGCTTTTAGCAACACATTCGGTCTAGTTTAGCGAAGATGAATGTCATGACGATGGTGAGAATTTATCCCAAAAAATGATTATGCTGAGTGTTATGGGAAAATTAAAATCATTAGTGATGCCTACATAGCATATAAAGAAGACGCAATGCTTCAAATTTGATCTCGGTGGTGCTGCACCTCAACTTCGAGCACGCGATTGTTTTGAAGGGTAACGAAATATAGCAACTGTCGTATGGAATTCAAATGAAGTTTAGTTTATCTTTATCTCGATTAGTTTAATTTATCTTATTAAATTTGATTTATTTTATCTATTATAAAATATTAGTTATTTTATTTCAAATTATATTATTAGGTAGCTTACTATATCTTTTAGAAGATATAAGTGACTCATTTGATAGATGGATAAGTATTAGATTTCCAGATAACTCACATTGGAAATCTTAGTTACCCCCGTTTGGTACAAAGATTCTTAAAAAATATTGGAAATGAAAATTCTGAATAAGAATCTTATAAAATAATACCACTAGGTGGATGGTATTTTAGGATTCCCATCCGGTCAAATTTTTTTATATGATTTATAAGACATAAATAACCCTAGCTCCTTTTGATATTTTCATGACTAAAATATCATCTCTTGTTAAAGCTCTAGTTGTGATATTCTTCTTCACAAAATCATGGGTTCCTCTCTTTCTTTTCATGACGACTTTACTTGGTTCATCTTTGATTCGCTCTGATGATCCTTTCGTGGGATATTAGAAAAAAAATATTTCAAAAATTTATCAAAAATTAGTTTTGTAAAATCAGCTTACATTCCCAGAAATAATTAACAATCAACTAAACATAGAATAATAACTTAAGTCAACATTTCTAAAAATATTTTGACTTACTAAATAATTTTTTGATAATATCTATGAGAAATTCAGTTTTCTAATAATCATGATTTCGTAGTAACAACCTTAAGTTTTCAATCGCTCATTAATTTTTCAGTGAAAGTTTGGTGAAATTAATTTTCTTATTTACATATATCGTTTCTCATTCTACTATGGTCAAATTGTCATGTCCATCTACCCACCAATTTGCCGTTTATTTGGTAAGATACGGCTATTTTGGATGAGAACTATTTAAAAAAAAAAAATAGCTATGATATGAGCCACAATTATTGCCTAAACGTAGGTACATTGAGCCTAGTCATAATGCAACAACAGTTTTGTTTAAAATTTTACAAGACATGATTGATGAAGCTGTATAATTTTACCTATATATATCGGGTACCAGGCACATTTATAATGTGAATGCAAGAGTAAAGCTTGGTGCCACAGAGAAAACGAAACCAAAACGGCCCATTTGGTCGATCCATTAATTATGGTTTGACTTCACTTTAAAATAGGACTGATACGTCTATAATTGAGTAACTTTAAACTTAGTCTCTTATCATTTTATTGCACACTGCAGTATATATTATATATTCGATAGCCTTAGCGTGACAGGTTGCAGAGATTCATGTACCAATCACAACTTCAATGGAAACGAGGTTAATTGAATCCTTCCTTAATTGTGTAACAAAGATTATCTCATTGTTGCTTGTTATTAATTAATAGTTTTTAATTTTGAGTTAATCCGTTTGTGATTTGCTCTATCGTGACGCTGTGAATGCGACAGTTTTTTTTTATTATTTATTTATTTATTTTGTTGGAATGAATGCAACGGATTTAGTAGATTTTAAAATCAAACTGCAGTTTGGCTCTTTTGTGTCACCAGATTTCGGTGACGCGCTGCAACCATTTATTTGCGGCCAAAATGTCTGTTATCAGAGATAAAGAAAATTTATGTAAGAAAAATTTACATGAGCCTTAAAAAAATATGATTTTTTTTAAAATATATTCATTAAAATAGAAAATGATTTTGTTTGGAAGAAATATTTAAGAGGTACTTTATTTATATTGATATTTTTTCATATCACAAAAATATAATTTTTCATGGACACAAAATGTTTAATTTAAAAATATTTTTTTTTTCATATTTTAAGTTTTTCAATAGATTAACCTAAATATGTTAGGGTTCTGTTTGAATTAACTTTTTAAAAAAAAATTATGAATTGTATTCTCTTAAAAGAATTTTATTTAAGTTAAAGCTATTTTGATTTTGATAGAGTACATAAACAACTTTTTATGCATGAAAATATTATAAAGGATAATGATGATAATAGTGGTGGGAGTGAGATAGGGCAAAATCGAATCTTGAGAAAATTATTTGGTATCTGTTTTGTAATTTTTTTAGAAGTCAAGAATGTCGATTAAATTTTAACATTTTTTCTATTTATTTTTTAAAATTAAGGTTTTAATGTGTGTAAGTTTTCATTTATTCAAGTTTTGACATTTTATTTCTTTTTCTTTATCAATTGATATTTGAAATTTTATTATTTAAATTTTAATTCTTAGCTTCTTATTTTTAACGTTTTGGTCTTTTTATTTTTTTATTCAGTGAAATTTTAATTTATCTAATTATATTTATTAAAATTTTAATTGCAATTTTCTATAACGAATCAGTTTCTATAATTTTTATTTATTAAGAAAACCATTTTAAAACCTAAACGAATGAAGATTTAGTTTATATTGTAAAAACGTATTCTTTCATAAACACAATTTTCTTTTTTTTAATATGTTCAGTTTTTCTAATAAACTCATATACACTAAATTATAATTAGAATATTTAAATAAGAACATTAAAACTATTTTATTTCAAAGAAGTATTTAACAGGTTCTTCTTTTCTTTTCTTTTTTGGTGGAAATTAACAAGTTCTTCATTTATACTTGTTTTGCATTATAAAATTTCAATTCTTATAATTTTTTCTCATTTAGGTTTTCATCTCTATTTTTTTTCCTTTAGATATTATTTTTTATATTTTTTTTAGTAAAAATCAATCGAAGTTCTAATGACAGGACCCATCTTCATATTTTTATTAATTAAATTTTTATTTTCTTAATGTCAAGATTTCAGTTTCTATATATATTACTCATTTCAGTTTTAGATTACATAATTTTTATTCAATTAAGGTATTGATCCTTTTATTCGTAACGGACTGATACCTATATTTTCCACCTTACTAAAAGATTGGTTCTTTTGAGAAATTAAGATTCAAATAAATGACAATATCAACGCTTATAATTTCATTTATTTAAGATTAAAATAAAAAAAATATAAGGGTTGATATCAAAATAAAAACAATTAGAAACAAAATTTAAATGAGTGAAAATATATGAGAACATTGATCAATGTGCCACCTTTTTAAAAAAAAATTGTCACAATGTCACATGGGTCAAAATTAAAATTACATTACTCCAAACCTTCAGTTATAGCGAGTTTCAATTGTAACGTGACAAATTTATTGTCAATATATAGTAGTGAGTAAGACTCCACGTGATAGAACAAGTTAACTCATTTTCTGAAAGCCATAACTTCTGGCTTAGGTGTTCAAATCGATTATTTTTATTCCATATAATTTTTATAGATCTATGCACTGGAAGGATTATATTTTAGTGTTGAAAAGTAAAAATAAGAATAAGAATTAAATAATGTCATTCACAAAGATAAAATATATTAAACAGGGTACAAAGAAGCATTTTTTGAAAAAATTTATTAATGCATAGATCTCAAAAAGTTACATAAAAAAAAAAAAAAAAATCTCCAATTTCGACACCTGAATCAAAAATTATAAATTTACAAAGTATTAAGTTAAAATTTTCAAAATTTTGTATTACATATCACGAAACAATAAGCCACCAAAGCCGCTTTGAATGAGAGCAAGTTTAGTTTAAATGCACTCCCACTAACAACGACATTGATGGCTTCAGAAAATGTGTCTGTGTGACAAACCATACTCACTACAATTGCTAGTGAGTTTGGAGCAATGGCATTTTAGCAAAAAAAATTTACCCCAATAATATTTCGATAAATTTTTTCAAAAAAGTGACATATTAGTCAATGACCCAAATATATGAACTAAAATCTTATTTAGATTTTTGTTCTTATTATTAGAATTTCTTCTTTAAAAAAACCATTTTTTTCTTTTTATGTGAAACTATATTTTGCCCAAATATATAGTATCAAATAGGTATTACTCTTACACACAAAAAATATGTACAAATAGATTCAATTCTTCCTTCTTCTTTTTCTCTCTTAATTATCCAGGACTCCACCTGTGTTTAGCAAGAAACACAACCAGTATCAAATCTTACATAATAATGCCTAAGAAATAAATCAATTTAATGTTGTCCAATGCTATGCAAGAATCATGGTATAATAAATATTTTTTATTTGGCTTTGAAATTCATGAAGCCCTTTATGATGACAAACATCGTACCTATTCTGGATTGGTATTTCAATAATCCCCTCATGTTGGTAAGATACATAAGAAACCCATTTCCAATAAAGTAACTATACTCCAAATACTTATAGATAAGCAACATGTGTAGTAATGTGATGAAGGAATTAATTGATTGGAGGAGGGAAGTTAGGTTGGTGGGAAGGGCACGGGAGAGTGGGTGATATTAACAGTTGAAAAGTTGGGTGGGTGAAGGGACTCAGGAATAGAGATGGACTATGTTCCATGAATCTGTAACATCCTTCTTGCCAAACCCCTTAGTCAAATGGTGGGGACACTGATTGGGTTCTATATTACACAGGCTATGTGATTTTGGACTTTTCTCACAATTTTGTTACTGTCTCATTGATGGAGGGAGAGTGAGAGACTGAGAGTGAGAGGAAGTGTGATCAGGACCACGAGTATATTTTCGATGCAATGAATATAGGTATATTTTTACCAAAAAATAGGGATATGAAAAGAAATAAATATAAAGATAAATATAATATAAATGTATTCTTTTTTTCTATATATAATAAAAAAAATATTGAATGTTATATTAAAAATATTTTCCAGGACCACCACTAGATACTATGTTAGGATTCAAAGTTCCATCCAAGGCAAGTTGAGTTCACGAGTTATATCATCACGTGGGAGTGTTTTTCATGTTTTTCATTGCAACTAAATAGTATTTTGATTTTGTTATCGTATTGGTTTCCAGTATTACATTGTCTATATGGGACAAGCAAGTTGCAAGCATACTTTTCTCACAACAAACGCACTTATCATGAAGAAAGGAAGTTATAAAAAGACAAAAAGAGAGTATTTAGCGAAAGTTTGGCATTTTCTTTTCTTTTTTTAAAAAAAAAAAAATTGAAAGTAGGCGTGAGAGGAAGGTAAACAATTCAAAAACAGGAGAGGTTGAAATAATTTACTTTTTATATAAAATATTAAAAATTTAATTTTAATACCCTCTCGGATTAGTTGTGACATCATTGAAAGATTTTGACAATTCATGTAGTTATTAATATAGTCAATTCATTAAATGCATCGTCAATACAAGTCTCAATCACTGTGTGAAATAATTTTAGGGAGCGTTTGGTTCAGGAAAATTTTTTGGAATAGTAGAAAAATAAGATAGATAGAGAAATGATTAGAAAGATAGATAAAGTGAGATAGGTAGAAAAATGTAAAAAAAATTGTTTGGTGGGGAAAAACTTTACTGGGAAAGTTAGATAATTTTTTGAAATCAACAGTGCATTAAAAGTCAGATAACCGGTTTTCTGAAAAATCGCACATTCAAATTGGGTTTCTAAACAGTGCGAATATCTATGTTTCTCATAAATCCAGACAAATTGGATAAATGGGTTTTGGTGAAAAACGTTGAAACAAACATGGTATTTCTAAAAGTCATACTTGAGAAAGATAGATATCCGCTGAAAAGCTCCCAACCAAACACCACCTTAGGGTTTTATAATTCATGTTGAAGGAGAATTGAAATCTTATGTTGTAGAGATAAAAAGTATGTGGGACCCATGTGTTAGAAAAAATTATATGTAGGACTCATGTCAGCACGAAAATCGAAGGGTGTGCAGGAAAATTGTAATTCTCAAGTTAAATGAGAATTATAAAACCCATAATTTTATAATGATAATGCGTCAAAATTATGGAAAAAATTTGTGTGATTTTAAAGAATGTAAAGTTATATCATTTTATAAGAGAGAAAGAGATAAATAAAGGAGAAGAAAGAGTTGACAAAAAAAATAGAGGTGTGGGTCACACCTCTTTGTAAAAGTGAAATGATATAAGTTATGTCATTTAAAAGGATTAAACACTTTTTCCCAAAACTATATTCTAATATTAATTAGAAGGGACATTCATAATAATATTGTAAAGAATAAACTTACAACTATTTCATTATATCATAATATGATGATTATAAAAATTAAAAAAATTATGGAAATAAACTTACAAATTATAATATTTGTAAATAAAATCGTAAGGTTAAAAATTTCATTTAAGAGATATGGATATCTTTATTGTAAATATGAAAATATAATTGTGCAATTAGCACAGATTTAATAAGATAACTGTGTGACTGTAAGGTAAATTTGTTTCTTATTTATTTCTCTATAATTAAAAAAAAATAACTCATATTTATTTATATATTGTAACACTTTGTGTATAAATAATTAAGCAATAATATTAATTTAAACATACAATAAAAAGCACAAAACTACTTATATTATCTGTTGACTACGACCAAACATCAGACAGAATAAAAGTTGTGATGTGATTTAACTATTTATCTTGTATTATTCTCCTTCTATTGTTTTACAATGTTGTTGGGTTTAGTATGCTCTTTTTACTTAAGTCCAATAGCTTTAATCAGAGTGAGTCTAATTTTAATCCATGAAGCTTATGGTTAGTTTTGGATTGGGCAAGGCATATAAACACTCTTTTCTCTCTTGTGCCTTCAAGGGTTACAGTCATCAGAAACACACACACACACACCAAAGAGACAGACGTTCATCATCTGAACGGTTGCCTACACGACCCCCTGATCCCCTTGAGTCATAGCCTGGAAGATCAACCGTAGAGCAGAATTGCGACCATTCGTGGTGCGATGCTGCAAGATCGTGAGGCTTGATAAGGAGAACTGAAGGTGAGAAATCATCACGCTCGCTTCTTCACCCCAGGTAATCAAAATGGTGTCTTCATTCCTCATCGCATCGGTACGATGCGCTTCCGCGTTTCTGATGATATACCTTCATGTGGTATCAGAGCCGGATTGTGATGGGGATTAAGATCAGTTTTGATTTATTTATTTTTTTATCTGATTTTGAAAATATGGCACCTTTATTCTGTTATTGATATTCATGTTGTTAATTCATTATAGTTCATTTTCATACAAGTTTAAATTTTAATCAGTAAGAATGTTTTAATCCATAGTTAGGGTCTCTCGTGTATTTCTCAATTTGTAACAAGGAGGCTAATCCCATATGATTAGGTTTCCTCCTTACTGTTTTTATTTATTTTCGGAATTTCTATGTATTTTTTCAATATTTTGTAAAAGTTCAAGATAAAGAAACCGCGAGGAAGATCCGCAGTCAGCACTGTCAGAGACTTTTCGAAGACTTCCCGATCTCAGAATTGGGCGATCTATATATGGTTGGAAAGAGTACGGAAAGACGAACGCAACAGAGGGTGTATCGCCGCCACTTGAGCCACAACGCGCCTCCACAAGATGATGAGAGTGGCCGCCACTCTCCGTCAAAGAATGAGAGAGTGAGGGAGCGTCCGACCACCTTTTTGGGTGGTTCTGGCGGCAGTGCACTCGTCTATATGTGGCGGTCTCTCCCCTGGAGTTTCGGCATGAGTTTACTTCGATTGACGGCACGGCAGACCTGACGGCTAGGGTTCCTCTTTCGCGTCCTAGGGTTTCTCGCCAAAGGATTAGATCTTTGGGCTTTTGGGCCCATGAAAACCCTAAAGGGGCTTGAGATAGATACTATGGGCTAAGCGAAAGTCAAATTCCAAAGTTGTAATATTTTATTATTTTTATTTATTTATTTTTCTTTAAAATAGGAAGGCCATGGATTAAAGTAATTAGATTTTATTATTTAATGCTTTTATTGATTGGTATGAATTATAGGTGCGATTAGCATGATATTTGTGATAACATGTCATATAGCATAGGAAGGTTCCATATTGTTGTATGATCACATGTCATACGTGCATATTTACTATTATGTCATTACCGACTAGTATGATAGTATACGTGCATAGTTTTTTATTTTAAATATTTCGGTAAAATAAAATTATGATTATTATGATTTTAGAAACAAAATCTAGATTAATGGTTATATTAATTTCGAAAATTAATTAATTATTATGATTTTGCTAAATCTAGAATAATCAAATTGATTATTTTTGGAGTTTTAAAATCAAGACAAATTAGTAAGAAAATTTCCTAAGAGAATTCTTTTATTTTGCGAGTAATTTGTGGGTCTACTAAAATGGTCATGTGTTAAACACACGCTGCATACCCCAATCATGTATCATGATTGTGTGAAGCACACGCTGCCTATCATGATCGGATTTTAGGACCTTAATGATTTCAAAATTCAGATAAGCTAAGTGATGCACGTTCATCGGCGCTCTTGCTTACATAGTTTTTGAAATCAAACAAAGGATACTATCAATTAAATAATTCTTGGAAATTGGAAAATATTGCTTATGTTGAATGGAAGGAGATTTAAATTAAGAAATTAATTTAACCTTCAAGCGCATTATAGGACCATTAATAAAATGATCATGTGAAGTCCTATCGAATAAGCATGATTGGATTTTATTAGATTGGACCTAAATAATTATGGGAGGAGATTTAAATTAAGAAATCAAGTTAACCTCCAAGCGCATTGTGGGCCTATCAATAAAATATTCATGTGAGGCCCCAACAGATAAGCATGATTGGATTTTATTGGGCCTTAATACTTTCAAAATTTTAATAAAGTATTATACGGCCCATCATCGATAATACTAAGTTATTAAAGATAATTTTGAAATTAAACAATGAATTCGACAGGGCTTATGAAAATTCTCAAACAAAAATGTTGAATGGGTGAAGGTTTTAAAAATTAAATAATTTATTTTAAAACTCGCGGGCTCCATTTGTGGGTTTATTAGTGAAATGGTTATCGCTGAAGCCCCATCGGATAAGGATAATCAGATTTCACTAGATTAAATCTTAATAATTTCAAAATTTTAGTAAAGTATTGTACAGCCCATCGTCGACAATGCTTAGACACTAAGGATAATTTTGAAATTAAATAATGGTTAATTACATTCAACTTTGGTAAAATTGTTAACCCTCCCATCGAGGCTCTGGCAATGGCACTGAAGTCCCAAATAACAATTTTGATTTTTACAAGTGACTTGCCCATCGTAAGCCTTGTAAAGATAAACTGAAGGATTGTTAACAATAAACAAGAGTAGTTATGCGAATCTACTTGTACTTTATTTGTTTATTGCATTATTTGTTTGTAATTGTGTGCTTTATATGTTTTTTCAGAAAATGACTTCCTTCAATCCTATAGCCATGATTTAGAGTCAAAAGCCTCTAGATGGTACAAACTATGAAAAATGGAAAAGGAATTTTTATATTGTTCTAAAAACATGAAAACTAAAATTTGTCCTGACAGTACAAGGGCCATAGCAACCTGCAGAGGATGCGTCTAAGGACGCAATACTCAGATTGGAAAAGGACAAATATGGTAGTTCGCTATTATGTTCTTGTCGATTTTTCCAAACACTTGCATACGCAAATGTACATAGTTAAGAGTAGAGTAGAGATGCTTCAGACTCTTAATGACATGTTTGTTGTGTCTAGCAACTCTGCTAGACAGAATGCAGTCAACACAGGTTTTGCTAAGAGTCTTGTTAAATCCAAAGGGAAACCCAAGGGTGGTAACAAGAACAAAATGACTTGGTTATCAGTTGTCAAACCAGTTGCAATAAAGAAGCCGAAAGGCAAGTGCTTCAATTGCAGGCTGAAGGGACACTTGATGAAAGATTGCCTAGAGGTGATGAAAAGAAAAAGGTAACAGTAATTTAAAAGGCTTAATTAGTGGATGAATCTATAATTCAGGAACCACTAACTATGTTTGTTGCTCTTTGCAGTGGTTCAAGCATAGAGAGCCTATTACCATTGGACAAAGATATTTTAAACTTGAAGATGGGGAGCTTGTGTCTGCATTAGCAGTAGAACAAGTTATTTTATCTTTTGATAATTTATGACTTTAGTTTTGGATAATTGTTTAATTATTCCAGATTTGAAGAGGAATTTTATTTCTGTTAGTTGTTTTGTGAAAACATGATTTAATAGTACAATTTAATTCCTCAGTTTCAATAAGAAGTTCATCTTCTTTTATTCTGGTATATTAAATTGTCTTTATTACTTGAGTTATATATCCCATTTAATTTTTATGTTGAATGGAAAGGATGATGAACAAGGATTTTCACCAAAGAAATAAAAGTTTCAAATGAAACATAACTTTGGCCTTTGTGATTGAGTCACAGTACCTCAAGTAGGAAACATGTTTTAATTAAAAGAAGGACTGAAAGTTCAAGAATCTTTTAACTAAAAGCTACATGTTAGTCATATTTGGAAGGGAAAATGGCCAAGCAATCCTACAAGGGGCGAAAAAAAGATTTGCGCAACTATTAAACTGGAACTGGTACATACTAATGTATGTGGACCAATTAGCGTTCAGACCAGAAGAGGTGATAAGTACTTCATTATATGAATGTTTATTCTGGATTTGTACAGATGAACCAAGTGCGCCATAAGTCTAAAGCTTTTGGAATTTCCAAGAGGTAGTCTGAGGCAGAAAAGCATGTAGGTGTTCAAATCAAAAACACTTTGGTCTGACTAAAGTGTTGGCGACCTATCTGGTAAGTTCAGATCTTACCTCTGTCTGATAAGTTCAGGTCTTACCTGATTTAAGAGGGGATATTTTTCGTAACTGTCAACTCTAAGAACGCGTTAGTTGAATGAAGTTGGAGTATGCAAAAATCAAACATTTCTAGACTTGGTGAAGATCATGTTCAGTTATTCATCTTTGCCAATGTTGTTCAAGGGAGATGCCTAAGAGAAGAAAGTGTACCTTCTTAACTTGGTTCCGTCAAAGTTTGTTGTAAAGGCACCTAAAGAATTATGGAAAGGGTGCAAACCCAGATCAAACCATATTCGGATTTAGGGTGCTACGGCACACGTCCTACAACAACAGTCAAATAAGATAGAATCTTGTATGAAAGGGTGCATATCTTTTGGCTACCCTAAGAGAATTAGGTATGATTTCTTATTTAGTCTTAAGGACAAGATAACCTAAGTGAGCACTCACATGATTTTCTTACAGGAGGACTAGCTGAGAAATTATAAGCTCTTAAATAAGGTTATTCTTGATGAGATTTATCTCAGATCAAGAATTTCCAGAATCTCTAGAAGCTTCATCCATTGTTCCCTTGATTGTTCAAGAAGGGATAGATATATCTCTAGGTGAACAAACAAAAGAACCGTAATTGAAAATTCAACATGATAATATATAAGTGAAACTAGTAGAAATATTAGTATCACATGTTGAGGAATAATATCAAGAATATCACTCTTTGTTTTATGTGTATGAGATGAATTTTATTTCATGCAACATGAGATATATTTTTTCATATATATTTATATATTTTTGGTGTGACAAAAACGTTAACACTAATTATTTGTGTATGAAATATTTTTATACACATGTAAAAGTATGTGGGCTCCACGTGGGGTTATGAAAAGAGAAAATAGAAAAAAAATTAGAATTCACATATTTTTATATGTATCTAGTAAATAATTTTATTTCCTATATATAATATAAAAACACCACACACAAAAAATATAAAAAAATTAATCCCTATAAATATCGGGAAAATCAACGCAGGAGAAGAAGAAAAGAAAATGAAAATCTCATGAAAAATGTAAAATGAATGAGGGACAATACTCCCTGATAACTACTTTAAAGAGCCAAAAATGGGAATTTTCAACTAATTCTTCAACAGCTACTACTTACCCATAAAGGCATGCCAGACGAGAACAACGAATAGTCAAAACCTTAATTATCAGTCATTTTGAATAATTGCAATCGGATCTGCACCCTTGTCCCCATGCAAGAGTGAAGGCATCTTCCTTCAACTTTCCTTCACATAATTTATATTCCTTTGAAATATATATATAATATATATACACAACCCTTCTTTGTATATGGTATTATTATAAGGTATTTTAAAAATTTTGAGATATTTTTTTTTTTTGGTAAGCAAATTTTGAGGTATTTTCTACCACCCTAAAATGATATAGTTTTGAGATTTAAGAAAAAAAAATGTACAGTATTTTAAAAAATTTACTTTTCTCTTACATATATATAATCACACACATATATATATATATATTCAGGATTTTCTTATACCGATATAAGAATAATGAATCTCTTAATCTTAATCATTGATTTTTATACATATAATTGTTATAATTTATTGATAATTAATTAATGAGTATAATGTAATTAATTACAGTCATTTAATAGAAAAAAATTAACGATTAAGATATATATATATATATATATATATATATATATGATTTATTGTTTGTTATGGCATATGACATAAAATTAAATTATGTCATCCAATGATGAAAATAAACTAAAAGGCTTAGTAATCTATAATCAACTATATGTCAATTGTCAAACTAAAATTTCCAAGAAATTGGTTTGTCCTACTTGATTAAAGCGACAACGCAGACTATTCAACCCAAAAATGGGCTTTCTCAGAAGCTGCATAGATAAGAAAGTCTAGAATTTAAAAAATGCCTATTGATGGGCTAATGCTGATAAGGAAAAGTCTCAATCAAAATATCAGTATCCATTCTTTTTGGAGGACTTTCAAAACACTTAGCCAAAATCTTAGTTTTGGTGACTTGGAAATAAGTTCAAAGGGGCATGCATCTTGACCATTCAATGAACCCATTTCTAACTGTGATTGAAAGCTTTCGTATGCAAAGGATGGCGACTTCTAATGACACACTCAAAACAAACAATTCTCGAAGAAAATTCATTCATGAATTGAGGAGTAAGGTACATAAACTAAGAGTTTTATAATTTTCATTTAACATGAGAATTGAAATTTTCTTACACATCTTTTGATTTTTGTGCGCTGACGTAAATCTTACACATAATTTTTTCTAACATATAAGTCACATATATTTTTTATTTTTACAACATAATTCTCATGTAACTTAAGAATTATAAAACCTATAAACTAAATGTCATTTTCATTTCGGTATTCACTCAGGAAAGTCACATGCATTTGCAGCAATGTACGATCTTTACTAAAACCTTTCACATGAACCTCTGCAACCAAAACGCTGAAATTCGCAGGGGCAAAATAACTGCTACTTATCAACGAATCATGTTATTTGTAAGGACACAATTGGAAAGAAAAGCAGCAATGTGATAGCAGATTCTACTCAATAGTTGAGCATTAAGTTCATTTTGCCACTGAATTGGATAAATATAAATGAAATTATTACAGAAATATAATATAACATTATTAATATGACCTTCATTTAATATGTTAAAATTTTGTGTTGAATTGATTTTTTACGTAGTATTAAAGCATTCGTGATTACTTAGTCACGGGTTTAATCTTTATCTGTGCATTATTTATCCTTCAAGTCCAATAAACTCTTGTATAAGAAGACATGTTAAAGATATATATTCTCCTATTAATTCAAAAAAATAAAATGTGATCTCGAAGAAAGGAAATATTAAAAAATAATCACATATTTTGTATTAGAGTAAAGTTGTCGAATTTATTCAACAAAGTGCAGTCAAATTTACAGATTTGTAAATGAAACATTATTCCATTCATCTTTGAAAAGTCAAACAAAATCATTTAGTGTTTTAAAATCAGATTTAGACCGGTTGGGTCGACTCAGATTTTGGTGACTCAGAGCCCTCATCGATTCAAGTTGGGCATTAGATTGGTCATGTAGTCAAACTTATCATGTCCCACAATTCAACTAGTGTTGAATGGTTTTAGGTTAAAGTATGTAAAACATATACATTTTGCAAGCAACAGAATTCGAACTTGAGTCTCCTAGTTTGAAGATCAGAAGGTTTATCACTAGACCACTTTTATTTACTGAACATAATGTTTATAATTTAATATTTATTATATATTATTTTGAAATCAAGTTAAATCTAGTTGAGTCACTGATTTAATGACCCAGTACCTCAACTAGGTCGATAATCAGGCCGAGCCAATGATCGAGCTGAGTTATAAAACATTGATATTATTGAGTTCCACAGTCGCAGGTAAATTCTACAAACGTATAAACTATGGGAAAATTATTTGTGCTTTAAAAGGATATAAGTTGTGTTCTTTTAATTTTTTTACTCGATGAACTCTCGATAATACATAGTTAAAATATGAAAAATTACTTTTTTTCTCTCTTCCCAGTCACATCAGTTAACGTGGAAAGTGAAAAAAAAAGTAACTTTTCATGTTATGACTATATACTACTGAAAGTACATAGAATAAAAAAACTAAAAGGACACAATTTACATCTTTTTAAAGAGAATATCTTTGGTATTACGGATGCACCGAAAACTCGGTGCATCTTTTACTCATATTGTGACATGTGTCTTACTTTATATCAAATCACTCTCTTTCCTAATTTAAAAATAAATTATTTATTATTAATTAAGACACGTGTCACAATATAAATGAAAGATATATAAAATTTACGGTGTATCGACAGCACCAAAGAAATTTCCCTTTAAAAGGACACACTAGACCCATAAACCATTATACTGATATTCAAACTAGCTAGGCAGGGAAAATGCTGTGGTTCGTTTCCCAACTTCTAATTTCTTCTGAACATGTTTACAATCCAAACACAGAGACCGGAAAAAAAGTTTATGAGATAAAGAGCTTGAAGTAACCCTGTCAAGCTCTGTTTACAGCTAAAATAATTAGGCTTGAAAATCGCCACAATTGTTGGTAATTATCTTCTTGGCAAATTTTCAACCCGAAGTTAACTGATTAGTGATTACTAATTAACCCGATAATATCTATTGGTAAGATATGTACTTCTGTATTTTATTATTGATTAATGCAATGTATAAAAAAAGGTCCAACAGGTTTGTACTATAACAATTGTTTCCTTTTTCTTCAACCATATATCAAGCAGCTCCCGATTGCACTGTCCACTGCCCAGTGTGCACTGATATTCATTGAACGTGACAAAAAAGTTGAATTGAACGCTTTGTTTATGAAAACGATTACTTGTGCAAGGGAAGTAACATCGATTGACGCACTGACAGCAGTACGTGTATAATACGAAGACGAACATTTTATTTTCTCCGGTTCTAATTAAGCAATAGTTTTATATATTTCTTCTACTATACTATTAAATAGTATTTTATAGGATGGAAGGGTATTTTATTTTATTTTATTTTTATAGAAAAACTACTCTGAATAACCATTTTCAGCCACACGCACACCAAAAAAAAAAGTGCAGAATTTTCATATCCTCGTTAATCAAAACTAAATCCTTTTTTGAACGATCTTAAAAGTATGTGAATATTTTTGTTTACAGACTATTTTTAAACTAAATCTTTTTTATTTTTTTTCGCACAGTATGATTAAACTACTGAGGGTTATAGCCTTATAGGCTTATAGCTGAGGTGGTCCTTGCTTAAGTTACGGGAGTGTCCAAGTTCGATGTTTGGATCAGCCGCTTGGGAGAGTAATTATTGCGTCACGCTTGTCAAAAAAATTTATCAAAATACCACGCGGCATACTTCGTTATATTGTGTAGCGAAATATGTTTGCATATAATTCGCTACACAGTGTAGCAAAATATGTTATGTCAGGCTGCACAGTCAGAAAAAATAACATGTGTCAAGCAGGCAGAAATTTGCTACACTGTGTAGCGAATTATGCTTGGATTCTGTCTGCTTGACACGTGTCATTTTTGCTAACTGTGCAGCCTGATATGGCATATTTCGCTACACTGTGTAGCAAATTATATGTAAACATATTTTGCTACACAGTGTAGCGAAATATGTCACGTGATATTTTAGCAAAATTTACTGTTGGCGTGACAGTCTGGTAAATTTTTTTGCCAGACGTGACAAAATGGTCACTGTTTCCGGTCGCTTGATAAATTGACTTAATTAATTTGGTTAATTTGTTAAACGTATTCTTTTTTTTTAAGGAAACAATTAGTGATGAACCCTAAAACAGGAAAAAATCTATAATACTATCCTTGTATGTACAATTGACCAATACGAGTGTTTCACATTAGTTAATATGTTCTTTGAAAAAAAAGAAAAAATTTAATATCATAATTATGTAGTTTCCAAAATATATAATTTATAATTCTATTTTGAATTTCTGTTATATCCAATATTCAGTACTTCGGTTGTATTAAAAGTGCTCTCGCAAAACTGAATACCTACAACGCTTGAAAATTGCTCCGGCCATCCAGAATCCAGCATCCAGGTAAGCAATCTAGAATTTTATTTTATGTAAAAAAATGCATTATGTATTTTTTAATGGCAAAAACTTTTCTTAAGTTGCAGATAGTTTCATCTCTCATGTCACTCAAATTTTTTTTGTGTGGGTCCCTTTATTTCAGTTAATAAAAAAATAAACAAAAAACTTAAAAAATAAATCTGTGAGACAACAGGAGATGCTTTCTCCTCGGCAACCAGAGAGAATCATCTCCCTTTTTTAATTACCAGACCAATTCATTTGTATTAAATTAAGATTTGAAATTTATATTAATATAACAAACTAGCCACCAAAGAGGAATGTGATAAGGGATTTGACAGCTGTCTTAATCAAATAAAACACTTGTTCATCATAAAGAGTGTATAACATTAATTATGAGACAATTTTTTTCTTTCAAAAGTGTTGGTAACGTTTACATCTTTAGTACATAGGTTTAGTACATCAAAAATAAAATTCCATAAATAAAATAATATAGTATAATACTTTTAAAAATTAAAATATTTTAATATTTTTTTTATAGCCACTTTTTTTTAAATATTTGATTCAAATGAAATGTAGGTGGGGATATTCCCCAAAAAAATTTTCCCAAAACGAAATGATCGCAAAATACGCAAAATTATTAGAATTTAATTTCTCTAAAATGAGATGTGTATTTTAAAAAGTTTCAAAATGACTTCATAGGCTATTTGATCATTTTGTCTCTCATTAATTAATTAATAACTATTTTACTCCTAATTTAAAATTATCCACCAATCTGTCTCTCTTTAATTATTAACGTGCATTTTTTAATCGATTAAATAGTTGTTGGGTGATTTAATCGACTACATCTCCCTACTTAATCGATTAAAAAATCATATTGACTTGTTTTCCTTTGTTGTCTGTTGGGAGATTTAATCGATTAAATATGGAGATTTAGTTGATTAAATCTCCCAACAGCCATTTTTGTCTATTATGACCATTTAATCGATTAAAAATACAAAATAGTCGATTAAAGAGGAGCAAATTGATAAATAATTTCGAATCAAGGATAAAATAATTATATATTAATTACCGAGAGGAAAAAAAATAAAAAAAGCCTGACTTCGTAACCACAAAGTTTTCAGAAAATCAGGATCATAAATTCATAATATCATGTGAGAATACTTTAAATACAAAAGAATTATTTATATGGTCAAGACAAAAGGACAAGACAAAATTACAACTATGACGTCGTAAGTTGAGGTCACCCTCGAGAATGCACTCTTGACCTGGCCGCCGTCCAGATCCACTTAATTGACCCACGTGTGCTATTAGCCCCATGTCTGCGGGGCCCACTTTTTAAATATTCGTGCCACATCATTCATTGTTTTTTTAATGAAAAAAATATTTATTCTTTTAAAAAATATATATTTATGGTATTTGTGTCCTTTTATTTTTTTACTCTATCTACTTTTGGTAGTATATAGTTATAAAATAAAAATGTTTTTTTTTTTTAACTTTCCGCTTCAGCTGACATAACTAGGGGAGAGAAAAAAAAATATTTTTTCATGTTATAAATATGTATTATCGGGAGTACATAGAGTAAAAAAATTAAAAGGACACACCTTATATCTTTTTAAAGCATAAATAGTTTTTCCTTTTAGGAACAGTGACCAAAATGCCACATTTTGTCAAAAAATTTATTCATATGACACGCGAACAGTTTTTTTTACAGACTGTTACGTGGGCGTAACTCGCTACGACTGGTAACATATTACGTTCGCCAATGATTTTATGACACGTGGTACACTTTCGCATGAAAAAGCAGACGTGTCATAATTCACTACCAATGGTAGCGAATTTGGTCTGCAATATGGCCACGTGTCACGAAATCATTGGCCACGAAATTCGCTACCAGTGATAGCGAATTATGACACGTGGCAGTCTGGTATAAAATATTGTTCGCGTGGCATTTAAGTAAAAAATTAGCAAAAAGTGGCACTTTGGTCACTGTTCCTCCCTTTTAAGTAAGTGAAAAACAAACTTGGGACATTGCCCATACTGACACGCTTGTGATAAAAAAATACCGGTATGCCACGCTCTAATGAAATTTTGCCAAAATGTCACATCACATTCTCGCTACGCCACCCAGCGTGAATGGACTAGACACGTGGCATCGTCTACATGGTCAACCATTCTAGCTGTGCAGCTGAGCGAAAATGACAGGATGCTGACACGTGGCAAAAGTACAGGCATTCTCGCTGGGCAGCCCAGCGAGATTAGTTACCTGAATAGCTTTTGCATAGACATTGTCTGTACTTTTGTCACCTGTCAGTATCCTGTCATTCTCGCTGGGCTGCTCAGTTAGAATGGTTGACCATACAGACGCTGCCACATATCCAATCCATTCTCGCTGGGTGGCGTAGCGAGAATGCGACCTGGCAATTTGGTAAAAAAAAAAAATCTGGTGTGACAATCCGGTAAATTTTTGCTTAAAAGGTGGCAAAATGGTCATTGTCCCAAACAAACTTAGTAACTTTTTTATTTAAATTTTGAATTTAAAAAAAATTACCCACTTCATCTCCCATAATTTTTATTATATATTTTTTTCTCGCTTAAAAAATAACATAGTTCTATATCATTTGAAACAAGAAACACTAAACCATTTGTCAATGAAGACAGAGGTATTGCATGGCAGGAAATAATGAATAGTGATATTTGTTGGTGGTTTGATATAATTTTTGAGTTCATTTAATCTCATGTTGCATAAGAGAATATCTCTTATGTTGTAGACACATATGTGGTGGGGCTCATCATTTAAAAAAAAAAAAAAGAGTGTCACGATTTTCAAGGGTCTATTGGAGATAAAACTTCTCTTATGTTGCATAAGAGTAGTTTTTTCCATAATTTTTATGAGAAATATTTTTCTTATGTTACATAAAAAAGTTTATTTCATGTTTCATATCTATCGAAATTCGAGCCAATATTTCTCTTTTTCTTTTAGTTGTGGGATCCATCTAATTATGTCTTTACATGAAATAATGTTATCTCATATAATATGAGAAAAGCATAGCCTAATTTTTATTTATATAAAAAAATTGCAAAAAAGATTTAAATTCTGATATTACTAATAAAAAAATAATTTTTGTTAATAAATTGAAAGATAATTTTTATTTAACTCGTATGTCTATGTGGACGAGCAATCTTTTGTTAGTATATTATTTTTGGGTCCATCGTATATTATGTCGCAGGATGTAAGATTTATTTATCATTTCTTATAATTATTTATTTCGAAGAGTAGATAGTTATAATATTAAAAAAAAATTCTCTCTATATCATTCAACAGGTTCTGAAAAGTGTATAAAGAAATAATTTTTTTTTTTAATATTATAACTATGTACTTCCGACAATTAAAATACATAATTATAAGAGGGTGGTAGGACAAAACCTATATCCTGAAACATTATACTTACATTTTCCATTATTTTTAAGTACCATGCTTATAAATGTTAAATCCATTATATTGGATATTTTCGGTGTCGTGGGAATAAATATTTTCTTACTTTATGCTACTGAACCCAATTGTAACATCTAAATCGAAATTACCTTCGTCGCCAGATCGGTCGAATGAAAAAATTTGGATGAGGGAAAAATATTATATGAAACAATGATTTATATTTTAAGAGAATAAAACTTAATTTTAATATTTAAAACGTACACAATTCAACATTACAACACAATTCTATTATATGAAATTACATATTTTTTATGTTGCATATTTTTTACACACATCATTATATATACTAAGGGAATAAACATCATTGGAAAGTTTGATGATCTGTCACTTCCTCCTTCAATTTCACCAATGTGAACTCATTTGAGAAAATTTGAATTTTCTTTTTTTGGAATTTTTTTTAATCGAAAATTAATATTAAATCAAAAATTAATATTTATTAGTGGAAAAAAAAGGATCCTTATCTTTGTGGGGTCAAGCTGAATTAAAGTTCCACTACTTTATGTATGTGTAATTGTTATGTGCATTTAATGTTTAAATGTAAATTTAAATGATAGTACGTGGTACGATAAAAGAAGTTCAGAGACTTTTAAAGTCTATTTTGGAAGGTGTGTATATATATCATATGTGTTGCTTGGTTCTTTCCTTTGGTCATCGCCTTTTGTGATTCTTCCGCTCCTCATCGTGTTCTTATGTGTTATCTGTTGCATCTTCATCTTCTCAACCTTTTTTGGTGTCAGATATGTACTCCAGGTATGATTTCATTAAGGATCTTAATCCGTCGAAAGAGGAGTGAAGGATTAAGGTGAGGGTGGTTAGGACTTGGAAGGTTCCTAATTTTCAGAATAAATATTTTGACGACAATCTGTACATGGTTCTATTAGATGAGAAGGTAATACTTTGCGTTCTGTTAGTTTCTTTTTCCTTTTTTTGTTTTTTTTTTCGTTTCGTTCTTTTTTTTTTTTACGGCCTTGATGTGAGGGTATCTAATGTATTCGTTTTGTAGGGTGGAAGGATACATGCTACTGTCAAAGGATCTCTGAATGTCCGTAAAAAATTTTGTGAAGGGGATGTCTATTTTATAAGCAATTTTGGAGTTGGGTTGAATAATGATAATTTCAAGCCAACTAAACATGATTATCGTCTGTCTTTCAACTTGAGGACCGATGTTAAATCGACTGTGTATGCTACTATTCCTACTAATGGATTTAGTTTTGTTGATTTTGACGTAATAGAGAGAGAATCAGCTGACTATTATTATTTAGTGGGCAATGTTTTTGTCTCTGAGTTTACTGGCATATTTTATGTGTTGATGTCGTTGATAAATGTTCAACTTCTTTTTTTGTAGACGTCATCGGTTTGCTGTCAGGTATTGGGGATGTTCATGAGCATTTTGTATCCGGTAGAAAAACAAAGATGGTTTTTTTAGAACTTGATGACATCAGGTATTTTTGTATGATTGATGTGAAATATATTTTCATATGAAATATATTTTTATTTCTTCCAAATTTTCTAAAAATAGGGGTCACAAGCTCGAACGTACTTTGTGGGAGCAACATGTGGATAAAGTGCAGTATTTCTTGGCAAAGAACGAGTCTCCTCAAAATGTTGCAATCGTCTAGCTTGCAAGGATTAAGGGTTTCAGGGGTCACAAGCTTGAGTCACTTTATGAGAACAATATGTGGATGAAGTGCGAACGTTTTTGGCAAACAAACAGTCTTCTCAGAACATCATAATAGTCCAGCTTGCGAGGATAAAGTGTTTAAAAGTTTTTTTTTAATATCTGTTAATTAACTCTTTTATACTCTAATTGTCTCTCTGTATCTCCCACTTTTACGTGTTCTTGAAAATCGAAAAAACAAATACAAAATATATGACAAGGATTATCTTGGATTCAAATGTACCAGAGATTGTAGTCTTCAAAAAAAGGTATCAAGCGAGATCAAAATCGAACTTGATATTTTGTTATTTAGTATTACTTCTATTCAAGATTTTTTTTTCTCAATTTTCTTTTGTATCCTACACTATAATCCCCACTTCCAAGAATGTGACAATCTTATTTTAATTAATTTGACTTTTTGGTATGAACATCTCTTTTTTGTTATTTGAGTAAACACATTTTTTGGTCATTAGCAATATCTACGAAAATCCTTTTTAGTCCCTGGCAATAAAAAAAGATCAAATTGGTCCCTAACAGTATGTAAAAAGGGCCACGTTAGTGACAGAGGAGTTGACATAAGGACTAACGTGGCCCTTTTTTTCATAATTTTAGGGACCAATTTGGTCCTTTTTTATTGCCAGGGACTAAAAAAGATTTCGTATATATTGAGTCTATTAAGAACATTTGTTATTATGTCTATTGGGAGAAAAAAATATTTTATATTTAAAATTTAAACTTTTTAAATTTGAATTTTTAACTTGATAGGTGGGAAAAGAGTTAAACATTTAATATTTTTCATTACTTTCTGCATGAAAAATAGTTAAGCATATTAATAATATTTAATTTTATGTCTATTGGTCTTAATCATTATACCTATTAGGATTAATCACAAAGCTAGAAAAAAGATATATAAAATAAATTTAAATTTAATATAAAATTATATATTATAATGAAAAATAATAAATTAATATTAAAGATATCATAATTTTATGTCGTGAATGAATTGCACAAACTTCTATGCATGTTTTCCACTACTTATTGCATTAAAAATTACTAAACATATTAATAATATTTATTATTATGTAGTACAACTGTAGGCAATACTTAATATTTAATTTTTTTAATTTTCAAATTTTAAACTCATGAAAAGATTCAGCATTTAATATTTTTTCAAATGAGAAATTGTTAAGTATATGAAAAATATTTATTATTATGGACTTTTAATTTTATTCATATTAGAATTAATTTAAAATTGTAGAAAAGATATATATAATAAATTTAATTTTAATATAAAATTATTGATTAAACAAAAAAAATTTTGAAATTATAAAAATATATGCATAGTTGTTCTTAAAAAAAAATTTAAATTTGAAATTTAATTGAACAAAATTATAGAAATGAAATATAATACTTTAAAATAAAAAAATAAAAACTTAACTTAATAAAATAATCTAAAGGAAAAAATTAAAAATTTCCCTACAAGTATTTTTAAAAAATATTTAATATAAACGCTTTAAATATATACGTAAAATGAATTTAAAAATTATATATGTATATATATATATATATATATATATATATATATATATAATTATTG